>NW_024543221.1:15762500-16187500 GCF_018167655.1 Microtus oregoni
ACATCCTTGCGGAGTCCCCATCCATAGGTGTTCCCAGGTCGTTCTCAGTCAGAAAGTAAAAAGATTGCATCACAGGGAGTAATGGAGGCTTCTGAGGAGAGCTGGGAAAGAGCCATGGGAGACCTACATCCTTTTCTGATGGCCTTGTGTAGGGACTCTGGTGGCTCAGGAAGCAGGATGACAGGAAGATGGAACTGTGGAGGCTTGGACAAGCACCTGTCTACAACACCAGGGGTACATCGGCCCTGTAGAGACATCATGGCAAAGCATGACCAGTGTCTGGCAAACACCTGGACGCTGGCTGGGACGTTAGGAACCAGAGGGATGGTGTGTGTGTATCTTCAGAGAAAAGACTGGCTGAGTGAGTCAGGCTGCTTTCATGGGACACACCGATGGGAATCAGCCGACTCGTGTCAGTAGGTGTGGCGGGCTTCTGTCAAAGGCAGTCTGGAGTTCAAAGTCACAGC
This sequence comes from Microtus oregoni, assembly GCF_018167655.1. Lineage (NCBI taxonomy): Eukaryota > Metazoa > Chordata > Mammalia > Rodentia > Cricetidae > Microtus > Microtus oregoni. The sequence continues at coordinate 15,762,968 of NW_024543221.1, forward strand.
AAGTACCTTATTACTTTCTGGTCTCCTTCCAAAGGAGACATCTTCTGATTTCGTCCACCTTCCTAACTCAGATCAGTACGGCAAAAACATTATCTAAGAGATCGTCTTCTTCACGACAAAGGGGTGGCTTATAGTTTATACTTGATTCAGAAATTGACTTTTGGGAAATTGTTTAGAGAACCATAATGGTTGGCAGTGGCCCTTGGACTATCAGCCTCTTGGTTCATGTCCAGGTAGTGAATAGCCTCTGTGGCCCAGACTGATTGGCAAGAGGCCCACAGTTCACGCTGGTGTTTCAGCTGGGGGACACGTGTCATCCTCTTGAGAAGGTGCTGGCTGTCGGGGACCTGGCTCAGTGGCTTTTCCTAAGCCTGTTGTCAGGCGTCAGGGGAAAGAACTGCATTGGTGAGCATAAACCATGTCAGCCCTACTCCTTAGGCTGGAGGTAGGTGAACTCATCTCCCACCCACGCGGCTGGGAAACTGTTAGCGGGGCTAATTACTGCCAGGGACAATGGTGGGTAGCCGGCCACGGGGCTGGGCTTGATTCTGTGGGCAGTCTGGTGATGCTGGAGGTTTTGATCTGGAAGTGAACTCTTTCAGATTGTGTTTCAGGAGGATTAATCTGACCACAGATATGGAAGCCAGAGGATGCTGGCAAGCCAGTGGGGTTATTAGGAGACCCAGGTGGGAGGTGGGGAGGACCACATTCAGGGATTAGAGTCAGCAAGGAAGAAGGGGGTGAAACAGGACTCGGTACTGTCAGACGTGAGATGCAGGTGAGTGAGAGGAAGATTCAGAGGTGGGCTGAGGCTCCTGACCTGGGGGAACGTTTGGGGTTTCTGCTGTACTCACAGCAGACGGCTTTCAGGGGCCATTGGGAAATAAGAAGTTGCCACTGATTGTTTAGCACTAAATGCAAACAGCCTGGTGGGGCACAGCCCTCAGGCTAGCACTTGGGGAGCTAAGATAGGAGGAATCAGAGTCCAAAACCAACTGGAACTACATAATAAAAGACCCCCCCACCAAATGGGGGGAGGAAGAAGGAGACACACACACACACACACACACACACACACACACACACACACAGAGAGAGAGAGAGAGAGAGAGAGAGAGAGAGAGAGAGAGAGAAAGACAGACACACACAGAGGAGAGAGAGATCACGTTAGAGGCTGCATCACCAGTGAGTTGGCGGTGTAAATTGGGCAGACCTTAGGTTGAAGAAGGCATCCTCTGGCACCCTCTTTGCAGCGTTTCACCTGGCCAGCATGTGTCTCTATTAGGACTTCACTCCAAGCCGTACTTGTGTCTTGATCAGACTCACACTGTAGCAGCCACATTTGTTTTGTTTGTTGAGGAAACTGCAGGCTGGGTGAGCAGTGCTTGCTGTGGGGTACCGCTCAGTGGAAGAGCATGCAGAGTCTGTCGGGGTTAGGGTACCGCTCAGTGGGGGAACGTGAGCAGAGTCTGTTGGGGCTGGGGTACTGCTCAGTGGGAGAACGTGAGTAGAGTCTGTCGGGGTTGGGATACAGCTAAGTGGGAGAACGTGAGCCTACAGGTCTAGCTTCTGTGGGGAGCAGCGAACTTGAGGAACGAGTTAGAGTTTCACTGGCTCTTCCAACATAAATGTGTGTTTTTTTAAAAGTACTTATGACATTATGACATCTTTGCAGATTGCTTGATTGCAAGGATTTCTCAAAGCATAATGACTTTAAATGAATCTAAACATGTCATGCTTGAGGTTCTCTGCAGTGGATTCAGCACGCTCAAGCAGCCAAGGCTGCCTGCCAGCTACCCTCAGCAGATAAAGACGGGACAATTAGGTGAGCTGGTTCCACTCAGTCTTGGCTCCAACCCTTACCTCATTAATTACGTTAGTTAGTGGACACGGAGCGAATGCTTCCTCAGTGCCAGCCATGGCGCTGGGCTCTAAGACTCGCCCCGATCCCAGCCCTTACTCTGCTGGAGCCTCTGCAACCTCTCGCCTTTCATGGCTTTTCTCACCTCAATTTGACAAATATTTATTGAGCTCACAGGAGGGTGGGAGAAATGGTAAGGAGCAAGTCCCACTTTTCGCTCGCAATGGTGGGCAGGAGAGGCTACTAGACTCGGGAATACAGGGCCATCTGCACGGGGCCATGTTATCAGCTAGGCAAGATTTAAACGAAAACATCTTAAGAATGGAAGATTGAGGTTTTTCTGATTAATCCTCAGAGAATTCAATTAACTTTGGTTATTACCAGAACATTCCAGTCTGCTTCCCTGGTCAGCGCTGCATGGGAGGGTCTGGAGGGCCGGCCAACAGTTCTCTGGAGTTTGGTCTTGGAGTCCTGTTTACACAGCAAGCATGGTCTCTGCTCAGTGTGGCTTCTGGGGCTGGCCAGGGCGGCTGCTGGAAAGTTAAATCTCTGCCCCCTCCCGACCTCCTTTTGGGCCACATGATTCTTGCTCCCTGAAATCCAATCGCATTTTGGTTTTTGCTTTGTTTTTTTTTATTTTTATTTTATTTTATTTTTTAAAATATTTATTTATTTATTAATTATGTATACAATATTCTGTCTGTGTATATGTCTGCAGGCCAGAAGAGGGCACCAGACCCCATTACAGATGGTTGTGAGCCACCATGTGGTTGCTGGGAATTGAACTCAGGACCTTTGGAAGAGCAGGCAATGCTCTTAACCTCTGAGCCATCTCTCCAGCCCTTTTGCTTTGTTTTATTGGATTTTTGAGACAGGGTTTCTCTGTGTATCAGCTCTGGTTGTCCTGGAACTTGCTTTGTAGACCAGGCTGGCCTTGAACTCACAAGAGTGCTGGGATTGCCGCCACCTCCTGGTCCAGTTGCATTTTGTTTATCAGACTCTCAGCTATCCCAGGTGTGGTGGTTTGAGAGAAAATGGCCCCATAGACCCATAGGGAGAAGCGCTGTTAGGAGTGGCCTTGTTGGAGCAGGTGTGGATTTATTGGAAGACGTGCAGCATGTTTGGGGTCTCTGAAGCTCAAGCCAGATCACTTCCTGCTGCCTCCTGATCTGGATGCAGAATTTTAGCTCCTTCTCCAGCACCATGTCTGCGTGCGCACTGCCATGTTTCCCACCATGGTGACAATGGAGTAAACCCGTGAACCATAGGCCAGACCCAACTAAATGTTCTCCCTTTATGAGAGCAGTGGTCATACTGTCTCTTCACAGCAATAGAAACCCTAACTAAGACAGAAGTTGGCACCAGGGGTTGGGGTATTGTGTGATAGGCCTGACCATGCTTTTATTTGGGGAATTGTGGATTTGGGAACTTTGGATTAGAAAAGCAGTTGAATGTTTTAAATGGGACTTAATGGGCATTCCTGGTAGGAACACAGAAGATAGTGGTGCTGGGGGTGGTTTGAACTGTGGGGGCCTGGCTCAAGAGGTCTCAGAGGAGAAGAATTTTAGATTGTGGCCTAGAGACTGTTCTTGTGATATTTTGGCTGAGAACATGGCTGCTTTTTGCTCTTGTTCAAAAAGTCTGCCTGAGGCTAAAGTGAAGAGTATTTGGATTAATGGCATAGGCAGAGGAAATTTCAAAACTGCCTAGTCATGTGGTTATTCGTGGTCACTCTTCGGAAGATCTATAATGAAAAGGAGCAAGCTGAGCAAGGACAAACACAAAGTGTACAGTTCAAGGAGAATGGGGGCAACAGGAAGTGAAACGAAACTAAACCCCGGGCTCAAGGAGAAAGGTTAAAGAAAAGCCCAATTCTAAGTGGAATATAGGCAGTGATCAGCATGATCCCATCAATTAAGTTCCCAGTCTGTGAAAAATATTAAAGAAAATTTAGGACCAGGTGTGGTGGTGCACACCTTTGATCCCAGCACTTCGGAGGCAGAGGCAGGCGGATCTCTGTGAGTTCGAGGCCAGCCTGGTCCACAAGAGCTAGTTCCAGGACAGCTAGGACTACACAGAGAAACCCTGTCTTGGGGGAAAAAAGGGGATGGGGAAAAGGAGAGAAGGGGAAGGAGGGGAGGGAGTACGCAAGAGGGGGAAAGGGAAAGAAAACCGACCTTAGAATACCAAGTTAAAAGTTTGTAATTGTACCTCAGTTGGCTGAGGGCTTGCCTAGCTTTCAAGAGACCCTGGTTCGACCCCCAGCACCACATAAAACTGGGCACTATGCAGGTGGACACAGGAGGATTAGATTTTAGGTCATACTTGGCTACATAGAGAATTTGAGGTCACGATGGCCTACGTGAGGCCCTGTATTTAAATTTTTTTAAATATTTATTTATTTATTTATTATGTATACAATATTCTGTCTATATGCCTGAAGGCCAGAAGAGGGTGCCAGACCTCCCTACAGATGGTTGTGAGCCACCATGTGGTTGCTGGGAATTGAACTCAGGACCTTTGGAAGAGCAGGCAATGCTCTTAACCACTGAGCCATCTCTCTAGCCCAGGCCCTGTATTTTTTTTTTAAAAAAAAAAACAACAACAACAATGAAAACTAGCGACGTGAAAGCTACCTACGCCACAAGGACACGGTGGCATCCAAGTCAGCAATGTTCTGTATGAGCACACAGGGTGGAATTTAATAGTTTCCAAACGGCCTTCTCTGTGTTATGGGCACCAGTCCAATCCCTGTGCACTGAGAAAAGTGTAACTGTATGTGGTCTCCCCACGGAAGCCAGACAAACACGGCTCACCAGGGAAGGCCGACCTGCACAGGTCTGCCGCAATGGCTGTAACTGCACATTAAGACAGTTTTTAAGGCAACTGCTTTATGACCTCAGAATGGTTTGGCAAGGGTGCATGTGGTGTCCTCTTAGATGACATGACAGCTGCACACACGCCACCATGCAGGAGCACGTGTAAGGAACCACTTGGAGATCCCACCGTCACACACGCCACCATGCAGGAGCACGTGTAAGGAACCACTTGGAGATCCCACCGTCACACACGCCACCATGCAGGAGCACGTGTAAGGATCCACTTGGAGATCCCACCGTCACACACGCCACCATGCAGGAGCACGTGTAAGGAACCACTTGGAGATCCCACCGTCACACACGCCACCATGCAGGAGTACGTGTAAGGAACCACTTGGAGATCCCACCGTCACACACGCCACCATGCAGGAGCACGTGTAAGGAACCACTTGGAGATCCCACCGTCACACACGCCACCATGCAGGAGCACGTGTAAGGAACCACTTGGAGATCCCACCGTCACACACGCCACCATGCAGGAGCACGTGTAAGGAACCACTTGGAGATCCCACTGTCACACACGCCACCATGCAGGAGCACGTGTAAGGAACCACTTGGAGATCCCACCGTCACACACGCCACCATGCAGGAGCACGTGTAAGGAACCACTTGGAGATCCCACCGTCACACACGCCACCATGCAGGAGCACGTGTAAGGAACCACTTGGAGATCCCACCGTCACACACGCCACCATGCAGGAGCACGTGTAAGGAACCACTTGGAGATCCCACCGTCACACACGCCACCATGCAGGAGCACGTGTAAGGAACCACTTGGAGATCCCACCGTCACACACGCCACCATGCAGGAGCACGTGTAAGGAACCACTTGGAGATCCCACCGTCACACACGCCACCATGCAGGAGCACGTGTAAGGAACCACTTGGAGATCCCACCGTCACACACGCCACCATGCAGGAGCACGTGTAAGGAACCACTTGGAGATCCCACCGTCACACACGCCACCATGCAGGAGCACGTGTAAGGAACCACTTGGAGATCCCACTGTCACACACGCCACCATGCAGGAGCACGTGTAAGGAACCACTTGGAGATCCCACCGTCACACACGCCACCATGCAGGAGCACGTGTAAGGAACCACTTGGAGATCCCACCGTCACACACGCCACCATGCTGGAGTACGTGTAAGGAACCACTTGGAGATCCCACCGTCACACACGCCACCATGCAGGAGCACGTGTAAGGAACCACTTGGAGATCCCACCGTCACACACGCCACCATGCAGGAGCACGTGTAAGGAACCACTTGGAGATCCCACCGTCACACACGCCACCATGCAGGAGTACGTGTAAGGAACCACTTGGAGATCCCACCGTCACACACGCCACCATGCAGGAGCACGTGTAAGGAACCACTTGGAGATCCCACCGTCACACACGCCACCATGCAGGAGCACGTGTAAGGAACCACTTGGAGATCCCACCGTCACACACGCCACCATGCAGGAGCACGTGTAAGGAACCACTTGGAGATCCCACCGTCACACACGCCACCATGCAGGAGCATGTGTAAGGAACCACTTGGAGATCCCACCGTCACACACGCCACCATGCAGGAGCACGTGTAAGGAACCACTTGGACAGCGGAGTTAGCGACTAGACTTTGCTGTCTACTGAGTGGACCTCACAGCAACAGCCACGCTAGGAGGGGCCTCATGGAGCCTTTCAGGCTGCTCCTGCGTGGAACTCTGCGTCTTTGGAAGTCTCACTCACCATGTAAACTGTCCGTATCCCCTTGTTTTTACTCATCAGATGAAAACACTGCAGAGAACAGCTGCGTAATGAATCCAAAACCACACAGCTGGGATTTAAAATTTGAAAGATGAAAAATTTGGCTTCTGAATGCATGACAACTGATTTTTAATTTTTTTTTTTAAAATTCACGTGGGTTTCAGCAGCGTGTGCCACTAACAGTATCATGCATGACCTCCTTGCGATCTCAGCTCTGAGAACACAGACCTTTGGGGGTGCACAGGACAATATCACACCAGACCTTGCCAACCAGCACCACCCGAAACACCCAATTCACTATTACGGCACAAAATAAATCACAGCGTGTTCACTGGGAATCTAAAGCTTTCTGCGCAGAGGACAAAGATGTTGAATTTGTCTTTTTCTCTGAGACAAGGTATCTCTATGTAGTCCTGGCTACCCAGGAACTAGCTACGTACACCCTGCTAGCCTTGAACTTGCGGAGATCTGCCTGGCCCTGCCTCTCCTGCTGGGATTAAAGCTTACACCATCATGCCTAGATGCTGGAGTATTTTCTTACTGTAGTTCTTTAACATGTAAACAGCAAATTTGTCTGTCTTTGGATTGTATTGTGTTGGGAAGTTTGATTTTAGTTGATTTGCATATCATCATCATTATCAAAGAAAAAAAGACAAGTGAATTTTGGCTGGAGATTGGGGCAGAATTTCCAATAATTTCTGAAATGGTCTGAGCACACATCTGCCATGTGTGTTTTTCACTACATGCTTACTTGAAACAGTGTTGGGGATTAGGAACAGCAGCACACTAATTAATTCTGAAAACACCGGACACGGTCTCCACCCTGCTCCAGCAAACACTCAGGTGAAACTGAATTCATCAGGGGGACAGTCAAACTCCTGTCTCAGCACAGATTTAATACATGGTGAGTTTACTTGTACAGCGAAGAATTGTTTTAAGATAAATTTCCTCATAATTTATTATTGGCAAATGTTTGATTTGTGCACCTATTTTTACAGACCTATCTACTCAGAGTCTTATGCCAAGTTCTTGTGGTATAAAGGGGTTGTGAGTGGGACCAGCTTAGGAAGCCCTTCCTTAGGGCGTCTGGGATTGAAGAGGATCTATCTTCCTTCCTTCCTTCCTTCCTTCCTTCCTTCCTTCCTTCCTTCTGTCCTTCCTTCCTTCCTTCTGTCCTTCCTTCCTTCTGTCCTTCCTTCCTTCTTTCTTTTTCTTTTCTTTTCTTTTTTTTTTCTTTTTTTGAGATGAGGTTTTATGTACCCCGGGGTTGGCCTCCTCTTTTTTTTTTCTGAATTGAGATTTGTATACCCTACGCTGGTCTTTCAACTTGCAATACAGCTGGAAAAAACATAATCTGGGCTTTCAAGCACCCTCACTGATCACAGACCATGATGACCAGTTTCATGCCTATAATTTTTACTTTCTCCCTCCTTTTAAAAAGATGTTTATTCCATGTGTGTGTGAACCATTCCTATGTGTGCCCTGCAGTGTGTGTGTGTGTGTGTGTATGTGTGTGTGTGTGTGCATGTGTGCGTGTGTGTGAGCGAGAGAGCCTGTGCCACTTCAGTGTGTGTGGAATTGGTTCTCTCCTTCCACCTGTGGGTCCTGGGAACTGAACCCAGGTCTTCAGGTTTTGTGGCAAGTGCCTTTATCCACCAAGTCAACTCCTTGGTGCCCCACTCCCTCTCTTGAGACACGGTCTCTCAATGTAGTCCTGGTTGTCCTGGAGCTTGCTTACAGACCAAGCTGGCCTTGAACTTCTGGTGAGCCTCTTCTCTTGGCCTCAAAAGTGCTGGTGGTTCGTGCCCACTCTTAAAGAAGCCCCTAGATCATGTAAGCTGTAGCCACTACAAACCCCAGCTCCATCCCTGGCTTCTCCTTAGAGCCTTTGTTCTTAATCTCCCAGCCAGTTTCCAGCCCTCTTGTGTGAGATGCCTACTTATTTCCCACCGCACCAAACACAACCTGGTCCTGGCTGGTTCTCCCTTAATCTTGAACACAAGTGTCCTGCCTAAAGGCCATGTCAGTTACCCCTTAAGTTGGACAATGAGGGGTGGGAAGAAAAGATAGGGAGCCAGAGATCTTAGGGGCTTTAAAACTGGCTCTCTGGACACAGGCATGGTGCAGAACCATGTTTATGTACGGCAAGGAGCAGGTGGCCGGGTAGATCTTCGTGTCCGCCTGCCTTTACTCAGTACAGGAGGGTGTCACACTGATGAATATGTACGGTGACATCACCGCGGGAACGGCTTTAAGAACCACTTCGTTTCACTTAGCTTATCCAATTAACCAAAGGCGACAAACAAATTAAAAGGGAGTCTCTGGGGTGGCCCAGCCTCGGTGCCGTACGCCGAAGTGGAGAGACAACATAATTACACTCCCAGCTGGAAGTCGGGTGGAAGCGCCCAGTTCTGCAGGCTCCGGACAAACAGCTCTCGTTTTTCAAGATAATTTCTGGTTTCACTTCAGAGGAACGGCTAGAAGGAAACGTGCTGAAAAGGGAACGAGAAGGGTTTTGGTGACGCTCCCAGATTTAAGACTGAACATTCAGATCCTCTTGGAGAAGTTGGTGATTGTACCCTTTCCATTACAAACTTGGAAATCTGCCTCCAAACAAGGCCCCAGGAGCCTTCCAGATTTTCTCCAACCCAAAACGGGAAGTCCTCTCCAGGACATAACACTGAACGACACATGGAAGGCTTCCCTGCCCTGAGTCAATAGTACCCACTGTCCAGGACCAGGAACTTCTGCCCTTGCTTTCAGGAAAGTGTGTTTACCCAAGGCAGAGGAAGTGGTCCCGCCTGGGCCTTGATGCCTTGAGTATGAGCCAGAAGACTCAGAATTCCACAACCAACACGGAAGACACCTGCTCACCCCTGTGCAGTGGGACAGTGAGCAAGGCCACTGTTTATCAGGTACTGGGGTGACTCGGGGTTCAGCTGTAAGGACTGGCTCTCTTGTTGAGCTGTGGAGCTTTCTAGAAGACATCAGTCAGCAAGTTTAGTGCTACTCTGGTCCTTGTGAGATAAGGGGAAGCAGAAGAGAGCCCTGCACTTCTTCACTGCAGCCACACGCACTGGACGCGTTCATACACGTGCTAGCAACTCTTATTTTTATGTACACTGGTGTTTCACCTGCGTGTATGTCTGTGTACCGCGTGCATGCCTGGTATCGGAGGAGGCCAAAAGAGGGAGTCAGATTCTCTGGAACTGAAGTCACAAATGGTTGTTTGGGTGCTGGGAATGAACGATCCTTCAGTTCTTGCTTCTATCCATCCTGCTGCTCACACACACACACACACACACACAGACACACACACACACAGACACACACACACAGACACACACACACAGACACACACACACACACACACACACACACAGACACACACACACACACACACACACACACACACACTATCCTGGTTAGTTTATCTAAGAAAATGCCTCCATCAGATTACAAGTCATTAAAGCACTGATTAAAGGTTGGTGGGAGGGCTCAGCCCACTGTGGGTGATGTCATCCCCATAGGTGGTCCTGTCTTCTACAAGAAAGCAGGCTGAACAAGCCAGTAAGTGGCACTCCTTCACGGTCTCTGCTTCAGTTCCTGCCTCAAGTTCCTGCCTGGCTCCTCTTGGTTATAGACTGTCGGCCAAATAAACCCTTTCCTCCCCAGGTTGCTGTGAGCTATTTTGTTTGTTTTCGAGACAGGGTTTCTCTGTGTAGCCTTGGCTGTCCTGGAACTTGCTCTGTAGACCAGGCTGGCCTCGAATTCACAGAGATCCACTTGCCTCTGCCTCCCAAGTGCTGGAATTAAAGATGTGTGTCCCCACCGCCTGGCTGGTTGTGATGTTTTATCACACTTATAGGAAGAAGCTGATATACCCCTGAGGTGTTGCTGATACTAAACATTCCCTAACAACTCCTACAATGGGAATGGGTTCCAGGGTCTGTCTCTTTGGAACTCACCCTAAGATAATATCCCTAATAATGGAAAGAACCTTTATGAACCAACAAGACACAGACAAGAGGCAAATGACAGATAGATGCCATTGTTAAATGCATCTGTAAAACATCTTAGCAAGTGCATTCTAGGACTTTATCATAGAGAAATAACTCCACAGGCAAATAAAAAATAAATATCCAAGGGCCAGGTGAAGTAATCCCAGCACTTGGGAGGCAGCAGCAGGTGGATCTCCGTGATTTCAAGGTCAGCCTGGTTCACGTGTTGAATTCTCAGCCAGTCAGGGCCACATAGTGAGATAAATAAACATAAACAAAAAACCTAACTAAAAACAAACAAACCAGTAAAAAAAATTCAAGACTTTCCTTTGGAGCTTAGCTTACAAGAGTGAAAAATTTCCAGGTCCATTATAATATTACGAAGCAATTATTTCATAATGTAGATATCATAAATATGAGATACTGAGCGACATTCAAATATAAAACTATACATAAATACAAATGTTTTCCCCCTTGTCACCCAAACTGGCCTGGAACTTTCCACCCTCCTGTCTTAGGTTCTCATGAAACCCAATACTTGGTTAATACACCTGGTTTCTTTAACATGTCACGAGGTGGACTCCATACCGAGCAGCACATGTATAACATGGGGGGGGGGGCTGGAAGATTACAAAACACACTTCTCAGAGTGAGGTTTTGGGGGGTAGGGTCAGGTAAGGGGTGGGTTATACAACCATAGGGCAGTAAGTGGCTTTTTAGAGGAGTGTTTAGGACAAGCCTTCGCTGTAAGGGTCAGTCAGAGGCCAGTAAATGCCACTGATGTTAACCTCCCAGGACTGTCCCTAATGTATGGTGTTCTCATGTCAATCTGTGCCAGGCAACTGCTGTGTCTGCACCTGTTTCCCAGGACTGGTCTGTGGGCTCCTTCTTCAGGTAAGGTCTCTCCCTCAGCAGAAACTGAGGATCTTGTCAGCCCTGCAGAGAGCTGCAATCCACCCACAACAGGACAAGAACCAGAGAGAGGAGACAGAAACTGGGAGCTGTGTCTACAGCGGTGATGTCCTCCTTCACTGCAGCTGAGGAGATGAGGAGGAGAGAGGCTGCCGAGGGTTCTGTCAGCTCAGAGCAGGGCAGAGAGATGAGAGAGACGCTCCTGGAGATGCCCTCTGCCGACCTCCACGGGCACCTACACACATGTACACATACACAGAAACAGGTACCCATGCATACACATAAATAAAAACACAAATAGGTTGGAAGAAGACAAGAATACGCCTTTCAGACTGGCTATAGCCAAAGCCAGGCTGATCTTGAACTTTTTCGTTTTACGAAGCAAACTTCTGTGGGCAACCCCAGTATTCGGACCCTCGGGCGGGAGACGTACTTCAGTGTAGGGCTAGTCTGAATGACATAGCAAATTCCCAGTTCATGTGGGCTACAGAGTAAGACCTTGTCTCAAAGAACCACCCACCAAAGGACAGCAAGAGCCCAAGCCAATGACACGGAGCAAGCAGTAACTTAGGGGAGAGGGAACCCCTGCATCCCAGAATATGCTGTTATACACACATCTGAGAGCAGCTCGAGAGAATCTTATTTGCAGACTAATCCACTCCCTCAATTCGAATGTGTCTAAGCAGACAAACACGGATCTGCTTCATGCTGGTAACAGCCTATTTTAAGAGTCCAGGGAGAGACAGAGGGGACATATGTTGACAAATAAGCGCTAGAAAATGGCCCTGGGGTACCAGAGCCTCTCTGGACTCTCTCTCCTGCAGGACAGCGTCTCCCCTTCCCACAGGTCTTTTTAGGCCTCATAGTGTGCTGTGGTTGCCCCCCACTTGGCAGGCTTGGGTCAGAATCCAAAATCGCTCCTCTCCTGGGGGAGCATGGATGACCCGCTACCATGGCTCCCGGTGTCTTATGACACCTTTCTTCTCCAGTGTGTACAGTAAAATCCCGGGGCGAGGGGTGGACAGAGAGTGACGGGAAGGAGGCTGCCTCACCCCTCAGACCGCGAGTCCTGCCTTGAGCAGCAGGTGCTGCTGCACAGTGGCGCCCGTGTGCTGCCGCCATTGGTCTCGGAGACTCCATGAAGAGAAGGCGCTGGCCCAAGCACGAGGGTTGGTTTTTCCCAGGCTCTCTGGTCAAACAGTGCCTTAATTCCACATCTGGACACATGCAGATGTGCCCGAGGCCGTCTGGAGAAACCGTGCATATGAGAGGCCCCGTGGGTGTGAAACCCTGCTTCTCAAGTCTAGCTCAGCCAGCTGGCTCCCCAGAGTTTCTCAGAGAAAAATTTGAGCTTGTAGATCATATCAGTAGAAAGGAAAGAGAAAAAGCTCCTTCAGCAGATCTCATCAGCACACTGGGCAGCTCATGAGGTCACGTCTGATGATGACATAATCATCTTAATTATTTATTAATGTAGTCAAGGCTTGAGAAACTGGCATCGCCCCCTACAGTGTAAACTCCCCAAACCAGGTCCAAATATTACTTGGCAAAAGCATGCAGATGAGCAACGAGCCCCAGACCACACTTTAGGAGTTGGGTAGATGATGAATTGTCAACCTTCCAAAGCTGCCTTCCAGACAATCTGGGCAGAACTCTGTCTCCGCTTACTCCAGGAGCGCTTCTCTCCATGTGCATGACACGATCTCTCGGGGATGTTTGGCTGGCCTCACGTGCCACTTTTCAAAGTTGATCCAGTCGGTCTCGGTTGTTGCCTAAAGTCCATCCTGGGTACCAGGTGGAAACTAAGACCTAGAGGGAGGACACACTGTCCAAGGGGACAAGGACCATTCATCAAAGACCCGTTTCCTGACTCGGGTCCAACATTCTTTGCACCACACAAGTAGAAGAAGTGCAAAGAAGCCATCGTTCTGATCCTTACCAGTGTAGGATCCCCCACGGCTCAGATCCTGCCTTGCGGGATGGAGCATGGTGCAGGCCCAGCTCAGAAACGGACCCCTGCCATGGCCCAGCAACGGCTGACATGCTTATATTCATTTTCAAGGAAGGCCATGTATGCTGGTTATACTCCACTGGTAGACAAGATATGGAAATGGGAGCTTGGGAAGATGACTCAGGAGGTGTGTGAGCCTGAGAACCTGAGTTTCCTAAAGCCAGCTGCAGCAATGAGCACCTCCAATGCCAGCACTGAGGAGACAGGTGGAGCTTGCTGACCAACCTGTGCAGCTGAACCAATGAGATGCAAGTAGAGTGAGAGACCCTGTCTCAAAACATAGTGGAGAGCAATTAAGGAAGACACCTCGCGTTGATCACTGGCCTCCACATGTGAGCACACACGTACACAGGCACTAACTCCCACATACATACCCACACCGACCACACACACACACACACACACACACACACAACCCTACGCAGGGAGAGGTGTGTGTAAATCTCTCAGTTTCCTGTGCATGTACTCTCATGGCTCATGGCTTATGGCTGCAGTTGCCTATTTCCAGAACTTGACTCAAAACCATGGTCAGCCGCAGCTCCGCTGGAAAGGAACTCACCGTCCATGCTGCTGTGCTCCACAGATGTGCCTCTGCCACTGGCCTTCGTAACCCAAAGCCATCAAGCGTGACTCACTGGATGCAGGAGTCACGACCCATCACATCATTCAAAAACGAAGTGACTGGAAACAGAACATACCCAGACTCCTGGGTACCATGGCAGACCAGAGGCTGCCTTGGTATGAGCCGGTGAAGGAAGGAGTCAAAATAAGAAATTCAGATTTTATTCCCAAGAGACATAAAAGAATAGCTTCAAGAATCCATGGATGATGGGCGTGGTGGTATATTCCTTTAATCTCAGCAAGTGTACCTCTGTGAGTTCAAGTTCAGCCAGTCCACATACTGAGTTCCAGGCCAGCCAGGGTTATATAGAGAGACAGTTTTTGTTTGTTTGTTTGTTTTAAAGTGAATGGAACCAGGAAAGAAGAGGCATTATATGTATCCACCTCGGTTTAATCTAGCTGTGCTGAAAGTAGTTCAGGGGGGTTGGTGGGTAGGGCATAGAGGAACACCAAAAGGAATATTAAGATGTCACCCCCCGGACACCTGGAAAAAGTCCATGCAACCCTACGTCAGGCTTATCTTTACTAGCTGAGTCACATGCCATTATCTCCCATCTCCAAAGCGCTACCTCCTTTAGCAGAAGTTTGGCCACTGTGAGTCTCGTACTGTCCTGGGCATGTGGGGTCATCCCCCATCATGGCCACCTGTGTTTGGCAGTTTGAGGAGATTAGGGACTGGGTGACTTCAGCCTGACCAAGATCGCTGGCAGGGAGTTCAGAGTGCAGCGGAGCAAAGGGGACACTTGCCAGGCTCCTAGAATCAAAAGACGCGACACTAGAAAGGACTGTAAGAGGCCACTGGGGTCACTGGCTTCCCTGCAGATGGATAATAAAACCATCCAAAGCTAATGATTGTCTGGGAGCAAAGGCCCCTGAACACCTCCGCCCTCCTCCCATGCTCCACAGCCGACTCTCCATCGCTGATCACTCTTGCTGCCATCCCAGCCGGGGCTCAACCGGGACAGGGTCTCTCCAGTGGGAGATCCTGTGTTTGTTCTAATATGCAGCTCCTGAGATGGCTGGGACCGCCAGCATGGTTGGGCTCTGTGGCTCTGTGGCAAGCAGAGCAGACGCTTCTGTGTGTGGACTCTTTTATGCTTGGCCTGACTGCCAGACAAGTGTGCTTCCTTGACCCATCGTCTCTGAGAACAGCGTTCACTGCCACGGTGAGCTGCAGGGTGCAAGGCTCTGGGCTGATGGGAGGAGGATTTCAGATCCCGAGTTTATTAAGTAAATGGACTCTGGTTCAGAGGTCTTGCTCTTGAGGTGGGTTCGTGGCAGGCTAAAACGTGAGGAAATGCCTGAAACTCCGCTGGCTTCACAGTGGCTCTTCCCCGTCTTCAAAAGCACCGATTCAAAGCGTTTCGAAAGAGCATGTGTGTGGCAACAAGCAAGCCCCAGCCAAAGGAGACCCCCTTTGAATGTGGCTCCTGCCCTGCCCTGAACCAGCACAGACAAGCCTGAAATATAAGGTTCTTCAGCTTCTGGTTGCCAAATTTTGAACACTTTAGAGCTGCCTGTTTCTTCTTGATATTTTCCCACCCTCCCACCTTCTTCCACTGAACCTGCTGGGGGAAGAGAGCTGGGTTCTGAGGTGATTCCCACAGGCAGGAGCTTGTTGTGTGGAGCCTCCTTGGGGATGAAATGGTCCATGAGTGTGTGAATGAATCAGTTGCTTTTGAACTGCGGTTACCATGACATGCTTTAACTGCAAAATAACTTCTCTTAAAGCCAGTTCCCCAAAGGTAAAATACAACATCTCAAGCTCTCTGCAGAAGAGCACCAAAGAAAAGCTGGACAAATCTGCCCCCTGATCTTTAGATCGGCATTCTTCGAGCAGTGACTGAGCCAGCCATGCTGCAGGCAGAGCGGGAACTCAAAATTCAAGGCCAAAGCTCTCCCTTGAAAGTGTGGAAGACCAGGAAAAACACAAACACCTATGCTAACGCAGGCTAGCATGTGGTGATACACGCCTGTAACCCAGTTAACCCCAATGGAGGCAGGGAGATTGGAAGTTCAAGACGAGCCTGGACAACTCAGCAAGTCTTAGTTTTAAAGTAAACATGTGTCAGAGATGTAGCTCAGTACTCGAGTGCTTGCCTGGCACGTATGAGGCCCCGGGTTTAGTTCCCAACAACAGTAAAAAACACTAAATTACAAACAGAAAGAGAAGCATCTGGGCTAGCAGGGATAAGACAGCCATAGCCCACAGCAGAGGCAAATGCAAGCAACCATTTAGTTTCAAACAGCAGAGAAGACCTTAACTGAGGTGGTGGAAGAGTCTGGGACCAGGAGGCCAAAGCAGAATGGGGTGGGTGGGGATGGGAGTGGGAGGCAGATGGGGCACAGGATTCTGCAATTAGTGGCTTAATGTAGTAGCCAGGCAGCTTTATAAGAACCTACACAGCCCAAACAAGCTCCCAGCAAAGTCGGAGTCTGAAGAGGCAGAAAGAAAAGAAATGAAAGCTCTGAGACTACGGGGCCCTAAACTGGCAGGCTGAGTATTATCATCCACCATCTGGATCCTGGAAAAAGCAAGGCTGTGACCCCTCAGCTTCACCCTTTATCAGCTCCTTACTGGCCCGGCTTGCTCCCCACAACGCTCATCCTGTTCCCCACCCCCTGGATAATTTTGAAAAGAATTATCACATCACTCCATCTGCAAATATTTCAGTTGTTTTATTAGCATTTAGATGTGAGCAAGATCAAATTATACAGGTCAGAGCGTGTTTCAAAAAAAATCACGAAAGTGGAGATCTTGGCACAATGAAAGCATCCCCAGGCCAAGCCCCTGGCATGTTTATTCCCAGTTCTATTCTGTTCAACAGCTTCCCAGTGGCTCAGAAGAATTCTCAGGGGCTTTGGAGTGAGTGAAATAAAACAGGGGTGCCCAGAGCTCTTGGCTTTGCTGCAGTGCTCTGGTTCCTTGTGGAATGCTGGTCACACACGGGCAAACACTTGTCTCTGTACATCTTCGTGCTATTTTCAACATGGATCCTAGGAGTATCTCAGCAACACATGCCTTGCCATAAACCAGGGTCCGCCCAAAGCGACTGGTGGAATCTGAGGATGGCAGAGCAGTCTGGGGCAAGGAGGCCAAAGCAGAACAGGGTGGGGATGGCGTGGGAGGCAGATGGGGCACAGAGGGTCCGGAGGCTCAGAAGAGGGATGTGAAACTGAGTGGGAGGCAGGGAATGAAAGTGGAGCATGTTATCCTGGAATGAGGATGAATCACGCAGAGAATGAGCTTTCCCACTGCGACTCTGAGTAACACCCTTCACGGCTGCAGGGGGAGGGTCCCCTTCACAGGGAAAAGAAACTGAAGAGCATTTGCAACCCTTGATGAGGATGGAGAGAGGACATGGTGTGCAAGGTGTGTTTCGAGAGATGGGACACCCCTCCTGGGTAGCTAGAGTGAGCCATTTGCCCTCTCAATCTCGTACCCATGCTCCCCCATGAAAAGAACAGCCAGGCAAATCATCTCTGGATTAACTGGGCTATAGAAAAGGGGCAGATGTGTGAGTTTGTGGTGACTTTTGGATAGTATCTGTGAGTAGCAGGAAGCAGTCACAGCAGCAGAAATGACCTGGCCCACGCATAAACTATAATCTTAGGAGCCAGAACAGTGCACAAGCTCACACCTGTGAGGTACTGGTGTGCCAGTCACTCTCTGAAGCACACACGTTATCACATTTACTCCTGATGGTAAACTCCAGGATTACCACTCTGTCATAGAGAAACTGAAACATTCACAGCCTCCCCCAAGATCCATGGTGATAAACAGGAAAGTCAGAATCGATATCCATCTTTCTGAATTCCAACTGCATGGTTGTTACAGGTTCTTGATCATGCCAGGGTGAACAGAATCACTACAGACACCTCAGATTTTATCATCCAATCAAAATCCAGAAACATTCATTAAAGGCTGACCTCAAGTGAGCTCAGTAAGGCTCTCACAAAAGCTGGGACAAAGAGCCCCCAAAGCAAGTGCAGATGAACTATAAGAACTCATGGACACTTACTGATGCCAAAGAAATAATTGAGTGGAGGTGTGGGGAACACCTGCTTGCAGAATACGAACAAACACTGGGACAGGTGGAGCAAGGGCGTCAAGAGAGAGCCAGGCAGGAATGATTACTGATGATTACTGACACTTTATCTAAGGGGAAATGTTGATGGATAAGATATTGGCGTGGTCTTAAAAGTATCTATCCAAAGACTGTTTCTCAGTTCAGAGGGAAAAAAATAATTACACAGTAGAGAAGCTGGGCAAACCTTGAATGGATGGTAGATAAAAGGGTGTGTTACTGGGAAAGGGCAGGTAGACATTGCTTGTCCCAGCTGAGACTCCCCAAGACAGGCATGGACGGTGTTGGTTCTGCGCTATTCTAGCTGAGAGAACACGGCATCAAAAGAAGTTACTATGCAGTGCTGGGGACACTGACCTTAGTGTGTGGGGGCAACTGCAACAGTGCTGAACTATAGCGGACAATGACCTGGAATGGGTGCCTCACTGCCTGCCTCCTGAGTCCTGAGGGCTGAGATTTCAGGCATCTTCCACAGACACACAGTAAGGCCATGGTCTGTGTGTGTGTTGTTTTTTTTTAAATCAAAGTCAAAACCTTTGAGAAGAACTATGTTTTTAAGAAATGCCAAGTTCGCTGGACAGCGGTAGCACACGTCTCTAATCCTAGCACTCGGGAAGCAGAGGCCAGCAAAGCTCTATGAGTTCAAGGTCTGTTCTGGTCTACAGAGCTAGTTCTAGGACATCCAAGGCTACTAAGGAAACCCTGTCTCGAAAGAAAGCAAGAAAGCAAGAAAGAAAGAAAGAAAGAGGGAAGGAGGGAGGGAGGGAAGGAAGGAAAGAAGGAAAGAAATGCCAACATAAAGCACAAAAAAGGACCATGGAAATGTTGTAGATGCAAGGAGGGGAGAGGGGATAGGCAGGTAATCACCATGGAGGACATGACGGCAGCTGGCAGCATGGCTTCGACACAGTGCCAACATGCCTTATAAAGCTGGCAGCCATACTATGGCTGTGTAACAGAATAGACCTATGTTTTTGAACTGCATACTAAGAAAAACTCAGAGACAGAAATTGGGGTTCAACCCGAAAGTCAGAAAAGCAAAGCAGCCAAGCCACTAGAGAAGTCTTACCTCTACCAAGGCTGGGCGATCACAGACTAAGCCACTCTCTCCTCTCATTTTGTATTCCCTCTAGTGCTGGGATTAAAGGTGCGTGATGACTCCCGAGGACTGGGATTAAAGATGAGAGCCACCGCTACCTGGATTTGTTTCTGTATTGATCTTGTGTAGCCCAGGGTGGCCTTGACCTCAGAGATCCTCCTGACTGTCTCCCAAATCCTGGGATTAAAGCTGTGTGACACCACTTGCCTGAGCTCTAGTGACTTTAGCTTTGCCTCTGGTCTTCAGGCAAGATTAGTTATCAAGCTGGGCGGTGGTGGCACACGCCTTTAATCCCAGCACTCGGGAGGCAGAGGCAGGCGGATCTCTGTGAGTTCGAGACCAGCCTGGTCTACAAGAGCTAGTTCCAGGACAGGCTCCAAAACCACAGAGAAACCCTGTCTCAAAAAAACCGAACCAAAAAAAAAAAAAAATTTAGTTATTAAAGCCTGGCGATGGTGGCGTACGCCTTTAATCCCAGCACTCGGGAGGCAGAGGTAGGCGGATCTCTGTGAGTTCGAGACCAGCCTGGTCTACAGAGCTAGTTCCAGGACAGGCTCCAAAGCCACAGAGAAACCCTGTCTCGAAAAACCAAAAAAAAAAAAATTTAGTTATTAAAATGCAAATAACATACTACTATAAAGATGTTTAATTTTGCATTACATATTATATTTAGTGTGTGTATGTGTGTATGTGTGTGTATATGTGTGTGTATGTGTGTATGTGTGTGTGTGTGTGTAGGTCAAAAGACAACTTTTGAGAGTTGCTTCTTGCTCACATCCCTCAAAAGAGACAAAGATATAGCAAGCATGGTATCCCTGGAATCCCAGCACTCAGGAGACAGAGGCAGGAGGATCGCAGCAAGTTTAAGGACAGCCAGGTCTACTTAGCAAGTTCTAGGACAGCTGGGCTACACAGCAGGACCCTATCTCAAAACAAAAACAACCAAGTGAGAGAGAGTGCACACAAGCCAAAGCAAATGGGGCAAACACGAACCTTCTCACTGCAGGGGACAGATGCTCTTGGGTTTACAGTGGGGTTATCTCTCAACAAACCCACTCTAAACTGGAAACATCATCAAATATAATTAAAACGTCTGTGATGGCTAATCGTGATTGTCAACTTGACAAGGTTTAGAATAACCAAGGAAACGAGCTTCGAGCACGCCCGCCCGTACCGACAGTTTCTAGATGAGGTTGGCGGTAGCGGGATATGGTCTCCTGGGCTGGATGAGGTTGACAGCATAGGCTGAGCACCAGAGACGCTCCCGGTTTCCTGGTCCTGGTGCCTCCAGTTCCTGCTGCCAGGCCTCCCCTGCCAGGACGATCACACCCTCCAGCTGCAGCCACAGCAAATGCTTCCTGCCGTAAGTGGCTTTTGTCAGAGGCTTTGCTGTGGCAAAAAGGCAGGGAGCTAAGGACCCGGCAAGCAACTTGTAAGCACACTGCTGGCTGCCCGTCCTCCTAGCAGCAAGGTTTAAGGACCAGTTGAGAGTATGGCACTGCTCCCCCCAGAGAGGGTTTCTCTGTAGCTTTAAAGCCTGTCCTGGAACTAGCTCTGTAGACCAGGCTGGTCTCGAATTTACAGAGATCCGCCTGCCTCTGCCTCCCGAGTGCTGGGATTAAAGGCCTGCACCACCACTGCCCGACTTGGCACTGCATATTTTGAGTGTGGGAAAGTATCAGGAAATCAGAGTGCAGTTTCTACAGAATGGCTGCACAGTCAGGAGAAAATACCAACTCAGGCCATCACGTCAGGGGACGCCTGCATGTCCAGAGAAGACATTTTATCTTTCAATCTCTCACATCTTCCAGGTGGTCAGACGCTGCGTTCTCGGGTGGAGCCACGAGAATAATCGCCGTCTCTAGAAGCTCAAGGCTGAGCTGCCTTCTACTGAGCACTTTAGCAAAGATCACCAGCCTACCAGAGACCACACAGAGCCACCAGGAAAAACAACACCTTGAATGTGCCAGGGAAATTTTTTCAGGTTGGGAAAATAGTTTTCTTTTCTTTTTTATTTATTATGTATACAATATTCTGTCTGTGTGTGTGTCTGCAGACCAGAAGAGGGCACCAGACCTAATTACAGATGGTTGTGAGCCACCATGTGGTTGCTGAGTATTGAACTCAGGACCTTTGGAAGGGCAGGCAATGCTCTTAACCACTGAGCCACCTCTCCAGCTCCTTTTCTTTTCTTTTCTTTTCTTTTCTTTTTGAGACAAGGTTTCTCTGTGTAGCC
The DNA here is from genome assembly GCF_018167655.1 of Microtus oregoni. NCBI lineage: Eukaryota > Metazoa > Chordata > Mammalia > Rodentia > Cricetidae > Microtus > Microtus oregoni. Next base: position 15,784,430 of record NW_024543221.1, read on the forward strand.
CTGGCTGTCCTTGAACTTGCTCTGTAGACCAGGCTGGCCTTGAACTCAGAGATCTGTCTGCCTCTGCCTCCTTAAAGGTGCATACCATCACACCTGGCTCAGGTTGGGGAATCTCATTTCATATACATCCACCCATCAGAAGGCTTGGCATATGTGACCCACCTCTGCAGCTTGTATTTGAAGTGTCCTGGTAACAGGTTGAGTGACAGCAGGGGAGGACAGAGGGACCCAGAAGCAAGGACACATTTAGGCTGGTGCTTGGGAGACACTAGCGAACAGCTTCTCTCAACAGGTTGATAACGTCACTGTAACTTCGAATTACTACTGTGTGCGCCTAGACCCTGTGGATATAGAAAGATAAAAGATTCCCCTGCCTGATCTGTGAAACTCTGAGAAGGGGGAGAGAAGTTCACGAAAGTGATGCTGTAGGAGGGCAGCCAATCAAAACTGCAGTCACAAGCGTTCCCCAAGGGATGGCCAGGAAAAGGTACAGGGAGGATGTGGGGCCAACACAGGTGGTAGGGGTGGCACTCACTCATTCATTCAGTCACTCATTCATTCATTCATTCACCTATTCACTTTCCCAATAATTTCCATTTGTTTGGTCTGAGGCAGGGTCTTACTATGTAGCCCTAGCTGGCCTTACTCACAGAGATCTACCTGCCTCTATCTCAAGTGCTGGGGTTAAATGAACATTACTGCCAGGTGCTGGTTGGCACACACCTTTAATCCCAACACTCAGGGGGCAGAAGCAGGTGGATCTCTGTGAGTTCGAGGCTAGCCTGGTCTACAGAGTGAGTTCCAGGACAGGTTCCGAAGCTACAGAGAAACCCTGTCTCAAAACCCACCCCGCAAAAGCTAAAACCTAACAGGCCCCAGAACAGCTTATGATTGCTGTTAACAAACTTGGTTTAGAAACCACAGAAATGTGATGTCTCGCAGTTCTGAAGGCAAGAAGTCTAAAGTCAAGGTGTTGGCGAGGGCCCTGCTCCCTCCGGAGGCCCCAGGGGAAGCTTCTCTCTGTCTGCTCTGACTTCCCAAGGGGCAGCTTTCCTCGGCTTGTGGTGACATTTCTCCAGTCTCCACCTCCATCTTCACACAATTCCCTTGTGTGTGAGGACACCTGGGAATGAATTCCGGCCCAACCTAGGTGATCCAAGACGTTCTCTTCATCTCAAGTGGCTTACATTCGCAAATGGTGGTTTTTCCTTGGAACATTTTCCACGCCCAGGAATAGGACGTGTGTATCTCTTTAGAAGCCACTTTTCAACCCATTACGGGCTCTTTTCATTTACCAAATGCTGTACTAAGCATTTATGTTTAAAGCTGTTCTAGTCCACAGGAGCAATGGGATGGAGTATTATAGGGGGCCTGGTCAGTAACTTGGAAGCTTCGCATAGTCATCACGTGACTGGAGTGTGGGGCTTGGAGTGAGGAGCTACAGGAAGTTTGCAGAGACAACTTAGGACTGTTTCCAAAGCTCGAACCTTAAGTCAGGTCCAATCACAGTCCTCAAAGGTACAATTAGAAGAGTCAAACTAAGCAGAGGCGGTGGTACACGCTTTAATCTCAGGAGGCGGAGGCAGGAGGAGCTCAGAATTCTAGCCCAGAGCGAGTTCCAGGACAACCAGGGCTACACAGGGAAACCGTCTCAAACACAAAACCAAACAAAAAGTGAAAACCAGACAGGATTTATTTGATGTAGCCATATTGGGAAAAGGGACAAACAGATGCAGCGACCTCTTCAAATTAGTCTTTGGGGTTCAGGAATAAGATTAAAGTTTAAACAGAGCCGGGCGGTGGTGGCGCACGCCTTTAATCCCAGCACTTGGGAGGCAGAGGCAGGCGGATCTCTGGGAGTTCAAGGCCAGCCTGGTCTACAAGACCTAGTGCCAGGACAGGCACCAAAGCTACAGAGAAACCCTGTCTCGAAAAAAAAAAAAAGATTAAAGTTGTTTAAACAGAGGCAAGCATTTGTAGTGCGCGCCTTTAATTTCAGCAAATGCAGGCAGATCTTTGTGAGTTCAAGGACAGGCTAGTCTACAGAGCAACCTCCAGGATAGCCAGAACAATATAGAAACTTGGTCTCAAAAACCAAGTTTAAATAGGAGGCCAAGGGTTTGCAGTCACAGTCAAACTGTGGCCCCACCCTCCTGATCTGTCATCGTCTTGTTTTTTGTTATTTTGAGACAGGGTTTCACTGTGTAGCTCTGGCTGTTCTGGCTGACCTGGAACTCGCTTTGTAGACCAGGCTGGCCTCAAACTCACAGAGATCCGCCTGCCTCTGCCCCCAAGGGCTGGGATTAAAGGCATGCGCCACAACTGTCTGGCTCATTGTCTGGGTTTCTGTGTCATCCTGTCATGTGGGATGAAAAGTTGTTACAAATATCTTTGTTGCAGACAAGTTCCTCTTCTGTCTGACACTTTTTCCTTCTCCCAGCATGAGATTCCAGGGGAAATTCCCATTTCTTTGTGGTCATTGTTTACAAGAGTATCTTTCGATTATCTTCACTTCTGCCAGGCCTAGAAAACTGCAGGAGGGCCGGGCGGTGGTGGCGCACGCCTTTAATTCCAGCACTCGGGAGGCAGAGGCAGGTGGATCTCTGTGAGTTCGAAGCCAGCCTGGTCTACAAGAGCTAGTTCCAGGACAGGAACCAAAAAGTTATGGAGAAACCCTGTCTCGAAAAATCAAAAAAAAAAAAAAAAAAAAAAACTGCAGGAGGGTGATGCGGCCTTCTAGGAAATGCTCAGAAGACGGCTATGAACGCCCCTTGCAGCCTCAGAAGTCTGTCCTTCCTGTCAAGCTCACGCGTGGAGCAGATGCTCCTCTACCGAAGCCACACTCTCTCTACATGGTACACCAGGAGACAAGCGAGAGGGTCAGACAGGCTCCACTCCTCCAGCGTGGCAGGCACTCGTGTTCCTGAAGAGTGTCTCAGGGAGACATCTTCGGATGGTGGGCACATCAAAGGCTATAGGGCTTCAGGAACTGACCAATGTGTCGCTGGAGGCTGAGAGATGGTCCCCTCTGACTTCATTCACGATGGAATAAACTTTGGAATCAACGCAAGGCATGGCAAAGTCAAAGACCTGCAAGGAATAGTCTTAGACACACAGAATTAGTCGATGGGCAAAGGGAACTGTCTCTTTCCTCACCTCCCATCTGCCTCTGGGAATGAGGACTACCAATGCCCTTGGCACAAGAGGAAATTATTTAAATTTAGGGCTGGTGGTGCGGGCAACACTGCACATGTGGAGGTCAGTGCTGGAGGAAGTCCCGTCTCTCCTTCCACCGTGTGTCCAGGGAAGCGAGCTCAGGTCGCTGGGCTTTGGTAGCAAGTGCAGGAAGTGCCCCTATCCACTGAGCCATTTTACCAGTCCCCTCAATGTTCTAGAATCCCAAAGCACTAACTTTTCTCTGGTCCAATGCAAGCGACCTAGAATGTGACTACTTTTAAGGGATGCCTTCTTACAAGGGTAAGATAAGGATTTGTTTAACATTTGACTACAAAAGCCATACCTGTTCACCTTAAAACACGGATATGAAATAAAGGCCAATTAAGCAAAGTTTAAATATAAAGCATCTTCCTTTTAGGATCACAAGGAAGCTTATGTGTAGGATATAGTGGCAGGAAGATGTCGTCCTGGCTACTTGGGAGGCCGAGGCAGAAGAATTCCTTGAGGACTACAGGGTGGCTACAGGTGAGAACCAAGTGCAATTGAAATTGAGTTTACAAAGTCTAGGGACACAATTACAGACACCAGGATGTGGAAACGCAGGCTCCCAGGCCCCACTGCGGACCTTCAGGATCCAAGGTGACAGTGCGTTTGCCAAGTCCTTCGCGAGACACCCAGGCTGTCACAAGTCGCGGTACACTGACCGGGGCAGAGCACCCCGCTGATTTACCCTTCAGAACTGCGTGCGAATAGGACCCGATTTTGGAACACACCGCTAGAGAATCAGACCTTGGAGTGACCTGTTAAAGAGAGATGTCACTCACAAGTAGGCCACCTCCCCTTAGTGCTTTTAGTAATTACAAATTAACAAAAGGCTCACTGATACAGCGAGGGAGAGGAACGGCGAGCAGAGACGATGGAGTCTGTAGGGCTTCATGTGGGCCTCGAGCTCCAGACCAGCTTGCTGCTGCCCCAGGGAAGGTATGAAGTTAAACCGTGGTTCACGCCAATAGAGCCCCACATCCTGTGGGATCATAAACCAATTTCTTAGCTGCATGGACTCTCCACCCACCGCCTGCAGATTCTGCCTCACAATTCTGTGTCATTGTGAATCTAAACAAAAACCCTACAGAGAAGCTGTGGAGAACCTACAGCGAGGGGCTGGAGTGCAACAGTAGGGCTAAAGACAGGGTCTCACGCAGCCCAGGCTGGCCTTGAACTATATAGCCAAGGATGACTTTCAACCTCTCAACTTCTGGGCCTCCTGTTTCCATCTCAGTGACTGATGGCGTCATGCCTGGTCATGACATGGCCATGCATGCTATTATGCATATACCAGCCGACTCCGCCCCCCCCCCCACCTCAAGTCTTTGGCTTAATGTTCAGCTGCACCTTTGCTATGCACAGTTAAGGGGGCTGGGCACCAAGCGCTGTGCTCCAGTAATGACCTGGTCAGAGGGTCAGAAGTGACCCTGCAGCTGGAAGCTAAGGATGAGAAAGGTTTATTCAGGCAGGGCGGTGGTGGCGCACGCCTTTAATCCCAGCACTCGGGAGGCAGAGGCAGGCGGATCTCTGGGAGTTCGAGGCCAGCCTGGTCTATAAGCGCTAGTTCCGGGACAGGCACCAAAGATACAGAGAAACCCTGCCTCGAAAAACCAAAAAAAAAAAAAAAAAAAAAAAAAAGATTCATTCAGGGAGAGGGGTGGAGGAGTGTCCAGGAGAAAGAACAGTATATGCACAGGCTGGATGTACGGCAGTGGGCAAGGCTGGACCCAGGGCTGATGGGGACAGCAGGGCCATTGGGTATTAATCTGGGTGTCCTCTGCTGTGATGACGGGGGTGGAGGATAAGTGGTTTTGGCGACCAGAACTGGGTTTTGTTTGAGACGATGTCTCTCTATGTAGCCTTGGCTGGCCTGGAACTCTCTCTATAGACCACGCTGGCCTCCAACTCACTAAAATCTACCTGCCTTGGCCCTCCTGAGTGCTGGGTTTGAAGGCATGTGCCACCGTGCACGGTCCCAGGTCTTGGTTTTAAAGGATCACTCTGGCGGCCACAGCCAGGGAGCAGGAAGGTGGCATTCCTGCAGGCACTGCGGGGGACTGTCATGACCTGGAAGAGGCTGGGTAGGCTGCCCTCCACAGAAGGTCCCCCTCCCAAGACCAGTTCTGGCCTCCCAAGCAGTCTTTCACCAGAAGGGAAGCAGGAGGCTGTGGTCCAGGAGCCCACTGCAGCCAAGAGCGCTGGCTGGAGAGCTGGCTGGCGACCTGTCCTTGGAAGTGGGGTAGTTTCTGAATATACCAATTGAGAACTCAGTGCTGGGCTCACAGGGACCCCAAGGAAAAGTGGCCTAAATCAGGTCACTTTGTTTGCTCTTCCTCATCTCTTAACTCTGATAAAGAAGCTACCTTGCCAGACCAGGTGGCACAGGTCTAAAATCCCAGCTACTTAGAGGAGTTGAGGTGGAAGGTTCACAGGTTCAAGACCTGTCTGGGGAATGTAGTAAGCATTTGTCTCACTACACTGTAGCTCAGTGGTCCAGCACTGTCTCACTACACTGTAGCTCAGTGGTCCAGCACGGTCTCACTACACTGTAGCTCAGTGGTCCAGCACTTCCCTAGTATACAGGAGGCCCAAGGGTTCGTCCCCAGCATCTCAGTCCTAAAAGATCATCTTTCTCATAATCCCTCAGCCAAGAGACTTGGCAAGGAAGGTTCAGAGGTGCTGAGTAACTTGTTCAAAGACAACCAGGAGCTCCTCAGGACTTAGGACCAGTATCATCCTCTGGCCAAAGTCAGCTCCATAAAGGACATGTTTCTGCCTTTCTTCTGGGGGGGGGGGGGGCTAGGCTGGCCTCAAACACAAGCTGTAGCTAAGGATGACTGCACTTCTGATCCTGCTGCCTCCCCAGCTCTCTAACTCCGGGGTTATAGGCCTGTGCTACCAAGCTAAGTGTATGCAGTGCTGCAGACTGGGCCCGTATGTCCCACCTTCCTCTAAAAAGACACTTTATTGTTTTAATTTGAGGAGGGGACATATGCTCAGGGCTGGCCTTGAACCACCATGCCGGATAAATTTAATTTTTTTTTAAAACATATCCTTTGTACTTTGAGACCTCCCAACCTGGAGAGTAGAAAAGACTACAGAAGAAGCCAAATGTGGTGGTTAGTGCTTGCAATCTCACCACTTGGGAGGCTGAGGCAGGAGGATCATAAATTCAAGGCTAGCTTGGACTGTATGTCAAGCATGTCTCAAAAAACCCACCATGACCAGAGAAGGACGATCATTCCAAGTCTAAACCACAAAATGAGCTGAGCCTTCTCCCATTTCTGCTGTAACACAGCACCTAAAACACAGAGGTGGAGGAATTGGCTTGGTAGGGAAAGACGGTGCCGCCAAGACTGAGAGCCTAAGTTCAATCCCTGGGTCTACGGTAGAAGTTGAGAACCAACTCACAATAGCTATCCTTGGACCTCTGAAGACATATGTAATAACATTTCACAAATGCTTTTTCTGTGGTGCTGGAGACAACAGCCTCCCGCACTCTAGGCAAACAGGTTACCATCGAGCTACGTCCCTACTTCTCTCTTCACTGTTGACAGAGTCTTGCTAAATTGCTCAGGCTGGTTTCAAACTCACTCTGTAGTCTAGGCAGGCCAACTCTTGACTCAGCCCCCACAGTGGCTGAGCTAACAGGCCTGAGCTCCAAGCATTGTTGTGTGGGTACCGATGCCTTAACTTCTTGCCATGACTGCAGAACTTGGTATCAATTTTAGTATCTCTGATGCTAGCCTCACCAAGGTCCTTCAGGTCCACCAAGGAAGACAAAAGTGGACCCTCGCAGCCATGGCCCTCCTCTACATTGCTGGGCTTCCCCTCTGCCCCAGTAGGCTTCCTGCACCAGGTTTCTTTATATGTTTCCCTTGGACCACTGGGACCTTTTGTGCTATTCCCGAGCTTTATGGCCGCATTGTTTCTAGTCTATGCTTTGTTCTGTTGCTTACTCCTCTGGGGCAGCTACACAAATATCAAACCTTGGCACTCACATTGTTGCTAGATACCTCGGCTCAGCATTTAGTAACTACTCAAGCCTTTCCAAAAGACACAAAATAAACAATCTGATTTCCCCGAGTTTTCCTTTGAGACCGAGCATTGGGTGTGGTTCAGCTTCAGTGAGGGCTGGTGAGTTCAAGGCCAACCTGGGCTACACAGCGAGATCCTGTCTCAAGTACAAAAACCAAACAAGAAGAAACCTAAGTTTCTTCAGTTTCTAGGGCTACTTGTGGAAACGAGGGGGGGGGGAACAAAACTCAAAATCAAAAACAAAAAACCCATCTTGAGTCAAACTATCAAAGTTATTTTGTTCACACAAGTGGGGGGGGAGGGCTGGTAGTGAATGTGAACACTTTTTAATCCCAAACATTGGAGGCACAGAAACACAAACACTGGAGACACAGAAAGCAGGTCTCTGTGAGTTCCAGAGCAGCTTGGGTTACACAGTGAGATCCTGTCCCAAAAGCAAGAGGATAAAGGAGAAGATAAGTCTGACAATAGTCCTGCAGCTTTGTGCTCTCTCAGGGACCCAGGGCCTTTGCTCCTGCTGGGCAATCACAGGTCCCCACCCTGTGTCACTCTGAGGCTGGCTGCCCTTTGTGACTTCTCCACACCTTGGAACTGTGCTGCTCCGCCCCCTACCAGGGGATGAGGGAATAAAGCCCACTGGCAAAAGGCCTAAGCGGGAACCAGGGAAGCACCTCAGATGGGGCTACAGTCTGAAAAGACGGCTTTACACATCTTCCAATTGATCTGTTTAGCCCCTGAGGTGGCAAGTCCCTGTGCCTTACACATTTACCTAGTATTTCTGCTTCGCCTACGAATGCCTTTTTAAAGCAGCGGTTCTCAATCCGTGGGTTGCGACCCCCTGGGGGATCAAATGACCCTTTCACGGGGGTCTAAGACCTCAGGAAACATGGATATTTACATTATGATTCATAACAGTAGCATAATTAGTTATGAAGTAGCAATGAAAATCATTTTATGAGGAAGGTTGACAGCCACTGCTTTAATGAAATCTGTCAATAAAGGGCCACAGTAGGAAGCCAAATGGTCCCCAACTGACCAGGCACATAAAGAAATTTAAGCTATTATATAGGCAGGCTGAAAGAGAGTTTGAAGCTGTGTTTCCCACTTAAGTGTGTGGAGTCCCAGACCCACCAACCCAAATACCACTATGGTACAGGATATACTTCAAGCTCAGCGTCTCAGAGTGGAACGCAGTATTTTCCCCTTGAAGACAGCTTCTGGTCCCATTCCTATTCAATACAATACCACTTAGGGCAGCGTTTCCCTTACCGGTTTCAAAACTTAACTGCGTTAATTCTCGCCTTTAGCTCTGCCTCCCAATAACCAGTCAACCACCAAATTCTGCCATTTCTTCTCTTGCGATGTTGGAAGCCTTTCTCCATGCTCGCCTTTTCAGCGAGGGAGACTGAGATGAGGACGCCCGGGTGCGGGGATGAGAACATCCCGTACAAATGAGAGACAATCTTGGAATAAGAATTATTACCAGGCAGTGGTGGCTCATGCCTTTAATGCCAGCACTAGGGAGGCAGAAACAGGGGGATCTCTTGGGAGTTCCAGGCCAGCCTGATCTACAGAGTGAGTTCCATGACAGCGAGGGTTACACAGAGAAACCCTCTCAAAAGCCAAAAAGTAGAATTTTTCATGCAAAAGAGCAACAGGCCAAGCACATCTCAAGCACCTAGGGAATCCCTGCTCGGGTCTGGTGGCCCAGCTGAGGCCGCTGCTGATTCTAGCCACCACTCTGGGGGACTTTTAACCACAGAGAAATGCTCACATCCACTGATCTCACTTTGAGAGCCAACTCCAATGAGTTTTAGCCCAACTCAGCAAGGGTGTTTGGTTCCTGACTTCTCGCGGCCACCTTTCTTTTGTATTCTGGCCGCCCCTCCCCCTCCAAGCATCCCACACAAGGGTTCGGAGGTTTGTAGCCTATAAATAGTGTGAAATCACAGAGCCTTGGAATTTTAGCTAGAAGGAAGCAGAAGCGTTCCACTTGCCCAATCCTTCTCTCTCTTGATGAAGAAACAGGTGTAGCGAGATTAGATGACCTGCCCAAGTCACGCAGCAGGCTCCTGCCCCAAGTCTGCACCCCACACCTTAGAGAGGCAGTGACAGGCAGGTCTGACTTCACACGGTTCCCTCGGGGAGGTGGCCCTGCGGATGACCCGCTGGATGGAAACTGTTCCCCAAACCGGGGTCGGGCCGCTAGCAAGCCAGTCCCCAGCTCAGCTCCCCGCTCGGCCGCGCCCCCGCCGACCCGCACAGCCCGTACAGCCCGCACTCCCCGCCCCTCCCGGGCGCCGACCTGTCACCCAGCCGCCCCCACGTGCACCGGGATGGCAGGATCAAAGTCTAGGGAGGCAGGGCCGGCGCGACAGAACCGCAGCCCGGAATCCGCAGCGCGGGAACCGCTCGCTGCGCCCCAGGGCTCGGCGCCGCCGCCCTGCCGCCTGCCCTCCGCTGCACGCGGCCCGCGCCCACCCTCCCCCGCACCGCCCGCCGCTGCACCCGGCCGCGGCCCCCCGGCCCACGCCCGGCTCCCCAGAGCACAAGCCCCGCCCGCAGCTCCCGCGGCCTCGCCAGCCAATAGAGGGCGTGGAGGGGCGGGACGGCTCGGCTGTCGTGAGGCCGCCCCAGCCAATGAGGGAGCGAGCCGGGCCGGGGGGCGGGGCACCGGGGCCTTGTCACGCTCGGGTCCGTGTGAAAACGGGGGTTCCGAGTGCAAAGCAAAGTTTTTTTGTAAACCGTCTGCAAAGGCGGGGGGGTTAAGACGGCGGCCGCCGCCGGGTCGAGCTCATTCGCCGCGGACGCCGTCTCCCGAGCGCCTCGGACCGATGCTCAGCCGCCCCTCGGCACGCAGTCGCCCTCCCGCGCCCGCGCCCTCCGCCTCGCTGGTCCCGGTCCCGCCGAGCGCCGGCGCTTGAGTCGCTGCGCGGCCGGCGGTTTCCCCACAGCGCCGCTCCCGCCCGCTTCTGCGCCGCGCCTCAGGCCGCCGCCGCCGCCGCCATGGGCTGCTGGGGCCGCAACCGCGGCCGGCTGCTGTGCATGCTGCTGCTGACCTTCATGTTCATGGTGCTGGAGGTGGTGGTGAGCCGGGTGACCGCGTCGCTCGCCATGCTGTCCGACTCCTTCCACATGCTGTCGGACGTGCTGGCGCTCGTGGTGGCGCTGGTGGCCGAGCGCTTCGCCCGCAGGACCCACGCCACGCAGAAGAACACGTTCGGCTGGATCCGCGCCGAGGTGATGGGCGCGCTGGTGAACGCCATCTTCCTGACGGGACTGTGCTTCGCCATCCTGCTGGAGGCCGTCGAGCGCTTCATCGAGCCGCACGAGATGCAGCAGCCGCTCGTGGTGCTGGGCGTCGGCGTGGCGGGGCTGCTGGTCAACGTGCTGGGGCTCTGCCTGTTTCACCACCACAGCGGCGAGGGCCAGGGCGCGGGCCACGGCCACTCGCACGGCCACGGCCGCCTCGCCAAGGGCGCGCGCAAGGCGGGCCGCGCAGGGGGCGAGGCGAGCGCGCCGCCGGGACGGGCGCCGGACCAGGAGGAGACCAACACGCTGGTGGCCAACACTAGCAATTCCAACGGGCTCAAGGCGGACCCGGCAGGTGAGCGAGCGCCGCCGGGGTCGGGGACTGGCGCCCCCTGGCGCCCGAGCTGGGTGCCACGCCCCGCGCCCGGGTGCGCGGCGGTGGTTCCGTGCCCACTGAACAAGTTTGATAATGATGGGTGGAGGGTGTGTGGGCCCTGGTGAAAGGCGGCCTTTGTGAGCCGCGGCGTGTGCTTCCCCGAACTGACCACCTAATCCGGGAAAATCACAGGTTAGGGACCTGCCAGGGCACGTTGCACGTTCGGCGCTTAGGGTTTGGCGGAATGGTGTTAGACCTGATGGGGATGTAGTTCCCTCGTGGTTTTGATGAACATTCTTCATCTCGAGTCCATGTGCTGCTGGTGGGAATTTGAAAGGTGAGAGTGTTGGAAAGAAACGAGAAAGAACCAAGCCAGCATCGCCCCAAGCTGGATGATAACATTTTGGTTGCCGCTTTTCATGCCGTTTCAAGTTTCAATCCCTCTGAGAGGCAAGGTAACTTCTCCAGTGCGCGGTGGAGTCCCGGTGGTGCATGGGAAAGGTTTTCTCTCCTTCCGAACAAAGTGAAACTACTCAGGTGTGCTGTAGGACTTGAACTTTTGTTTTGTTTTTCCGAGTGAGGGTTTCTCTGTGTAGCAGCTCTGGCTGTCCTGGAACTCTCTTTGTAGACCAGGCTGGCTTGGAGCTCACAAGAGATCCTCCTGCCTCTGCCTCCCAAGTGTTGGGATTAAAGCTGTGAGCCACCACCCAGCCCTGAGTCAATCTTTTAGATAATTTAGTGATTATTGAGTTCCAGCCTTATTGGTAGCTACAGGTTGTGTTTTTTGTTTGCTCGGGTTTTTTTTCTGAGACATGATTTCTCTGTGTAACAGCTCTGGCTGTCCTGGAACTCCCTGTGTAGACCAGGCTGGCCTCGAACTCAGTGAGATCCTCCTGCCTCTGCCTCCCAAGTGTTAGGATTAAAGCTGTGAGCCGCCGCTGCCTGGCAGTATCCCCAGGTTGTTGATTTGTCAGTTTGTAAACCCCCTCTACCAAGACACTATATAGAACATAAATGATAAATGCTAAAGTCTAAAGCCACCTTTATTAAGCAGTCTGCCTAGTGCCTCTGGCTGCCCAGAGGTCCCCATCAGATCGATTGTGTTATAGGACTTATCCTCAGCTGTACTGAACTGAAAGCCCTAAATTTTGTTTCTCTTTTCTATGTGTCAGAAAAGTGAAGTACAATGTTTCCAGGACACCAAGGAGTAGTCAGGGGCAGGGGCGAGGATGGGAAGGAAATGAAGAAACAATACCCTAATGACACAGTCTGGTCCTCCCCTATGGTTGTGGCCTGGCAGTACCCAGAGGTCCCCTCATTATGCATTGTTCCCAGCATACTTTTATTGTGCTTTTTGAGAAAAAGTTTCAACTTCTTCACTCCTAGGCAAGATGTTTATCTGAACAGTTTAAATGTGTTTAATTAAAAGTGTATTGTTTGTTGTAGAGCCAGAAAAACCCAGAAGCGAGGATCCGGTGGATGTACAAGTAAATGGGAACCTTATCCCGGAGCCTGAAGACTCTCTGGAGTCGGAAGACAACAAAGCAGCGCAACTGAACATGCGAGGGGTGTTTCTGCACGTCCTCGGTGACGCCTTGGGCTCCGTGATCGTCGTCGTGAACGCGTCGCTCTTTTACTTCCTGTGGAAGGGTTGTTCTGAAAACAGCTTCTGTATCAACCCATGCTTCCGTGACCCCTGCAAGTCGTCCATGGAGATGATCAACGGCACGCAGGCCCCCATCCTAGAGGCCGGCCCATGCTGGGTGCTCTACTTAGACCCAACTCTGTGCGTTATCATGGTTTGTATACTTCTTTACACAACTTACCCGCTGCTCAAGGAATCTGCTCTCATCCTTCTACAAACTGTTCCCAAGCAAATTGATATCCGGCACCTGGTGAAGGAGCTGCGAGCCGTGGACGGCGTGGAGGAAGTCCACGAGTTACACGTCTGGCAGCTGGCTGGGAGCAGAATCATCGCCACCGCTCACATAAAGTGTGAGGACCCAGCTTCGTACATGCAGGTGGCCAAGACCATTAAAGACGTTTTTCATAACCACGGAATTCACGCTACCACCATCCAACCTGAGTTTGCTAGCGTAGGGTCTAAAGTAGTCCCGTGTGAACTTGCCTGCAGAACTCAGTGCGCTCTGAAGCAATGCTGTGGGACCCGGCCACAAACCCAGTCTGTAAAGGATGCAGAAAAGGCCCCAACAGTTAGCATTTCCTGTTTAGAACTCAGTGAAAACCTAGAGAAGAAGCCCAGGAGGACTAAAGCTGAAGGCAGCCTTCCTGCTGTGGTGATAGAGATTAAAAACGTGCCAAAAAAGCAGCCCGAATCATCTTTGTGAGTCTTGAAAAGGATGTGATATTTGACTTTGCTTTTTAAACTGCAAGAGAAAATAGACTCCATTGAAATACTAAGTTTGCCAAGTAGTGTAATTGAAGTCCTTGTCTGGTCGCAGAGTTTAATTCTATTTTTGTAAGAACATAATGGAACTGCGTAGTAGAATGAATGTTCTCCATAACAGCCTAGTGACTACTAGTGCGCAGTGCAGCGATGCTGTAGCACATTTGAAAGCCAGTTTGACACTATGTTACATTGTTGTTTAAAGTAAGTATAAACCATATATGACATAATGACATTTGATTCCCAGATTTCCCATGCTAAGAATTAGGGGGATAAATAAAATTGTTACTGGAATTTCTCTGCTTTTCTTTCCCCCATTGTTATACATTGTTAGGATTGTGATGGCGAGACCTTTCAGGCCATCCAGCTTGTCTCCGCTGATGTTTAGGGGTAGCTACTTGCCCTTTGAGATCATAAACATAGCATAATGGCAGCGTGTTTTCTGAGTGACTCATTATTATTAGCAGGAAATAAGAGTACTTACTATTTTGTATTCTCTACTGCTGAGTGATAATCGAGTAAACAGATAATTCACAAAATGAATTAGAGTTTACACATAGTGGAGCAAGCGAGCAGGGGAGGAAGAAAACCAGGTAGGCTATTGTATGTTAATATGGAGATTACATATTAATCAGGTGGTTTTAGTCTTACCAAAGCCGCCCCACACGTGTGTGCCAGCATGGCTTTCTTTCAGAGACCGACTGGTATTAGCAGTGTTTGCCTAAAAGTTTCAAAGTGCATGAATATTTTTGAGACTGAAGACTTGGTCTTTGTCAACTGCAGCTGTTAATCGCAAATTGTGTCTTAAAAACCTTTCCTAGTGACCGGTTAGACGCATTTGGCCTCTTTCAGGCACAGCAAGCGCAGTCTGCTTCTGCCAAGAGCCATGACTTGAAAGGAAGAAATCGGACGGTTCCTGCAGTTTGGACATTGTAGAAAGCAGGTTACTAAGAAAGCCTCCGGTCTCTGAGCCGCCTGTCTGGACATGCTCGGTTTTCCACCGGCGTTGCTGTAAGACGCTGTCCTTTGCACCAGGAAGTCACTCATGGCTGCACTTCGCCACAGAGTCCAAATCCACGCACACATCTGAAGATACTTAAGTTATATTTTCCTTGATAGAGAAAGGTTCATGCTTTGTGAAGAGAATGTAGATTTTTTTTGTCTTCGAGAGAGTGACTATTAATATTAGTTGTGATAGCTCTATTTTTCTAGGGACAGAGTACTCTGACTACTTCAATAACTTTTATAGCTGACTACTTTTGGGAAAGTTAAACTTTTGGGATTTGAAATAATGAATTCATTGCTTAATAATCTGAAAATGGAAGTGTTAGTGTATGACAGTTACTTTTGAAGGGATGGTCTTTCCCTGAGTGTAAAGAGCCTGTTGCTGGCAACGGGCCTGCTTATAACAGCTGCATTTTCTGCTGAGAAATTTCATTTTAGGAACGTAGTTTGTAAGTTCACATTTACCGCTCTGGGCCAATCAGCAGCCCGCATAATGCTTCATTAGTATGTGATCCAACCCCTTGACAGGTGGTTACTTTGAATTTTGCAAAAATTTTGCTTTTTTCTTTTCTTTTAAACATGAACTGGAGCGATCTATGGGTGAGGACGAGAGAATTGGAGGTAGTTGTCTGGAGCACACCCTGACTGGCACCGCACAGGTTTGAGCAGTGTCCGCTGTGACGCACCAAGGGAACTGGTGAAAGTGTGTGACATCCAGCCAGTGTCCTTCAGAAACACTCTGGGTGGGTTCGTGTCGAAGGTGCCCCAAGAGTTGGAACAAGAGCTATGCTGATGTGTTTTTCAGAAGTGCTTTTAGGTTAAGTGGCTTCTGTGTAAAAAGTACCACAGGCTCTTTTTTTTTTTTTTCTTGAAAAGTGTTTATCATAGCAAAACATGGGCACCCACTCACCTCGGAGTTTTAGAGAATTATTTATTTCTTTACAGTGCACTTTCTAACCCATTTTTAGCTATATTAGCATTATCTTTAAGAAAAAAGACATGTTTTTATATTTAAGTGTTATGGGACTTGAGTGTCTTTTCCAAATAGCTTCTTTTCGCTGCTCTCCTGGTCCTGTGTTTGGGCAAGGCCAGGGTGGACCTGTCCGTCATCTGGAGCTGAGTGAGAAGGTGCTGCATGCTCCCCAATTGCACTCAACCAGGAATCCTTCCAAGCCACGTGCGCCTTGGAAGAACGGATTTCATTTTCCACGGTCAGCTTTTAACTTGTAGGAGTAATTCTTTTCTGGGTGGTATCTACGTTGTAGAAGTACACGCTAGAACATGAAAAACAGTCCTCAGACATTTTACTGTATTTTCACATTCAAAAGAGAAGCAAGATGCCGAATGGCTTTAACCTAAGATGTGTAATTTGAACAGGAAGGGTTTGGAAAGTCACAGGAAGCTCTGTGTGTGTGTGTGTGTTGTCAGCATTCTGTTTTGAGTTTCGGAAAGCTCTGAGGGAAAGGACGAAACTTAATGTGGAGTATTTGGTATGTAAACTGGTTTTGAATGTTTTTGCTGTTTTACAAGCAGATACCATTTGAACAATAAATGTCATTAAGCTGCTGTCTTAAGGTAGTCATACACAGATATGGAGTGTGATTCTACAATAGAAAATATTTTAATACTGCGTTTCAGTTAAGAAATAAAACAGTGTTAAGAGGTCTTGGGGAGGTGGAAGGCTTTTGTTGTCTCTGTGATGGGAACTATCCTATGCTTCACGGACTGGGAAATGCGACTGTAGTCTCACTATTTTGATACAGCACTGCATATATACATGTGTGTATGTGTATATGGTCATGCTATTTTGTCTTACTAACAAGCTCTGGAATATTTAGCAGTCATTTTCACTGGCACAAGAGCCTTTTGTATATTAATCAATTTAAACTTTTAAACCAAAAATATTAAGGTTCAGTGTCTGGCAAAAAGATGCTGAGGCGAATGTGACATAGAATTAATATGTGGTTATATAAAAAGACACAGATCGCCGTGATAGGGGTCTGCCTTGAAACAGCACAATGGAGTGTCAGTGTGTCTGATTCTTTGGTGTTCTCATGTTGGGTGTGTCTGCTGCCACCTGTCCTCTGGGCCAACAGTGCGGTCGATGTGGCTCTCAGCGTGTTGAGCGCCAGTACAGACAGAACAAGTGCAGGACATTTTCCCTAATTTCTGTGTGTTATGACTGTGTTATTTCCAAAGCTGTTCCTACCTCACCACGAGGCTTTATGGATTGTTCTGTATTATAAATGTTCTATATGAGACAAGACTACTGTGTTTCTTCTCATTTATTAAAAGTTAAGTAGAAAAAATAAACAAATTTTAATATCTACTTTGTTTTATGCTGTGGTGGGTAAAGGAGAAATGGGCTATAGCACAGATTTTACCAGCACACAGTTAGCCTGCTGCTCTAGGTAATTTCCAGTCTTTAGTTTTAAAGTTACAAATGAGAATACTTTATTTGACACCTAAAACTCGTGCAAAAGGCACCTCGGTGAGTTCACTTCAGGGCAGTACAGATGATTGGAGGGAAAGCTTCAAGAACTTGTGTCTGGGAGGCAATGGTTTACAAGTCGACGGACAAGAAATGCACTAGGGGACGGCTAAGGACAGAAGGTATTCCAAAAAAGGTGGATATGATCAGAGAAGATGGTTTAAGGTGGAACAGGGTTGAAGGCAGAAGATGACAGATTAGGATACAGAGCGGAGTTGAGAGAGATGGTGACGGGTGATGTCATACCGGCGAGTTTGTTCTTAAGATTAGTTTTTTATGTGTGTTGAGTTAGTTTGCATGTTTGTGTACCATGTGTGCCTGGTGCCCTTGGGTCAAAAGGTCATTGGATCCTCTGGAACTGGGATTACAGGTGGTCAGATGTGTGGGTTCTGGGATTTGAACCTGGGCCCTCTGAAAGAGTAGCAAGTGTGCTTAACTGCTGAGCCATCTCTTAAGACCCCCTATTTTTAATTAAAAAAAAAATGGTGTGTGTCTGTGTGAGTGTATGCCACACGTGGCTGTGGAGGCCAGAAGAGGGGGTCAAAGCCCATAAACCTGGAGTAGGAAGCAAACTCAGGTTGTTCAGAAGTGCGGGCGATGCTTTCAGCCACTAAGGCATCCCTCCAGCCTCTCAAACCTAATTTTTGAATGGATAAAGTCAAAAGAGGACTGTGCTTGATGTGGAAAGGAAGCCTGGTGAAGCCAGTCTCGCCCACGCCCATGCCCACCTGTGCCTCAGGTGGCTCCATTCTGCGCACACACTGAACGTATAGCTCAGTTGACGCTGTCAACTTCCCATCTAGTCCTGTCGGGGAGAAGTTGCTGTCTGAGGCAGCCGGGATATTCCAAAAGCTCCCACATTCCCCCAGCCCACCCTGTGGGCATGCGACGCACAGCTGAACATGAGTGTCCTTTTTGAAATAGGCGAGCACGTGGAAGAAAGCAATTTTAACAGCAGGTGTTTCCGTACCTCCAGGATCAGTACCCGTTTCTGCTACCGTCATATCTGCCTTCAGTCCACCGTTTATGACACGGGCATTTGCTTAAGAACCTGTTTCTAGACCTCAAGCTGAGGTCGGGCCTGTTTACCTTATCTTTATTTCCTTGGGATATTTCCAAGGACTAGGACCGCTGTAGGTATTGACAGGTGTTTGAATGAGGCTTTCAGGATGGCGGGCAGGCTAGGAAAGAGTCTTTAATAGTTTACAGGTGCACTGAGCACTTGGTACTTGTCAAGTATATACCAGTTCTTGCAGAGCGGCCATATTCCACTCTTCATGCTTCTCTGAAAACGTTAAAAAACAAACAAAAGAAAACAAAAACCCTCACCCACTGATGGATCCAGACCTAGCCAGAGGCTGGACAGGAGGCAGCTTTCTTCCCATCCCCTACCTAAAAGTTCAAAATGAAGAGTTCTTTGTGGTTCAGTCCAACGAGGTTGACAGCAAAGTCGACTGAGACACACCAAGAAAGCATGGCCACCCCCCCCCCAAAAAAAAAAAACGGGGGAAAGCGTTTTAAAATCACTTGATATTTATTTTAAAAGTCCAAGTAATCACTGGATTTAAACCAGCACCTTCTGCTCTGAATTACACTTTATCAAGTTGTGGCTTAGTGTAAGTTATTTTTTTTTTTTTGATTTATGTGGGAGAAAGGAATAACATGTTTTTTGTTTTGTTTTGTTTTTTGGATTAAGAATCTTGGTTTTAATCCAGCCTCATGGATTAAAACTGGCAGCGTTTTCCCTCACCGAGTGGCCAGGCACTGTTCCACATGGTGCTTCAGCTGGGACGAGGGGCACTGTGGCTTATGTAGCCTGGGACGAGGGGCACTGTGGCTTATGTAGCCTGGGACGAGGGACACTGTGGCTTATGTAGCCTGGGACGAGGGACACTGTGGCTTATGTAGCCTGGGGGTGATGTTGAACCCAGGGTGCTTGGGTGAGGAGCAGAGGTAGCGGATGCATGCAGACAAGGAGACACAGAACACCTTTTGACAAATGAGTAAGCGGATCGTTTGTGCTCCCATGATCCATCCTGGATGTTAATAGTCTAAACTTTTGGGGTTCCCTCCCTCCTCCTGCCCACTGACAGGACACTCCTCTGCTGACGTCCCCTAAGGAGGTGACGTTGTACCTGGGAAGACACAGAGGTCTGGCCCACCGTATCTCTTCTCATCTCTCCTTGCACAAACTTCAATTTCACCAAGAAATAGTGCTCACATATCTGGAGAGTCAAACTGAAGGTCTCAACTGGATTTCTGGGTTTATAATCCTGATAAAGGGTTGCCGCAGGTTCATGTAGCCAAACGCTGTTCAAAAAAAAAAAGGATCTGAGAGAGAAAGCAGGTGCGGCTGTCTGCGTTGTGGAGACCCTGGCTAGCTCCTCTCACGTAGAGAGTAAAAGTGGGGTTCTAGCAATGTAAAAGGAGTTCAAACCTCAGCATCTTTTAAGATACAGAAATGAATAGTCTTAAAACATATGACTGGCCGACTGGCCAAAATTTCTTTCCTAATGGCAGAAATGCCAAAAACAATATTAGGCTAAATATACTAGAATTTTTCATAGCGTGGAACAAAGGTAACTTGGAGATACCTGTTCTGGGCTCTTGTGTTGGGCTTTAGGTTTCTCTGGGGTGATGTGATGAGACAATACTTATTAATCTTGAATCTATACCCTATCAGCAGTCAATGAGCTAGAAAATAAGGCCCACCGTGGTAAACGTGGTTCCCTAAAGGAGTGCTTGTCTGCATCCCTAGGCCCTGTGGGCTCTGTGTCTGTCCAGATCCTCTGCAGCTGTCAGCATGGGGCCAATCGGGAGAGCAAAGATCGGGGTAGAGCTGATATGGACCCAACGTCATCATAAGGCTCCTGAAAGAAGAGGCAGAGGGCCAGTCACAGCTAGTGATGGATGGCTGAGAGGCCACAGCAGGAGCTTAAGTGAGAAGGCCACCTTGAAGAAGGAAGGGGGCATGAGCCAAAAAAACATGAACAAGAAACAAAAGGCTTCGATTATAGCCACCTTAAAGAAGAAGGAAGGGGGCATGAGCCAAAGAAACACAAACACAAAAGGCTTCAGCAGGTGGAAAAGGCAAAGGACAGAACCACTGGACACTGTGGCAGGCTCGGCCTCCTTCCGTTTCCTCACTGGACACTGTGGCAGGCTCGGCCTCCTTCCGTTTCCTCACTGGACACTGTGGCAGGCTCGGCCTCCTTCCGTTTCCTCACTGGACACTGTGGCAGGCTCGGCCTCCTTCCGTTTCCTCACTGGACACTGTGGCAGGCTCGGCCTCCTTCCGTTTCCTCACCAGAAGGGATACGGTTCAGCTTGCACCTTCAAGATCAGACTTTTGAACTTGTGGTTCTGGAGTGGGAAAATGGTTAAATTTGTCTTCCTTCCTTCCTTCCTTCCTTCCTTCCTCCTTCCTTCCTTCCTTCCTTCTTTCCTTCCTGCGTCTCTCCCCTTTCCACTCCCCTCGTTTCTTTCTTGCCAAGCTGATGTTGAGCAAATTCTAGCTGAGGATGACTTTTGTTCTTTGGATTCTCCCACCTCCATCTCCGGTGCTGGGATTTTGAACATGCACCACCATGCCTAGTGTATGCAGTGCTGGGGATTGAATTCTGGACTCTTGCATGCTCAGCAAGGTACCAACTAAGCTACATTTCGAGCCCTAAGTCTTCTTCTTTTAAGCCACTAAAGTTATGGCAGCAATAAGGAAAGTCGAACAGATGAGCACATAGACACTACAGTGTGCATACTCGCTTTTGTATTTACAAAGACTCACTGGAGTTGAAGTACGGCCTGACTCGTAGACAGGATTTTATCAGAAAGGGCTGGATGCACTGAGTGGTGACAGAACCTATGTTACAGCTTCCATTGAATCTGGACTCTGAGGAAGACGAGCCTGGGACTGCTGTGCAATATGAAGAGACAGCTTTCTTTAACTCTAGGTGTGGTTTTTCTCAAGTCACTGAGCTTACAGGTAAGTAAGAGGTCGGGTGAAAGTCCAGACTAACTCCTGTTACAATAAGAGCCCACTGAAGTCACCACCCAGACCTCTCCCAGCCTCCTTGTCCCCTGCCCTAAGCGACCTTTCTTCTGCGCTGTGTTTCCACTTCCCTCCTCCCTTGTTGCGGGATATTAGCCGAAGCTGTGTTATATTCTTTTTCTGTTTGGGGTATTTTGGTTTTTTGGTTCTTTGAGACAGGGTTTTTCTGTGTAGCTATGGAGCCTGTCCTGGAACTCCCTCTGTAGACCAGGCTGGCCTCGAACTCACAGAGGTCCACCTGCCTCTGCCTCCCGAGTGCTGGGATTAAAGGCGTGCGCCACCACCGCCCGGCATGTGTTACACTCTTTCATACTGTGGAACATTTGTTTAATGATGCAAAGATGTGTTGCATTCTTTCATGTCACATTTGTTTAACTCTGTAAAGCTGCGTTACCTTGCCTGCCTAAAACACCTCATTGATCTAATAAAGAGCTAAATGGCCAATAGCTACGGCAGAGAGGGATAGAGTCAGGGCTGCTGGGCAGAGAGAATAAATAGGACGAGAAATCAGGGAAAAGAAGCTTGGGGAATGAGAAAGGAAGGAGAGGGGACTCCAGAGACCAGCTACACAACCACACAGCCAGCCACAGAGTAAGAAGGAAAGAAAGATATATGGAGCCACAAAAACAAACAAACAAAAAACCAGAGGCAAAAGGTAATCGTGATAACTTAAGTTAGAAATACTGGCTAGAAACAAGCCAAGCTAAGGCCACGCATTCATAAGAAGAATACATCTCTGTATTTTCTGTGTATTGATTTGGAAATTGGGTGGTAAGTCCCCCAAAGCGTACGCAAAGCAACTACACTCCCCCCTCCCATTCACACAGCTATACCCTTCTAAGGATGTTATTAACTCGAGTTTAGGAACTGGGGCTGAGAGAATGAGGACCCTTCAAACACCCGGCAAGCGGAGACACACCAGTGTTCATCGATGCAGTGTCCTGCCCAAGCTGGTCAAACCCTGGTGAGAGCCATGGGCTCTCTCCACATTCCCCAGAACAGCCAAGTGTTTTGTGTGGACGCTGCCTGGCTTGGGTCTGAGTCCTAGACTCATTGTCTTTGTCTCCTCATCTGAAATCAGGGTAATAATAATACTCATCTCAGAGTTGACCTGGTGATCATGAAAGGGCATTCTGGACAGTAACCAGTGTTAAATATTAGCTGTGTTTATTCTGGTCATTTCTTGCTTTTCCCTTTTTTTCCTTCTCCCTCTTTCCCCCTTTCTCTCATGTCCTAAGCCATATTACAGACCCTTAAGGCCTTTAGTGGACACCTCCTGTGAGCCTCAGTCTTACTCAGTTGTAACCCTCTTCTCTACTTTGTCAAACCGTGTGTGTACGTGTGTCTGTGCGTGTGTGCGTGTGTGCGTGCGTGTGTGTGTGTGCGCGTATGCGCGTGCGTGTGTGCGTGCGTGTGTGCGTTGTGTGTGCGTGTGTGCACGCGTGTGCGTGTGTGCGTGCGTGCGTGTGTGTGCGTGTGTGTATGCATGTGTGTGTGTGTGTGTGCGTGTGTGTGTTTGCGCGTGTGCGTGTGCGTGCGTGTGCGCGTGTGCGTGTGTGTGTTTGTGTGTGTGTGTGTGTGCGCGCGCGCTTGTGTATTGTGTATTTTCCCCGCGGTGACTGGGTAACCATACCTTCAGGAACAGCAGGTATTTACCTAGTAATCTGAAGGCTGGTCTAGGGATAAAAGGAGCCTGGGGGAGGAGTTTGCTGCCTCTGGAGCAATAATACTGAGCCTGAAAGCAAGAAAGACAATTGCAGCAATCTCTGTAGGCCATTGAAGGGTGGGTGGTGAGGTGATGTAATGGCATATGAGTACATGCTGCCCACAGGCCTGTGGCTGGAAGCCCCAGGATGACCTTTGTGAAGAACCTACTTGGACATGATGACATTCCGACAGGCCTTTCAGTGATGACCTAAGTTAGTGGCCTGGGACAGTGCAGGGTGCCGGGATGGATACCCAGGGGCTTTGGTCCTGAACCTTGTTTCTTCTTGCAGTGACCACAACCATGGGCATTTGGCTTTCCTCTTTGGGCCGGCTCCTCATCCTCAGGCCATGGTAGGGTTCTGATTCTGTGGAAGGTCATTGGCTAATAAAGAAACTGCCTTGGCCCATTTTATAGGTTAGAACATAGGTGGGTGGAGTAAACAGAACAGAATGCTGGGAGGAAGAGGAAGTGAGCTCAGACTAGATAGCTCTGCTCTCTGGAGCAGACACGATGAAGCTCCGACCCAGGATGGACGTAGGCTAGAATCTTCCCTACACACATTAATAGAAATGAGCCAAGCAGTGTTTATATGAATACAGTTTGTGTGTTGTTATTTTGGGGCATAAGCTAGCCAGGCGGCCGGGAGCCGGGCTGTGGGAAGAGGCCCGCAGCTCCTTCAAGAGGGGGAGGGCCGGACACACGACACCATGATGGCTTGGTCACCTACAGTATAAAGTGTCTCTGCTACAGGGCTCCTGAGAAGACTGGGCTTTGGAATCAGTACTTTCTGGGTGTGAACGAGGAAGCAGATGGTTGGTTGGATTAATTCTGGCAACATGAACAGGACTGGACATGGGCGTTTACAGCTCAATCCTCCACTGTGAGATAAGTAAGTATAAACTTGTCGAATTCTGATAAACACTCCAGGGATGACGTAGCTGCTGGGACCCTTGCTTGGGTGTCCATTAATTTTGCTAAGAAGTTTTTGTTGTTTTTATTTTATTTTATTATTTATTTGTTTTTTGGTTTCTTGAGATAGGGTTTCTCTGTAGCTTTAGAGCCTGTCCTGGCACTCGCTCTGTAGATCAGGCTGGCCTTGAACTCACAGATATCTGCCTGCCTCTGCCTCCAGAGTGCGGGGATTAAAGGCATGCGTCACCACTGCCCTGTTTGTTACTACTCATCCCGTGGACACAATCTAAGTTCTAGCGCCAACAGCGATCCTTTGTTCAGGGAGGCCCACTGTTCTCATGCTTTCCCTGTCCAGGAATCTCTAACAGTCGCAGCCCAGTGAGGTGTTGAGCAAAGGAGGGAGCCTGAAGGCCAAATGGTGGCTCCCAGGAAATGCAGACACTCTGGAGAAGTACACGGTACATTCATGCATCAGAGACGAAGACAGCTCAAGCCAGCAAACACGAGGCACGAGGCCGTCCTCTCCTCAGACTGGATGGGTGCCCCTGTCTGGCCTTTTCTGGTAAGAGACCCTGAGGTGATGAATGAAATTACTACTTTCACTGAAATACCACAAATATTTCATTTCCTTCCCTTTGAGCAGTGACCGGAGTCTGTTCTGTTGGTGCCATTCTAACCTGGATCCTCGTGGCTCAGCCTCACCACCACTAGGATTACAGTGTGCTCTGCCAGGTGGCTGTGCCTGAGAGTCTGACGTGGTGTCTGACTTCTCACTGATATTCCTGAGAGGCCTCCCAAAGAACACCCACTTGAAATAAAAGCTAAAGAGCAACAAGAAGTAAATACTGAGTCTGCAAATCTGTTCCTCAATAATGTCCGAGACCACTGGCTTTGTTCAATTTACAGACAGAAACATGGGCATTCGTCCAAAATTCCATATGCAGATGGGTGCTGATTTCATCCAACACAGACTCCTGGGTCTCGGCAGGAGGAGTCTCACCTTGTGTGCGTTTGCAGAGAAGAGTGTACATGGAATGACCCGAAGCCTTTGCTTATCTCATCTTTTAAAGCAAAGCACTAGCTCCCGGCACACACCATGTGTGTAGTAGATGACTGCCGAGTATTTAAGTAGGTCTGTCATTTCTCATTGTATTTATGTGTGTACACAGCACACACACACACACACACACTCACACACACACTCACACACACACTCACATACACACACTCACACACACACACTCATACACACACACTCACACACACATACACACACTCACACACACACTCACACACACTCACATACACACACTCACACACACACACTCACATACACACACGCACACACACACACCGTGGTGTATGATTGGAGGTCAGAGGACAAGACAGTCAGTTCTCCCTCCACCACATGGACACAGGAATTAAACTTGGGTCTTCAGACTTGGGGGCCTGCACCTGTACCCCCTGAGCCATCTCTTCAGTAAGTTAGTTCTTAGAGCACTTGATTGTTCGATGATGACACACGGGGTCAGCCTACATGTAGCAATTATATAAAGTATGTACTCATCCATGTATGGATCTATGAGTATTGTTTTTCTTGTTCAAATGAATAAAATTCTATTGAGCAACTTCATCCAACTGATAGCATCGGAAACTTTAGAGCAGTTTTAATAAGCATTTAGGGTAAAAATACCATCCCTCTCTCTCTCAAAAAACAAAAACCAACCAATCCCTCTATAAATCTCACTCTGTGCAAAAGACACCATGCCTTTGTTGGGTCACCAGCACAGGCCCAAGCCACCCTGAGGAGCTGGGCTGGCTCTGCAGCGTTCTGATCTGTTACGTAATAATGGAGACAGTGATAACTCAGCCCAGCTCTGAGGTAAAGAGTCAAGCCAATGGTGGCCAGTTCCAGCTCCGGGTCGTCTAGGGCCCAGGTAGCCATTTCTCAAAGCTGTCAGTATCTCCACGCCCAGACTCTTGGAGCTGTGAGCAACCATTGGATCCCTAGGTCTAGAGGGCTCCCTGTAAAAACAGAGCCTACTGAACGCAGAGAAACAGAGCCTTTGGAACGAGAGACTCACTCTGGAGCATATGAGTTATGTAACCCTGAGCCAGGCATCTTTAGAGATCGAGTTCCAGCCAGGGGCTGGAGGTGTGTGCTTCACACCATGCTGGCTCATGGAAGTAGTTCAGGGAGCTAGCGCTGGGGTGGGTTCGGCCCTCTTGAGCCCTCTCATGGCAATGGACCAGCCGGCCATCACTACTCTGACCATAGTCTCACCTTCATTAGCTGTTGGTGCAACTGTGACCCTGAGCATCCAGAATCACAACGTGGGCTATCAGAGGAAGTAGGCGGAGGTGGGGTGGGGCCATATTGGATAAACTAATTGCGTTTGATCCACTTCTGATTCCTGTCTCCTGGAAGGGCCTGGTGTCATTCCCATAGGACTTTAGGATATCGTAGTCTCTTTGTGTCATCCTTCAGGCATTTCATTTGCATATGGATAAAATATTTGTTTTAAATGTGGCAAGAGAGCCAGCGAGATGGCTCAGCAGATAAAGGTGCTTGCTGCCAAGCCTGAGGACCCGAGTCCACTGCACCAAACCCACAGGGAGAAGTGAAGCCTGGTGACCTGAGTTCAGTGCCCTGAACTCACGGGCAGAAGTGACTCCTCCAGGTTTTCTTCTCACCTCCATAGCACACAGATTTGCAACCTCCTAAAACATCTACTCACTAAAACTAGACCTTCAGAGTTTGTTTGCCGGGTCGTTTGTTGCCAGGCAGAGCCCTGTGTGGCCCTCCGGGAAGAGATGAGGTGGAGGATTTCATACAGCCTTCCTTCCCCAGCTCACAAGATCACAGAAGTTGGAGGACAAGCCTGGCTGGGACGAACCTTCACCAAGTCTGTTCTGCTCACACCCGAGAGAAATCCCTTTAGTTGCTAAAACCTGCTCTCCAACCGCCTGCCCTTGCCCCGCGCTACAGCTCAGGTCAGGGTAGCCATGGTAGCCTCCACTCTGGGATTGGAAGGTGTAAATTAATTTTTTTTTAAATATTTATTTACTTATGTATACAATATTCTGTTTTGTGTGTATGTCTCCAGGCCAGAAGAGGGCACCAGACCTCATTACAGATGGTTGTGAGCCACCATGTGGTTGCTGGGAATTGAACTCAGGACCTTTGGAAGAGCAGGCGATGCTCTTAACCACTGAGCCATCTCTCCAGCCCCCGTAAATTAATTTTTTAAAGATTAATTTATTTATATGTACACAGTGTTCTGCCTGCATGACAGAAGAGGTACCAGATCTCAGTACAGATGGTTGGGAGCCTCCATGTACTTTGTAGGAACTGAACTCGGGACCTCTGGAAAAGCAGCCAGTGCTCTTAACCTCCGAGCCATCTCTCCAGCCCCATAAATTAATTTTTATCACATATTTTGACACTTGAAAGTGTAGCCTGTTTGGATTTTTGTGTTCCTTTCCCTGTTGATGTGATTGTTGGCTGTTGTCTCTCAGAAGCTGTTTCCAGACTCAGTCTCTGCATCTGACTTTGTCATGAGCAGCGTGCTGTCCACGGGCCTCTGGCTCCACCTGCCACTGCTGCACAGTGCCTTCTGCAGGGAAGTTTACTTGTTGAGGGTCCTACTGAGGGCTACTGAGGGGGGCCCAGCTCTTCACTCCCAAATACCCCCAGCAAATGTCATCACGGCACCTGCCAAATTGCCCTACAAAGTGCCAGCTAAATCCCCACATCCATGCATGAAAACTCTCAGAAACTCCATACTGGCAAATGTAGAGACTTTCACCCAAAAATGTGTGTGGCATTGCGGCTTTGTTTGTATCTGCATATATCTGCATACCAGTCCAGGGATTGTGTTTACTGAGCACCAATGGCTCTTCTTCAATAAATATTTTCTCTCTCTCCTTCTGTGATTTTCTTCAAATTCTCTGTATAGTTTCATCATGTTACTTTTAAAATTTTTTTTTAAATATTCCTGTGTGTGTGTGTGTGTGTGTGAGAGAGAGAGAGAGAGAGACAGACAGAGAGAGAGAGAGAGAGAGAGAGAGAGAGAGAGATGTAGTAAAATGGCCGGCTAGCTCAGTCGGTAGAGCATGAGACTCTTAATCTCAGGGTTGTGGGTTCGAGCCCCACGTTGGGCGCCATTTGTAGTAAAATGGGCGGCGGGGCTGCATTCCCAGCACCCTGGCCGCCTGCTCGGCTAGCTTATGCCCCGAAATAACAACACACAAACTGTATTCATTTAAACACTACTTGGCCCTTTAGCTCTAGCCCTTACTGGCTAATTCTGATATCCTGATCAACCCATCTCTAATAATCTGTGAGCACTGGTCTTACTGGGAAGATTCTAGCCTATGTCCATCCTGGGTCGGAGCTTCATCGCGTGTGTCTTCCCGGGAGCTGGGAGCATGGCGTCTCTCTGAGGCATCCACTCCCGAGAGGAGAGCTGTGGAGTCTGAGCTCACTTCCTCTTCCTCCCAGCGTTCTGTTCTGTTTACTCCTCCCACCTATCTTCTAACCAATGAGGGCCAAGCAGTTTCTTTTTATTTAACCAATGACCTTCCTCCATCATTTCCCCTTTTTCGGTTT
This sequence comes from Microtus oregoni, assembly GCF_018167655.1. Lineage (NCBI taxonomy): Eukaryota > Metazoa > Chordata > Mammalia > Rodentia > Cricetidae > Microtus > Microtus oregoni. Next base: position 15,812,501 of record NW_024543221.1, read on the forward strand.
AAACAAAAAAAAAAAGGCTTTAACTTTAATATAGCAAAATTACATATAACGAAACAGTTATCAAGTAAAAGTTACAATAATCTTTATCATAACTAAGGAAAGATAGTGCATGGGTGAGCTGCTGGGCTGGGGATCCACACACTAAAGACAGAGTCTGGATTGCAGATTCTGTCTGGGAGCTGTGTCCTGGGGAGTCTCTTTTGTCTACAGTACCTCCATACACACTGACCTAGGGTTGCCTGTTAGTTGTGGCTAGTGGCATCATAGTCCCAGCTGCCTCTGCCCCAGGCAGGCTTTGTGAGGTGGTGCATGCATGGCAGGGGTACCAGGCAGGTCCTGGGTGGGCATTACTCTCAGGAGCACTGCCTTACAGCCTGTGAGAAAGGGGAAAGAATTGTAACCCTTGAGTGCCCAGGTGTGCAACACTCTTCCTCGATAACTATGATTCCCTTGTCTCTTAGCTGAGTTAATAGATGAATGTTGGCTGAAGTGGAAGTTAATTTTATTACTCTCAGCAAAGAAAGTCCCAGCTGTGCCAAATGGAGGGGCCCTTGAATGGTGTTTCTACCTTGTCTTGACTTGCCAGGTTAGTCTAAATGGTCCCACTGTTCCTACAGCAGCTACTAGAACCCTCAAGGAATGTGCAGAAGGCAAAGGGAATGTGAGGGACCCAGCAGGGCAAGGAAATGCTGCATGCTTACTCTGGCCCTTGTTTGGAGTGCTGAGTGGGAGCGAGGGGCAGCTTAGGACCGTGAACCCCAGGGCTGATGCTGGTGGCCCCTGGGGGCTCCATTCCAAGAGCACCTATGGGTGACCTGGGATCCACACAGGCACTCTCCTGCCATCATGGCCATGGAGGAGGGCCATGCCCTTCATGGTCTTGATTGCTACTGAAATGAGTCCAGGTTAGAGAGAGAAGAAGAGGTGGCGGGAGGGACTTCCGTGTTCAGAAGCTCTCTGAGGCATGCAGAAGGGCAGGCCCCTGCATGGTGGGGCCAGTTCCTGCAGGAGATGCTCGGAGAGAGGCAGCACCCTGCGACCTGGGTAGGCTTTGCTGCAGGACTTGACTCAGAGCTTGGGGCTGATTACCCTTAATTACAGCCTATGGGGAACCAAGTGTTGCACAAAGGTAGGGATCTCCTTCGTCCAGGAGCCCCTCCCAGCCCTCCTCCTAAGAGGGAGAGAACTTTCCAGAAAACAAAGCTTTAGACTTCTCCACTGGCCAGTTCATTAAGGCCAGGGTAACCACTGTAGTAGAACGTCCGGTCCTCACCTCCCCACACCCGCCCAGCCAGGTGCGCTTTTCCAAACACGTGGAGGCGTCAACACTCCTCCAGAGCTGGAGCAAGACTGACAGGGCCTGCTGGCCTGGCTTCTGCCCACACCTCCACTCCACCCCCACCCCGTCACTGAATGAATACAGCAGAAAATAGGCTTGCCTGAAACGGGCATCACTCTGGGTCCTGAGGATTCACCAGAAGAAGCCCTTGTCCTCGTGTTTTGCGTTCTAGGAGAGAGAGATGGGCACAATTTACACAGAAAGATGGCCTGGAGTGGTCAGGAGGGAAGCAAAATGAAGGGGTGGGCAAAGGAACCTCATTAGTAGTGTTCCCCTGGAGCACAGACCTGTCAGGATCTGAGCAGAGCTGCACTGGAGCTCACAGCCGGCTCTCCCTCTGCAGACTGGAGGGTTCTCAACCCAGTGAAGACAGACCCCCACGCTTATTTAAAATTTAAATGCACCCCTCACTGCTTTGGGGGGAGCAGAACACAGGTGAGCATCCGGGTTGGTGACCTGCAGGAGAGGAGAGTGGAGGCTCAGGCCAGTTTGGGGCCAGCCTAGAGAGAAAAGGCCAACTCCAGACTTACCTGATAGGTAGAGATCTCAGTTTCCTAAAGACCCACTGGAGCTGTGAGGGACATGGAGTTAGATGTGGCATTGCAGTTTTTGCCCCAAACTACAGAGAGGTGGTCTTGGTCCTTGCAGAAATAGGAAGACTTCAGAAGTGGGGTTCAAGGAAAATGTAGCACCCGGCAGATTACAAATTCCATGTGGCCACTGGATGTTCCCAGTGGTGGGAGGGAGACAGCTTACCAGGCAGTTGGGTGCTGGAGTCTGGAGTCTAGGGGCCGCACTGGCTAAAAACACAGCTAGCTACCACTGGATCTGGCTGCAACCGTCACTTGAGATCAATGGCTGCCAACCTCAGTGAGCCCTTTGGGAAGATGGAGAAGATGAGTTGAGGAACTTGTGCTCTTGGACTCTTTAGTGTGGCTGGGGGTCAGGAAGATAGATGAGGACTGGTATAAGACACCAAGAACCAGCAGCCACAGGGGAAGAAGGTAAGCCAGGAGAGTATGGGACCCGGGAGGAAAAAGTCTCCAGGGACAAGGACCAAATGGTTTAAAAACCCTGTGAGGGGGTGGGGTGGGGAACTGATTATTATCAAGTGACCTCCAGAAGGCCTGCTTTGTGGAGACCTGAGGGAAGGCTGATGGAACGGGGCCAAGGCAGAAAGGGGAGCCAAGAATAGGAATTTATGAGCCAGAGAGCCCCCCCCCCCCGTAAAATGAGTTTTGCCCCTCAATAGGGCAATAGGGCCGTAGCTGGGGATAGAACTGAGTGTCACAGGCTGTCCTCTGACCTCCTTACTACGTCATGGCACATGCACAGATACACCCACAATAATAATAATAATAATATAATGATAATGATTGCATGGAATTGGGAGGAGGCGATTTTCCAGGTAGAAGGAACAAGATGTGCAGGACCCCGTGACTGGTGTGACAGAGGTGAGGACGGTAGAGTACTGCCCTCAGGAGATCCCAACACAAGAGGCAGAGTCTGCACAGGCAGATAGTGCGGGGCAAAGAGAGTCTCAACCTAGAATGACGCCACACCATTGTCAAAACACTGACTTCTGGGCCATCTTAACTGCTCTGCCTAGCTGCTACCCCAGATCCTTCTATTCCATTTAGAATAGGAACTCAGACCCTGGGGTCTAAATGGCCCACCGATGCAATGGACAGACGGCAGACACTATCATGTTATGTGTGGTCACCAAGCTTTGACCTCGTCAATGCTTAGGATCCAGCCCTGTTCCCTACCTCATAACATATGACTCCTAAAACTCGACTCCAAGGCTGGCCTACCTCATAACATATGACCCCTAAAACTCGACTCCAAGGCTGGCAACGCATTCGGGACCCATCTCAACCAGCTGTGAACTTCCTTTCACTCAATGAGATCCTCCCTCCTGTTTACCCCTCCCATTGTGGAGGCCAATTTCTGGTTTCTAATCAGAGGGTTGACTGTCAGGTTAAAATGAGGGTGGTTAGCCACTAGATGCTATGTGGGGGCAGGTGTGAAATAAAGAACTAGATTTAAGCAAATTTGACCTCTCCCTCCCACCCCCACGGAAGAATGAGACAAGAAAGGACAGCAGAATTAGAGCTAAGCCAGAGGGTTATCAGATGAATGAGGTGACTTCTAACCTGGGTAAGAAGGGATGGGGGAAGGGAAGAGAAGGGGATATCTTGAGAGACTGGAGGACTGTTGGAGCTAAGGATGCAGAGTGAGTGACCTGGGAAGGTAGGCATGCCGGCCAGAGGGATTCTGGGAGTGTGCTGGTTAGTGCTGACTGTCAACTTGACAAAATCTGGACTCTCTTGGGAGCCAGAACCTTGGGGCCTGCCCTGTGCGGGAGGTGGTGGTAAGTGGTGTGATCTTGATTGTGTAACTGAGGTGGGGAAGATGGGCCCCAGTGTGGGAAGTGGTATTCCTTGACTGGGCCCAGGAGTGTGTAAAAAGGAGAGAAGGAGCTGGCAGAGCTAGGCATGCATTCTTTGTTCTCTGTTCCTGACTACCCCGATGACTCGTGCCCACCACAGCTCCCCCACCCCGCCCACAGCTCTTGCAGCTGTGACTTCTCCACTATGAAGCACTGTACCTGGAACTGCGAGCTGACAGTTGCTTTGGACTAAGTTTTTAATCATAGCAGCAGGGGACAAAAATAAGACAGGAAGTGATATATCTAATAACCGGGGGATGAGTGGCAGGGGATGTGGGGGACAAGCCCACTGACTCGGGGAGGAGTGGCCTAGGAAGGGAAGGCCGAGGATGCTGAGCCTCTGGATGGTCAGTTGGTGACATCCTTGTTCCTTGTCTGATCTCCACTATAAATAGCCCGGGGTGGCTGTGTTTCCTAAAAGCATTTTTTTCTGGTAAGATTTTGGGCAAGATTCCACAGCTGACCAACACTTCTTAGAGGGCTGGAAGTAGAAGAGAAACAGAAATGGTGTGGTTTTCTCTGCCCAGACAGGGCAGGCATGAACTTCATCTCCAGAGGGCCACAGAGGAGTATGTCCCTTCTCTCTGAGTCTGAGGATTTCCCTGTGCTCTGGCTACTTCCAAGTTAAAATGTAGACATGGCTCAGCTGACTTTGTTTGTTTGTTTGTTTTGGTTTTTCGAGACAGGGTTTCTCTGTGAAACAGTCTTAGCTGTGCTGGAACTAGCTCTTGTAGACCAGGCTGGCCTCCAACTCACAGAGATCCTCCTACCTCTGCCTCCAGAGTGCTGGGATTAAGGGCGTGTGCTACCACTGCCCTGCTAGGCTGACTTTTGTTAGCTAGCCCTTCTAGTGTTTTTTTGTTTTGTTTTGTTTTTTGAATTTAAGTCTCTATTAAGTACCTCTGTACTTGAGAAACCTTTCTTTATTGAATGGTTCTGGGTGTCAGGCTTGTCCTGCCAGAGGCCTTGTGATATGCTGACCCCTTTGAAACGCTCTTTTCCAGTTGCCCTGCTTTCTAACCCCTCCATTCTGAGCCCAGCCGTCCCTTCCTGAGGGATGCTCTGACCTGATCCTCATCAACATGACACAGACTGTAGACAGCCCACTATGGTTAGGAACTTGGAGATGGCATGGCATCTTATCCATGCCTTATCTGTGATCCATCCACAGCGTCTCTGGCCCCAGCCTAGAAGACTCAGACAGCTTGGATGACTGCGGTGACCCTGGGATGAAATCCTCCGGAGCCATCTTAACTCGCACACTCGGTGCCTGGACCGGAGATGTTTAAACTCAGGCTGTGTCACTGTTCTCTGTCCAACACACGCGGTCTCCCCATGGGACATGGGACTGCCATTTAGCATGGCAGCCTAAAGGCTGGTAGTTCTTCCTTCCAGAGGTGGGTAACCCAGCCTTCTGTGCCTGACTCCGCTGTGATTAACTTTCACTGCTCTCTGCATTCTCATCTGTGTATGAACTCACTGTGAGGGCAATCTGAGTCAGGACCTCCAAGCCCCACTGCCAAAGCAAGCGAGAGGAGGAAAGCAACCCAGAGACTTCACCTTCTCTGAAGCACTAGCTGACTTGCCCCATGGGAAGTGGCCAGTGTTCCCAGAGCTCACATTTAATAAGGGAGTCCTGAACTCAGTACTCCAGTCAAGCTTTCTAGCTGCCCCTATAGTGTCTGAATACATAGTTGGTGGGGAAAAGGGTAAACCACCCCTTTCCGGCCACCTGTGTTGCTCTCTACCATGTCTGTCCCGGGTGTCCTCTCAGAGACAGGCAGAGCTCACGTGGGTGGGTAGGACATCACACCTTCTGGCTAGGTGATGGGTGAGCCAACAAGAGAAGTTTAGTGTGATCCACAGAGAATTCACACTGTTGGCCCCTGTCCTTACCCTGCCTCATTTATCTTGTAAACAGTTGAAACGAGATGAATTAGACCATTTACCTTCTGGCCTTCTCACACACCAGGTTAAACTCTTGATCAGTTCACTTTCTGTGCCCTAAGAAAGTGCCTGGCGTGGAACATGCCCAGTGGGTTCCTATTGAAGGAACATGGAAGTCACAAGGAGCTAAGCACGCTGGATTGGTCACCCGCGAGCCAGGAAGCTAACAACTCACATACAATTCAATGCAAAGCTAGACCCGTGGCTGCCATGATGATGCAGAAGCCATTCCTTAACATGTGCCCGGGCTATGTTTTGGGGAACAGCTCTGTAATTTAAAAAGGTGTTTGTTAAAAGCAGCTTCCAATGAAGTAGAGGCAAGAAAGAGATTTAGGTGTCGGAGTAATCCTCTGGAGATACCAAAGCTTCGGGATTCTAGTCTGTTCCATGGGAACTGTAAATTCAGTTATGTATGTATGTATGTATGCATGCATGTATGTATGCACATGTGTATGTATGCATGTATGCATGCACTACGTGTATGTGTATGCATGTGTGCGTGTGTATGTATGTACTGTGTATGTATGCATGTATGAATGTATGTATGTAAAGGTATGTAGCTCAGCAGGGAACTGCAGCTGGAGACAAGACAAGCAGGATTGTGGGAGCCAGGCCGTGCAGAGGGAGGGTGCCTTCGCCCTGGTGTGCAGCAGCAGAGAACTCAGCTGTTGTTTGTTTGTTTGTTTTTGTTTGTTTGTTTTTGGACATTTGGGAGTGAGTGTTGACTGTTGACACATGGATGTGCCAACCCAGACAGCAACAAGTAGAGTTCCGGCGTCTTAGGTTAACAAGATGGCAGTGCTGTGCTCAGCGGCAGAGATGAAGGCGTCCACACGCAGCATGCCACCCTTACTGCTCACTGGCAATGGGTCCTGGTGCTGGGGACCCGGAGGTGGCAACATTATGACATTCCTAGCCACCGGTATGTGATAAAAGGGAGGGGACAAATCCTGAACAGAAAGTGAGTGTGTATCCTTCCAGGGTTCTCTGTTGGATCCAGGGCTGGTGGGGCCCAGAGTTGCTTGACTGCCACTCCATCACACACGCACACGTATGTGCACACGCACACACACACACATGCACACACACATACACGCTCTACAGGGGTTTCACAGATGAGTCGCACAGATTTCTAGAATGCTAACTGGTGTTTTAAGCTAACAAATGCCATTAGTTTCTCAGTATGAACTTAGGGTAGCTTAGGTCGTTCCTAGCCATGTGCCTCTGTCTGCCACTCAGAGGCAGGAATCTGCAGCAGCTCTGGAGGCCCCACCCTCACACCAACAAGGTGGCCCAGAATGGATGGATTCCTTGTGAGGATTCCTTCACTGAGCAGCCAGGGGACGAGATGCAGTGGCTGAATCCCTACCAAAGGCAGCAGCATTTCTCTGCCCAGTGAGCATCCTGGGAGCCGGGAGACTTACCCTCCACTTGAGAGGAGCTAGGATTTGCTGGGAGCCCACAGCCTCCAGAGCAGTTCCTGTCTGCCTGCCTGTTTCTCTTTCTCTCTGTCTGTCTGTCTGTCTGTCTGTCTGGGGCTACTTAAGTCGCCCATACTGGCTCAGATCAAAGCAGGCATTCTTTGATGTGTGTGAGTGGAGGCTCCTGCAGATGTTTGGAGAAGCAGCAGGGAAGTGACTGGGAGGAAACTGGTTGGGGCAGTAGGTGGGGTGCTGCAGGATGGGGGTGTGGGCAGGATGGGATGGATAAGCTTTGTTGGGCCTCTCGTGTCTGGTACAGGGGGGCAGTGAATAAGGGAGGCATCCACCCCATGCCAAAGTCACAGTGAGGCCCATAGAGCTCAGCCCAATCTGGGCAGCTTTTATTTTTGTTAGTGGGGTGAACCAAGCTTCCCAGAGCAGCTTCCTGGCTTTTTAAGCCTTTCCTTTCCATCTTCCCAGGTCACTGGGCTAAGAAAACACAGCATGTCCACCTGGACAGCCTTCTATGTTCCAGGACAGAGAGGTGAGAAGAGGAAGGAAAGGCCTGGTTCTCCATTCAGCCAATGTTTATTGGGGACTTTCTGTGTGCTGGATGCTTGGGACGAAGACCATGACCACAGGTTACTTCTAGTGCAGTTGGGAGACTGTAAATAATGGCCTCAAGAAGGAGTAAATTAGGTCCTAAAGGCGAACCCGAGCAGAGCAGGAGGATCTAAGTGGGTCTGGCTGAGAGTTAGTGACAGGGCAGTCAGGGTGGACTTGCCCTTGTGGGTTCTCAGGACACGCATCCAGGCAGAGACTGAAAGGGAGAGGAGAAGCCTGTGTGTCTGCGGAACAAAGGGAGCGGGAGCTAGAGTGGGAAGGGCAACGAAAGAGAAGCTGAGTCCAGCGAAGCTGGGTAAGCGGCAGCTGGAGCAGGGAGGACTTGGTATCGCTGAGGGAACAGTGTCTCTGGATGAACTAGATTTAGAATAATCCCTTAAAATATGGAGTCTAAGAAGACCTTGATGACTTTTGGCTATGGACCAGTTAGAGGAGGGAGCACCCTTCAGTGGGGATGGGAAGGGGGGGAGCACTGAGCACCCTTCAGTGGGAATGGACAAGAGGGGGTGAAGGATTGGGAGGAGGGAGCATCCTTCAGTGGGGACGGGAAGAAGAGTAGGCTGTGGGTGCTGGAGAGATTCTGCCGAGTGAGATGTCAGGATCTGCTGGCAGGATCAAGCAGGAACAGAGTGTACAAGCCAGAGGTCTGGGCTAGGATGTGTGACAAAACCAAGGCCAAGGCTGAACCTGAGCTCCACCCCATCAGGACGTCTATAGAAGGAGCCCCCTCCCCCACGCCCAGGCAAGCTGAAAGCCTGGGAAGCTGGAGCTGTGTGAGAGGACCCTAAGGAGGAGGGTGGGGCTACACAGCATGAGGCAGAACCCCCAATGCCTTTGCTGTTTAGCCAGCATCCCTCCCTTTTGAGATGGAAGGTGGTTTGGGGATTTACCCTAAAGACTCTGAGCCCACCCATCAGAAGGACACCAGTGTCTACTTCAGGGCTGTTCACTACAGCTGAGTATGGGGCCAACCTGGGTGTCCAGCAACAGAGGGTGGATAGGGAAATGTACTTAGACAAGACGGGTTTGGTTTTGTTTTTCAGCCCTTTAAGTTATGTCCTTTGCAGGAATGGATACAACTAGAGAGAATCATACTGTGTACTGAGTTAGGCCAGTCTCAGAGAGACAACTGGCCTTCTCTCAGGTGTGGGCCTGACACACAAAGTCTCTGTGCACTTACGGCGCAGCGGCTAACGTGGAGCTGGGAGGGGGGTAGGGGAGGGTCCTTTTGTACATTACATGCTTGCAAAGCAGTGGCTTATGCAATCCTGTATGATAGAATTAGGCAAAAAAATGATACTGTATCCAAACTAAGGAAGAAGTGTTAAAAGACACCGCGGCCACCCCCAACAGGCTGTGTGCAGGAAGTGTATCACATGCCAATGGCTCTCATCCAGCGTGACTGTCCGTGGGAGAACTTACCCAACAGTCATACTGATTAAAAAATAAGAAGGTGGTAGAAGCCAGGACAAGGAGGCTTGTTTATGTCCCAGGAAAAAGTAAACAGGAGGCACGCCCTTGTCCCTGCCCAGCACAGCCCTGCCCAGTACCCAGCACAGGCTGGACTCTGGAGGCCAGGACCCAAAGGGCTTCGGGGAGGTGAGCACCTGGGCTGGGCTGGAAGAGTGGGTGGAGCTGGAGGACACAGAGGTACAGCCAGGCCTCCGGGGCTAGAGAGGACCTTGTGAAGACAGCGGCCACATTGGGGTGTGTGTGTGTGTGTGTGTGTGTGTGTGTGTGTGTGTGTGCCGAGGGATGGGGTGGGGTGGGGGGAGAGGTCAATGGGAAGGAGAGAAAGGTGGCCCACTACACAATGACTAGATTTCTAAACTGACCTATGCCTGCTGAACCCCTGTCTCGCAGAGTGAGGCAGGCTGAGGCAGGTTCACCCTGCTTTGGTGTTGTGTTGAGGAGCTGCGTTCCTACACACTGGGGTGGGGTGCACTCCCAGAGCCTATGGACCATTCGAGGAGGTAATCCCACTGCTGTAAAGACAATCATCCCTAGCCAGAGGATGGTGGCACACCGCTTTAATCCTGGCACTTGGGAAGCAGAGGCAGGTGGATCTCTGTGAGTTCGAGGCCAGCCTGATCGACATAGTCTCAGGACAGTCAAGGTTATGTAGAGAGACCCAGGACTCTGTAGAGAGGGTCTCAAAACAGCGAAATTAAAAGACACTTATCCCTGAGGACCACGCTAAGGAGAGCAGACATTCGCTACCCTTAGCTTCCCCTTCTGGTACAGACATACCCCGTGCAGTAAGTTTCTTTGTCACTTCTTCCACAAGGGACCCCACTCTGTCCTTACCACCCAGGCCTTTTCTCCCCGCTCACATTTTAGATAACCCCCCCTCTGTGCTCCTCCCCAACTCTGATGAGAAGCTGCCCTTATCTCCCCCTCCCTGACCCACCCATCTGTCCTCTGAGCACGGATTCTTCTCAGAAGGGATTTCTGAAAGACCCTATCACCAGCTGCCAGCCAAAACAAGGACTTCAGGAAGCCACTTAGGGAGCTGGCAAGACTGAGAGGGGACCAGGAAGAGAAAGATCTGCAGAGTAAGATGGGTCCTGGGCTGAGGCAGGGGAATGGACAAGACCTACAGAGTCAGAGGGCGTCCTGGGTGGAGGCAGGGGAATGAATGAGAGCTGTGGAGTCAGAAGGGGTCCTGGATGGAGGCAGGGGAATGGATGGGAGCTGCAGAGTCAGAGGGAGTCCTGGGCGGAGGCAGGGGAATGGATGGGAGCTTCAGAGTCAGAAGGAGTCCTGGGTGAAGGCAGGGGAATGGACAAGACCTATAGAGTCAGAGGGGGTCCTGGGTGGAGGCAGGGGAATGAATGAGAGCTGTGGAGTCAGAAGGGGTCCTGGATGGAGGCAGGGGAATGGATGGGAGCTGCAGAGTCAGAGGGGGTCCTGGGTGGAAGCAGGGAAATGGACAAGACCTACAGAGTCAGAAGGGGTCCTGGGTGGAGGCAGGAGAATGGATGGGAGCTGCAGTCAGGAAGAGTCCTGGGTGGAGGCAGGGGAATGGATGAGAGTTGAGTCTGACGCAAAAAAAAAAAAAAAAAAAAAAAAATCGAGTCCACTGGCAGGGCCCGTTGCTGAACTGGGGCTAAGAAGTTCAGGCAGATCAAATGTGGGCAGCTCAGGCCTGGGCCCCACAGATGTGTCCAGATGCCCAGAGGAAAGGGTATTCTCACCCCTGAGCACAAGGTCCCTTGATGCTCCCTTCAGGGTTCCCAAGCTCACAGGACTGACAAAGAAGCATCCGGAGATTTCAGGGGCATGAGGAAGCTTGTATCTTGTCCAGCCTGCTTGGGGTGACTTTCCTTAGCTCTGGGTCTTTGGGGGTGTTGTTGAGGTGTGGGACTCTGTTTGCAATAAGGTTACTGTGGAATAAAAAGGGCAATAATAAAAAAGAGTGAGAAGGGGAAAGCACTGACTTGTTTGTTTTTGTTGTTTATTGTTTTGATTTGGTTTTTGGTTTTTGGAGACAGGGTTTCTCTGCATAACAGTTCTGGCTGTCCTGGAACTCACTTTGTAGACCAGAGCTGGCCTCGAACTCACGGAGATCTGCCTACCTCTGCCTCCTAAGTGCTGGGATTAAAGGCGTGTGCCACCACGCCCAGTTCATTATTAATTTTTTTAAAAGGTGAGGAGAAAGTGCTTTTCTTACTTCTTTGGTCCGTGTCTCCCTTAGGTAGGTAGTCCACACTGTCCCAGAAGTCACTGCCTTCTCTGTCGTCTGGAAGAGAGTGCACAGTGCTCCTGGGGCCAGGACGCTCCTGGTCAGGGATGGTGGGTGACTGCACAAGCCCATGAGTTCACTGCTTTGTTCCAGCTGCAGAGGGGGAGTGTGTCAGACTGTGGGTGGAAGGGTGTAAGCAGGTATGAGTTGAAGGTGGGGTGTGAGTGATGAGGCTGCATGTGTGAGTGCGGTGTGCGTGTGAACGAGAGGGATCATCTATGTGGAGGTGTGTGCCTCAGCGGGGTTTGTGTGTGTCTAGCTGGAGGGATAAACCTGATGAAGCCTTGCTTCTCTTTCTGTGATCATCAGAGAGAGGACCACCTAGGAAGGAGGTAGGTAGGTAGCCAAGTCTAATGACAGTGGGGCACAGTAACCTTCAGCCTACTCCTGAACTCCCAGCAGCCCTTGCCCAGCCTCTGCTGGGTCATTGTTCGTCTCTTGGTCAGTCTCCACATTCCCACCTGGAAGCAGTTTGAACCAAACTTGTCCAGGCCAGGGGAACCATCATGAATCTCTGGTCTGTGGGTCTTGTGGGGAGAGCTCACATTGGGAGAAGATGGGGGGTGTTCCAATCTAAAGGCTTGGAGGTAGTGTGGAAGGATGAAGTCTCCTGCTTCCAGAATGCTCCAGCCCCTCGGGGGCTTGCAGGTGACCACAGCCCACTCTCCCTCTCTTCCCACTCTGTGCCCGCCCCCGAGGCCGGCAGTGTCTGTAAGGACATGACGGTCCACACTCTCACGTACCATCCAAGGCAGCTGGGGTAACTCCTTTGGCCCAGGGAAGGTTGTGGTATTTAGGATATACTATAAATACCCTGTGTGTTTGAGACCCAGACCCCTGTGCTCTGCCTGGTAGCCCCAGCCAGAGGATCCAGAGACATGACAGGGTTCTGTATTCTCTAGAACCCCTACAGGAAGGCCCAGGGAGCCTTGGGGCCAGAGCTTGGTCCCAGCACTAGAGTGTGGTAGAGGAAGCAGACTTTGGGCAGGTACATCACGGCCTTGAGGTTGCCCCTCCCGTGAGGATGAGGATCAAGATCTGGGTCCCTATGAAATCAGCCCCCAGGTAGGGTCCTTTTGCCTACTTCATGGAGAAGGAAAAGGCCAGCTTACCTTCCAGTCTAGGCTCAGTGAAGCTCAGTCTTAGCTTCTGGCTTTCCCCACTGCCCCTGAGGACTCAGGTCCTGGGAGACAGTGTCACAAAGCGACTGAGAGCCAGGGCTGCCTGGAGAGACACGGGACACAAACTAGACTTCAATTTCAGACAAGCTGGGGTGGTTTCTATTATCAGCGTCCCATACGGTATTTGAGATCCATAAATTCCTTAAAAGTATTCCTTGTTTATCTAAAATTCAATTCAAGCTGGTGCCAGAATTTAGTTGCTGTTTGCTTGCTTCTGATAAGTATGGTCCCCTACTCCAGACAGGGACTTTGGACTCCAGACCCTGGGCTCCACCTAGAGGTCCCTCCTCCTGACTGGTGAGGTGGGGGAGGGACGTGGTACATCCCTTATCTGCCTCCCAGGGTGGGTGAAAGCATTAAATGGCACACATACAATTGTTCTTTTCTCCAGCCAACCAGGGTCCCATAGCTAAAGGATTGGGGAGCTTCACCCTCCAGGTTCTAGTTAGAGATTTTTCTTGCCTATGCAAAGGTCCCCACTGCTCCCAGATCCCATACTGTGCCTACTCAAGGGACCCAGTAGAGACAAGGGTGGAGTTTTGTTACCAGGAAGGCAGAGAAGGAAGTGAGCTCGTGCCTGGAGACCCTCCTGACTTCTTGTTGAGCCAAATGGGACAAAGCATCAGGGATGGGTGCTGGTGTATCTTGTGCCCAGTGCCTGCTGGACATTTGTCACAGAGTTGCATCCTCCAGGACCTTCCCGTTCCCACAAAGCAGCAAACAATGAAGGGACAGTCACTAGGCCCTGCTGCCCCGTAGTGCAGGACTTTGGGCTCTCCTCCCTCTGGCCCTCCTCTCCCTCATCGCTGCTCTCTTCCAGCCTAACTTCCTGCCATGAAACCTGCATCCAGAAGCCGCTCACCCCTGCTCAGGCTCCTTTTGTTTAAGCAGCTCCTGAAGGTTTAGCCACATTTGGTTTGTTCACCCCTCCCCCCATTATTCTGATGGTTTCCAACCAGAAAGAGCAGAGTCTTGCAGTCCCTGTGCCCTCCAGGCCTGTACACGTGGGATGGGTGAGGTGAAGGGGAAAAGCGACAACAGTAGCCCAGGTCTTCTTAGCCCTTCCCACACGTGTTCGTTCATGAACACCTCACACCTCCTCTAGGCAATGGAGCCTGCACCCAAGGTCACAGTGCTTGAACAGAGGGTCTAGTCTGCTGGCCTGAGCTCTCAGCTGTCAGTCTTTACACCTCCTCAGGGCCCCTGTCTCCGGCCCTGGCTTCTTGCCACTCAAGGGGATGCCCTGGCAATCCTCCAACTCCTGCCCACTTTCCAGGTTGACTGACATCCCACTGAGGCAGGACACTCAGACGCGATGGCTCTTTTGTTTCCATTTGACCAATGAAGACCCAAGGTCAGAGAAAAGGAAGCAATGTGTCCACCCCTTGAAGAGGAGAGGGATCACCCTTCAGGTTCAGTTGTCAGGGGTGAGGGAGGGTCTCAAAGGGTAGGAGTGGGCCCTGGAGCTGGGGCTCATGACGCAAGGATTCCTCCCACTCCCTCCTCCCATTCCCAGAAATTCAGGGTGTATTTAGAGGGCATTGGTTGCTGAGGGCCGGGCCTCCATGCTGTCTTTATCAGTGGTGGGAAACCTTGGCCATTTTCCTCTTTAGAGGAATGTGTTCCTTGGGCAAGAGGTGATGGAACTTTGTAGTGTATGAAACCGTGGCTTAGCTGCACACAGGAAGAAATAGCACAACAATAAATTAAATATGGAGCTGGGGAAATTGCTCAGGCAGTAAGCCCTTGTCATGCATGTGTGAAGACTGCATTGGTATTCCCAGGACACACAGAGAAACCCAGGTGTGCTTCGTGGGGAAGCAGAGACAGAAGGACTCTGGAGAGTCCTGTCCAGCCAACCTAAGCTGATTTCATGAACTCAAACTCAGAGAGCACCTCCTGAATATTTTAACCATGTGGACACCTGAATATTGACCTCTGGGCTCCTCATGCATGTGCACACACACTTGCATACACAGATGAACATGTATGTATATTCATGTATATGAGGTAAAGGGGAAAAAATATGCTTTACCTCATGCATGTGTGTCCAGGCACAAGCGTGCGTGCATACACACACACACACACACACACACACACACACACACACACACCACTCATTCACTCACTCACTATATGAATACGTCACAGTTGGAACCAGACGGTTCCTAAGTCTGTCCTCCTTGGCCCCTGAGAGTGTTCTGTGGGCACGGATCTCTGCTGTGAGCTCGGTGTGGCATCTGTTTAACACAAAACAAAAGACATGAACACACCCATGTTAGCAAGTATTGCCTGCATTTCTGCTACGTTCCCTACATGGAGCCGAGCGTTGAGAATATTCCAGGGAAACAGTGTGCCTGCCATTCTAGTTGTACGTGCGTCTCACCGGCGACCAGAGTAGGAGGTCTTACTGCTTCACCGCTGAAAGCACGCGGTGTTTGAAGGGAGTCACGGATTGCGAGAGGTCACATAACAGCTGTTTCAGTTTGGGGGTTGTGGGGGGCTTCCTGGAGGAAGGGGGGTTGAAGCTGAGATCTGGGTACCGAAGGGTTGATTTGTTGTTGGAGTCAAGGCCAGACTATAGCACTAAGGCACACGCCATGGTGGAGCAAAGTCACAGACGAAGGGATCTGGAGTGGCTAGTGCCTGTACTGTAAGCTGGGCCACAGCTCTGGCTCGTGTCTGAGGCGCGAGGTTGTGGGGCTGCACCCCGGGAGCAGTGGGGTGTAGAGGTCTGAGGCAAGGCTTGCCAGCGGCCCTCGGAGTCTCCTGGAAAGCTTGTGGAAGGAGGTGAACTGAGTTTGGATGGCGGAGTGTGCCCTGATTTGGCAGAGGGTGTAGGAGTTTGAAGAGCTGCCTGTGAGCTAAGACAGTGGGCGAGCATACTTGAGACGGGAGTGGGAAGTGGGTGAATGCCTCCTCTGAGTGTGCACACCCCATCTCTCCTTGTAACCCTAATAGCTACTCTTTATTCCACAGCCACTGGGGTCTGCCAAACACGGGCCCAGTTCATTCAGTTCGTTCACTGGGTGTCTGAGGTAGGCAGGGCCGTCTCATCTCATAAACGAAAATAAAAGGGGCTCAACATGCAAGGAGGACAGATTAAAATCCTTTTCGGCTCCAACCGTGATGTACTCCTTATTCTCTGCTCTGTGTGTTTGTCTGCGTGTGTGTGAATTCATGATGTGCCCGCCGTGCCATGGCACAACCAGGTGCTGTAGTTTGCTTTCCTGTTAGTGTGGTAAAAACCCTGACTAAAGCAAACTGGGGGAGAAAAGGGTTTATTTGGCTTACAAATCACACAGTCTGTCGTCGGGGAAAGCCAGTGCAGGAACCCGGAGGCAGGAACTGCAGCAGAGACCATGGAGAAATGCTGCTCCATGGAGAAATGCTGCTCCATGGAGAAATGCTGCTCCATGGAGAAATGCTGCTCCATGGAGAAATGCTGCTCCATGGAGAAATGCTGCTCCATGGAGAAATGCTGCTCCATGGAGAAATGCTGCTCCATGGAGAAATGCTGCTCCATGGAGAAATGCTGCTCCATGGAGAAATGCTGCTCCATGGAGAAATGCTGCTCCATGGAGAAATGCTGCTCCATGGAGAAATGCTGCTCCATGGAGAAATGCTGCTTGTGCTTGTGCTCTGCTGGCCTGCCCAGGACCACCTGCTTAGGGATGGCACTGCCCACAGTGAGCTGGACCTTCCTAAATCAAACAACAGTTAAGAAGAGACCCACAGATATGTCCACAGGCCAATCTTATTGCGACAATTCTTCACCCGAAGCTCCTCTTCAGGGGTGTCAAGTTGACAACCAAGAGTAGTCATTACACAGCACTGGTCATTTTGTAGCCCAGTCACCTTTCATCACATTGGCCCTCTGAGTGACCTGCTATCTTACAGGTTCTCTCTGCTTGGTCTGGGGACATGTGTTTGCAAGTGTGGACTGTCGTGCCATTACGGGAAGAAAGAGCTGTGTGTCTGTCTTCCTCCCCATCCCCTGAAAAGGTGAGTCCAGGAGCATGCTCACAACAAACAGTACGAGGCAGGAAGTAACTGTCTTTTCCACCACCAGTACCCACTGTCTTCAGCCTTGACCCACATCCCTGAGCACCACAGGGATTTTTGTGTCACTGCTATGATCCCCAGTCCCAAGAGTGATGCCTAGCACCTAGTGGGCACACCCTGAGTGGGCACAAGTAAATTTTTCTACTCATGGTGGCAGTGTTAAATGAAATACGTTGTTGTTGAGGTAGGGTTTCTCTGCATAACAACTCTGACTGTCCTGGAACTCCCTCTGTAATCCAGGCTGGCCTCAGACTCACAGAGATCCACCTACTTCTTCCTCCCGAGTGCTGGGATTAAAGGTGTGCACTGCCACACCTGGCTTAGTGGAAATTAGAGACAGTACTGTCCCCTGGTAGTTTATCAACTGATTGAATGTATACAGTATGAGAGTGCTGTATGTCCACACGGCAACACACACACGCATACAGGAAGTCAACCTTTGAGTCAGCCAGGACACTGAGGAAGACTATTCATGCAGTGCCACCTCAAGACTTGGGTTAGACTGGAACGAGCCAGCTTCTTCCCAGTGGTAAAATCAGAAAGAAAACTCAAACCATATAAAATGACCTCATGTCTTTGCCTTCTTTTTTTTGTGGGTGGACAGAACTAACACATAATAAAGTTTGCAAATCTCAGTGTGGAGCCAGATGGAGTGTTACATATGTCAAGTACACCACGCCACACACACAAACACGTGACTCACTTCCAGCATCCCACAGACTTCTGTGAGCTCCCAGAAAACACGCCTCCTCCACAGGGCAAGAGGCAGCTGCTGCATTGCAGACTGCCTGCTCTTGGCCTCTCGAGGGGAACCTGTGCCTGGCGTCTTACTCAACAGTGCATCCGAGAGGCTTGTGTATGTTGTTGTGGATGGTGTAGGTCATCCTTTCTCATAAAACCCGCAGCATCAACTCACTCGTTCTCTTGATGGGCATTTGGGCTCTGTTATGGGGGAACCTTCTAGAAGTGTGCCTGTGATGGGACCTTGTTGAGGAGATTTATGTTTAGCCTTAGAAGATTGCCAAAAAGCCCAAATCCCACTCGTTCTTCTACGAGTGATCCCATGAGCCCCTGGGAGTTTCTAGAAAACAGGAATTGATAGCTTCTTTCTTCTGATCTTCCTTGGCTGTTCCCCATCAGATTGAAAACTGGGCATGGGGGAAGGGCTGAGATGAGCTCCCCAGACCCAGTGGAGCTCTCCCTGCCCTCCCACTTCAGAGACTCATGGTCCGGGTGAAAGAGTAGGTGGCCAGGATGCTGGGCACGGCCCCTCCAAGGATGCTCGCAGCAGGCCAGGATCAGAGCTGATGAAGTCCTGTGGCCTGGACTCGTGTCACAGAGCCCTCTCCAGCCTGCCCTCAGAGAAAGGCAAGAGGCATTCTTTACTATGGGAGGGATGTCCGACTGGAAGTGTACCCCCCCTCCCCCAGCCCCAGTAGCATCTGGCTTTGTTTCCTCTCTGGTTTTCCCTTCAGCGCTCCTCTCCCCAGCTGTGAGAACTCAGAGCTAACTTGATACGATCAGCAAGGCTCACAGGGGAGAGGGCGGTAGCAGCAAGTTCATCAGGTTTCCTAGAGGGCTGAAAGGCCGAAGGACTCAGTCTTCGAAGATCTCCAGGAGAGAGAAGTGAGGTCGTGAGAAAGGCAGAAGGGAGAGGCCCTGCCAAGGATACTCCCCACTGACCCCACTGGAGGACTTTTATAGAGCCTGGGGTGGGAGGGAGGCACAGAAAACAGTGTGGTCCTGACCCTGTGCACTCACTTCTGCCCCCATGACTGAGGGGACACTTGCGGAGGACAAAGAAATGAACAGAGTAGTTTCTCGGGGTGCCATCTGATTCTATCCTGACTCTGTGCTCCCTAACTTGAGCCTTCTGAACAGCCACTTCCTTGTCTGTAAGATGGTGACAGGGAGTAGATTCACGCCCTCCCCGGGGCACCCTGGACCTCACCGTTATCCTGTTAAATGGCATTAACAAAAGGGTAAGCACGGGGTCTCTGCTACCTACTATTACCCCCGCTGCCTGGAACTGACGCAAGAGGCAGACAAAAGTCCTGGGATTCCCTGTTTTGGTTGATGTGGGGCGTGAGTGTGGGCCTGACTTTATCCTAGTCACCAGCAGATAGAAAAAGTCAACACAGACGGCAAGCACCTCCGAGGATGAGGACTGTAGGTACCCTCGGATGGAGTGCCTCCTTGCTGTGCATGAAAGTCAGAGCTGGGGCTGGAGCCCTACTTGGTGTCAGAGACATTATCCCCAAGCCCTGGAGGCTGGACTGTGCACAGCCTGACTAGTGTGGGAGAGGTCACTGGTTCAGTTGTCCTGGGTGCTGGGCTTAGAGCCGTGCAGGTCCGCTCCCTTTGCCCTCTGGACTCTGTAGCCAGGCCCCAGGCAGTGGGTGGCCCTCTCCCCAGGCTCCAAGCCTGTACTCATTTCTTCCATCCCCTGGAAGCCCTTGGTCTACCTTGGGCCTCACCCCATGAGACTTCCTTCCCCTGGTGACTGTGCCTTTGAAAGTGGCTGAAGAATTTCCTGTTGCAGGCAGTTAGGCTGGAGGGTGGCTGGGCTTCCTCTCTACCCTAGGAGCTATGGCCAGGCTGTTTTGAGTCTGGGCCAAGCTTGGGCAAGCCCTGATTGGGCCTAGAAGAGAAGACCACCAAGAGTTTGGGGAGGGCAGGGCTAGGGTGAGCTGCTGCTGCTGAGACCAGTCCTGGGCATGATGGCACAAGCGGCGCCTCAGTCCTGGTGGGACAGAAGCCAGAGTTTACTTCTGACCCTCTAGACAGGACAGCCCAACAGGACTCAGGGACAGAGGCCAGAGGCAATTCCTGGGAAAGAGCCTGTGTTTGTGAACCGGGGTAGCGTAGCTTCCGATGCTTGTTGACTGGCATTTGGCTCCCCCAGTGCTGAGTTCTAAGCCAGATGCTTATCTCAGTTCAGGGCTTAGATGCCCTCGTGTGTTTCTCGTGTGTTTCTCTTGAATCTCATCCTGCCAGGGTCCAGGATCATCCTCAAGGCAAAGAATAACATGGATGTAACCTTGCTGGGTTCTGTCAGGTGAGCCACCAGAGAGGAGTGGACCCTTGCCGCTCAGCCTGGAGCATCTACAGACCTGCCAAGATGCCCGGGCTTTGCTCATCCACCTCCTCCTGTGAGGACTGGAGGAATGGGAGAAGAGGTTCTGTTGGGAATGTAGCCGTGAAGGCCACAGCCTCAGCCTGAACTGCTGAGAAACCTATACACCAGGAAGAAGATGAGGGGCTCAAAAGCACGAAGTGGGGAATGAGGAATCCAGGCGCAGCTGTAAGCAAACCTCCTGTCTTGTCATGTGGGGTTTAGGGCTAAGAGAACCCGAGTCTTGGAGCAAGGGCTGCAAAGGGTGTGAGGGTGTAAGGTTATTTGACCTTTTCATGCGCTGTGCAGAACACAGTCCACCTTCTCCCATCCACCTTTCTGAAGCACCCCAGGTTGGGGGCAGTGGCCTGGGTTTCTCTTCCCCTGCCAATCCTTGGGTGGGGGGGGGGGGGTGACTGGCCCCATGTTCCTGGATCCGAGCAGAGTGTAGTACCCCTGTGGTGGGGAAGGCTGTGGAGGATAGGAGTGGAGGCCATACTGTTCTGAGGCGAGAGACTCTCCTCTAAGGCAGGGCCAGGAAGGAAGGAAACAGATGTGAGGCCTCCCGAGTCCCCTCGAAGGTCTGCATCCTGTGGGGTAGCAGCGGCCGACTTCAGAATCTTTGTTTTCTAGGAGCCCTGCCCTCCTCCCCTGCACCCCCTCCGGCCCTCTAGCTCCAGCCTACCTCTGCACCCCCCTTAGGGTTTCTAGAGCTCTGCCCCTCAGTCTTGCAGTCACAGTCCTGACCTGAGGTACTCGAACACTTGTTGGCTTCAGATTGGTCAAGTGGCTATTGCCAGGGTGCGGAGGTGGGTGCGGGTGGGTGGGAGAGTCAGACCTCGCCGGCACCCTCGTCTGTGAAGGTCACACATTTCCTCTCTCAGTCAGTTCTCCGGGTTCACTCTCATGCTGCTGTGTCCCTCCATCTGTCGTTTCTGTGGACTGTGAGACCCTCACAGCTCTGCTAGGTCCGTAACAGAACCTTCCTCTTCTTCTAGAAAGGCAGCTAGCTGTCCACTAAGGACCAGGCGCAGGGGTGAGCAGTGAGGTGAGATTCAGGCCTGGGGGCCGAGGCTTACTTCTGGCGGCAGGAGACACAGCTAGCAAGGCCTGGGTTTACCCCAGAAGGTGGGAATGGCCACCAGAACCCGGGAAACCTTCTGTTGCTCGCACTCGGGTGGGGTGGCCTGATGTCAGCTCTCCGTGGTGCTGGACAGCCCATTTCTGGAGTCAGTTAATGAATACCCGGTGTCAGGGCACCCAGAGAGGCCTGGCAGGCTCAGCAGTTTTTGCATATGCACAGACCAGAACACTTAGAAGCTGGCTTGTAGCTTCTGGGTCTGTGTACACTTGTCCATGCACACATCCATGCATTTCCAAGACTTAGAGGAAACCAGCCAAAGGCACTGTGTCTCTTGGCTTGTGGTGAAGGAACAGCCATGTGAACAAGCTGAAAAGATCCTAAGTCCAAACCCATTTAAGAGCTAGGCCTGGTGGTGATGTCAGCCTGTAAGCCCACTGAGGAAGCTGAGGAAGGAGGACCAGTCAGTTCCGGCCTGCCTGGGCTATAGAGCGAGTCAGCGGATAGCCTGGGCAACATAGTGAGACCCTGTCTCAAAATAAAAGGTTAAAAACCAACCAACCCCAGCTGGCCTGGGTCTGGAAAAGCCTGAGATAAAACCGGACTCTCTGAACATAGCGGACAATGAGGACTACTGAGAACTCAAGAACAATGGCAATGGGTTTCTGATCCTACTGCACACACTGACTTTGTGGGAGCCTAGGCAGTTTGGATGCTCAACTTACTAGACCTGGATGGAGGTGGGGGTTCCTTGGACTTCCCACAGGACAGGGAACCCTGATTGCTTTTCGGGCTGAGGGGGGGGGAGGACTTAATTGGGGGAGGGGGAGGGAAATGGGAGGCGGTGGCGGGGAAGAGACAGAAATCTTTAATAAATAAATAAATTAAAAAATTAAAAAAAAAACCAATCAACCAACCAACAACAACAACAAAAGGTTGGCACACAGTTTGGTGTCAGGGAGCTTGTCTAGAATGTTGGTGTGATGGAGGTGGGTGTTGTATCTTATCTGTTGCTTTCATTGGTTAAGTAATAAAGAAAACTGCTTGGCTCTCTGATAGGGTAGAATTTAGATAGGCGGAGTAAACAGAACAGAATGCTGGGAGAAAGAAGCTGAGTCAGGGAGTCCCCATGATTCTCCCACTCCAGGCAGATGCAGGTTAAGATCATTCCTGGTAAGCCAGCTCATGGGCTACATAGATTATTAGAAATGGGCTAGTCCAGGTGCGAGAGTTAGCCGAGAAAAGGCTAGATATAATGGG
Organism: Microtus oregoni; assembly: GCF_018167655.1. Taxonomy (NCBI): domain Eukaryota; kingdom Metazoa; phylum Chordata; class Mammalia; order Rodentia; family Cricetidae; genus Microtus; species Microtus oregoni. Next base: position 15,834,731 of record NW_024543221.1, read on the forward strand.
CCAAGTGGTGTTTAAAAGTATACAGTTTCTGTGTAATTATTTCGGGGCATAAGCTAGAGCTAGACATGTGGGAGGCCGGGTGCCAGGGATGCAGCCCCGCTGCTCTTATTACTACATTGGTGGCCCTGACCAGCATCGTACGGGCCAACCTGCCCCATCTGCTGTCTGTGGGGCTACCTAGGACTTCTGGCTGAGGCTTCCGCTTGACTTCCCCGGACAGGATCATACTGCAAGCTGAGAGCATCAACAGTTGACCCGTCCAAGTGCCCCTCTGCTGATGACATATTCTTTTCGCGTCACAGTAGAGCAAGCTCAAGTCTAGCCGGGGTCCATGGTTCACCAGCGTCAATTTCCTCCGGGTGGAGCTGTCCATTTTGTCCTAAGCTGCACCCTTATCACTTTGGAGTTCATGCAGTGTGTATTCCCCCTCTCCCCCCCACCGCGTTTTACTTTCCACAAAACCGAGACCAAGTAGGGCAGAAGTAACTTACCTTAGGCCAAAGAAACACATTCTGTCTTACAGAGTTTACAATATGGAAAAGACATAGATTTGTGTGACTCAAAGCCAGAGTTGGGAAGAAAGAGGACAGAGTTTGGAGTCTCTAAGTCCAGCGTCTTTCTAACTGTGTATCCTTTGAGAAATCAGGAAGCCTCTCTGGGCACCAGTGCCCTTTTCTTTCATGTGGGAAGAACCAGACCTACAAGACTGTGGACTTTGTGGTACTTAGCAGATACTCAGCAAATGCTTTACAACTATTTAATAAGTCAAGGAAGAAGCCACATGTGATTTCTTTTACATTTATCTATTTTAATTTGTTTATTTATTGAATTTGATGTAGGCATGTGTGTGGCAGATGCGATGACCTGGGTGGTGAGGTTGCAGGAGTCCCTTCTCTCCTTCTAATATGTGGGTTTCTTGGGATCGAACTCAGGCTGGTTGGCAAGCACCCGTCCCAGGTGAGCCATCTTGCCGGCCCCATGATGCTATTTGGTGATAGCATTGTGGTCCAGCTCATGCTTGGATCCGGAGTCTCTGACAGTTGGAGTGCTTGTGCGGGTAGACCGTGTGACGAAGATAGAGGAAACACAGCTGAGCCAGGGGAAAGAAACTGAATGTGGCTGGGTGTGGGGACTCTGGGGAGGGAGAAGTGGGGCCGGTGGAAGGAGATGGGTGAAATGGATCCAGGGAAATGGGAAGGGGAAAGTGAGTCAATCTGAGGCTTGCGAGGACAAAGATGCAAAGGTGGAGAAAGTCTGCTGTGGCGGGGAGCAGCGTTTAGGGGGGACCCAGAGGGAGGCTGGGATGAGTGCCCTGCAATGGCTTGAGGGTGGGAACCTTTGTAAACAGCCATCTGGACACCTACGTTCTCAAGAGATGCATATTTAGAAAATAATGAACTTTGCTTCAATTAATTCTTTTTTTTTTTCAAAAGTAATTGCTTCATTGTCAGTCTTTGTGAAAGACCCCTGGCAAAAGCCCGGTCCAGGACTAGGCTCCTTGGTGTAAAAGGAAGAGATTCACACAGGCCCATGAAGGACACAACTTTCAACTTCCTGGTGGATTAGAAAGTGTTTGAGAAGTTGCCGCTCTGGCTCTTCACCCAGAAGATAGTCGAGCTCTCCAGCTAAGAGTCCCCTCTTATGCCATTGGCACTCAGCACTGCAAGTGATGACTCAGAGGGGAAGGAAGTTTCTAGAAGGTCCCACTCAGTGCAATTCATCTGTCGTGTTTGCCTGGACCTTTCTAGGTTTGGTCCCTGCACTCCTGGGGTCTGACAAAGCAGGTATTTGGCAGCCTCGGTCAAGTTCTGCGGTTCTAAGAAAGACAATGGCACCGGGAGTGGCTGAGAATTTTCAAGACAGAGGAAGCCTGACTTGAAGTCTCGGTTGTTTGAACTCAGGCAAATGACTTCTTCGGCCTCTGGGGACTGAAGTGAGAGAGGCATCCCTTACTTTATGTCCTGGAGAGGAGATGGAGGACGGGACTCAAATCCCGAGTGAGTGAGCAGGAAGAAGGCTGGGGATGGCAGAAAGTGGTCCTTACCACAACCACAGTCTAGACCCTAAGTCCAGACCCCTAGGGAGACTCCGTAGGCCTAGAGTTCGGTTTGTTCATGTGACACCCAGTGACAGGAAATGACAGGATGTTGATAGCAAGCACTACCTGATCGGTTCTGAGCTCTTGAACAGGACCCACAGTGGGGCTGGGTGTGTCAATCAAATAGTTCCAGGAAGACTCTAAGACACTACTCAGTGGGCTACTTCTTCTTCTCTCTCTTTTTTTTTTTCCTTGAGACAAGGTCTCTTTGTTATGTAGCCCTGGTTGATCTCGGGAACTTGCTAGTAGACCAGGCTGGCCTTGAACTCCTGAACTTCTGCCTCTGCCTCTTCTGTGATTAAAGATGTGCCTGCACCACCACTGCTGACTCCGTGAGCTACTTTGCAAGGAAGGTCAGTGAGCCTGGGACACCATCAGGAACTGGGTCACTTGTGAAATAAGCAAACACCACCCGGACACCCAGCAGAACATTTCTGGAAACTGAGAGAAAAGGACGTTCAGGAGAGATGGGCTAGGGCTAGGGAAGGAGTCATCCTGCAAACTCCTGGGAAAGTGAAAGCAACGAGATACAGAAGGGGTGCACAGGTTCCTAGGTCTGCAATGAGACGCTCCGTGCGAGTCTCCACCCTCCTTCACCCGGTCCCATCTTCTCGCTTCTCTTTCTTCCTTTCCTCCCTTCACCCCTCTGTCCCTCTATATCTAATAAACTTCCAGGTCCTGCTATTTGAGCTTCTAAACTCAACTCCAGCCCTTTTCCCTCTACTTCAGTGCCATCCCTTGGTGACTACTTGGGTAGCCATCTAACTGCTCCACCTTGGTCCACTGTGGACAAATCCACTGAAGCAGTGTGGTTTTCAAAGGACACAAACCTAGTGTCACACACACAATACACACCACACACATTCCATATACACCAACACACATACACACTGTACACATCCCAAACACACACACACCCCATATACACCACACACACACCACACACACCATACACATTCCATACACACACCAACACACACACACACCATACACATTACACACACCAACACACACACCACACACACTATACACACACCATACACACACCATACACACACCAACACACACACCACACATACCAACACACACCCATCAACACACACACACCAACACACCATACACATTCTATACAAACACCAACACACACCAAGTACCCACCAGCACATACAACACACACCACACACACCAACTCACGCACCATACACATACTCACATACCACACACACCATACACACCAACACACACACACCAGATACACACCTCACACACACCATGCACATACTCACATACCACACAAACCATACACACCAACACACACACCAGATACACACTTCACACACACACCATACACACACCATTAATACATACAATACACACAACACACACACCATATACACACAGAGATCAGCATGGGGTAATGTCAATGGCTTGCCTTTGTTCTTAGAATAAAGATAAAACTAACTGGAGAGACTGACAAAGCCTTGGACCGTTTGGACCCACCTCTCTTGCTAGAATGTCACATGGCACGCTCCTTCTCTGTGCCCCAGCCACACTGGGCTGCTCTTTGTTCTCAGATGCCCTGGTTTAGTTGCATCCCCCGGCTCAAGTTTGGACACTTGGCCCTCCTTGGGCGGTGCTGTTTTGAGGGGTCATGGAACCTTTTAGGAGAGAGAGGGGTGCAAGTTGTGGAATATTTGTTTAATGATACAAAGATGCGTTACATTCTTTTGTTTCATTTGTTTAGCTCTGTGAAGCTGTGTTACTTTGCCTTCCTAAAATAGCCAGCAGTCAGGAGAGAACAAGAGGTGGGGCTTACAGGCAGAGGGAATGAATAGAAGGAGAAAAAGACAGGATAGAGGAGCAAGAAGAAGGAGCTAGCCACCCAGCACCCAGCAAGCCAAGGAGTGAGAAGTAAAGAAAAGTATACAGAATAGAGAAAGATAAAAGCCCAGAGGCTAGGTGGGGTAATTTAAGTTAAGAAAAGCTGGCTGAAAACAAGCCAGGCTAAGGTCGGTCATTCATGAGAGTGTCTGTGTGATTGTTTGGGAGCTGGGTGGCAGGCTCCCAAAGAGTAAAGAGCAAACAGCAGCAGACACAGACAGAGGAAATAGGTCACTAGGGATGGGCTTTGAGAAATGACCCAGGGATGAGCAATCTTCCAGTCTTGACCACAGGCACCACTGTGGTGACCACATTTAAGTTGAGATGGGTCCTCCCTCTCTGAAGTTGCTTTAGCTGGTTTGTTTTTGTTTGCAGTGACTGATACCCAGTGTTCTCTCCTGCCACAGCACCTTTGCCTCTGCCAGTCCCCTGACCAAAATGCTCAGTCTTTCGTGGTCATGGTAACACCAAGTATGCTCTATCACGGAGAGCTGGGCATAGACAGTAGGTCCAGCTACACCAGCAGGACACCTTTACTTCTAGAAGGAAAGACCCTGGATCCACCCATGTTCCATAAGGTGACAAAGTAGACAATGACATTTGCCTAACTTCCTGGGAAACTGTCCTGGAATGTCTCCAAACACAGTGCACCCAGGAGAGCAAACTTGGTAGAGCTGAGGCCTCATTCAGAACGCACCCCCCCCCCAGGAGGCTGGTCTGTGGCTGGCAGGTGCCCCGTGAGCAAGGACAGAGCCTCTTACACTGGTGTGAGGCGGAGGAGGGACCTGAGGCTTGTGTCTCTCTAAGCTCCTAGGGGCAGCCTGGTGGAAGGACTAATGTGACAAAAGCCAGTCTCTCTCGAGGGGCTTGAGGCTGGCAGGTCAGCTTCTGCCAGGGGCTGGCATGGTGACCACTCCATACCTAAGCCTGGGCTTGCTCCCAAACGTCCCTGCTTCTCTTCACCGTTCTCCCAGGTCTGCTCTATTCAGTCCTGCCGTGTCAACCACCCAGCCTGATCCACTTCGTGACACTCTGGAGTGAGGCCTTTCACCTTAACCCTCTCTGCCTGGAAGCACCCTTGAGGCAGGTTGGAGTTAACTCTCTAGGCTGAGTCTGTGGGAGAGCAGAATACACAGGAGTCTGGGCCTGAAATAGGAGTGAACCCATCTGGTTGGACCTCCAGGGCGATTTCCCCAGGTGTGGAGAAGGTCCGTCAGGGAGAGAATGAGGCAACACTCAGAAGCTCAGGGGCTGGTGAGTCAGCCAGGTTACCGATTCCCAGAGGTTCTAGAGAGAGACTCACAGAGAGGTCTCAGGGCCTGAGGAGACCCCACAGGCCAGCAGGTCCTCCTTCCTTCTTCCTCCCCCTCGCAGCACGGCCTCTCTTGACCTCCACGTTGCTGCCCTTTTTCTCCTTGCAGCAGAGTTCGGGTTCAAGACAGTTTGTATGCGCAATTGGTTCAAGACAGTTTGTATGCGCAATTGGTAGTGCCCGGGGCAGGGTTCTAACTGGGTTTTTCTGGATGTTTCTGCTGCCCCTGAGGAGGCAGGCCATTATGTTCCAAGTGAGTTTTTAACACTTGTTGAATTAATGAGTGAATGAATCAATGACTTAACACATGGGTTTTCTGTTTTGAATACAGAACCCACCCTTTTGGGCACCCGCTGATGTTAGTGCCATTTACAGCTATGTTGCCCAGTACAGTGGGGACCCGGTCCCAGCTCCCACACCATAGCTGGCTCCCCTGTCTCTCCCCTCACTTCTCAAAGCTACTCTTGGGGTCAGACTTGGAAGGCCCAGCAACAGCCAGGGACCACCAGCTCTGAAGCAGGACTGAAAGTTTGCTCAGATGGCTTCAACCTGGACCACCTGGACGCTTCACAAGCCTCTTTCACAGACAGGGCCGTCCTCTAGGCTGGACTTCCCTGCCAACCTTGACCCCCTGAGTAACCTGACAGGACCTTTAGAATCTCTCTTTCCCTCTCCCGCTTCCCTCCCTCCCTCTCTCTCTGTCTTTTCTCTCCCTGTCTGCCTGTCTAAGCTGCCTCCTTCATCTGTCTGTCTGCCTGCCTGCCCTAACTATCTCAGTAAGGAAGATTTAGGACTTTGGGAAGGCACCCTTCCTCCTTGGCCATTGGTCCATCGCCCAGAAGAGCTCCCCCTGCTGCCTGTGATCAGCCCAAAAGGGCAGAGGTTGCTCTGAGGCCAAACTCTGCGACCCTGGCTGCTGGAAACTTGCCAGGCCTAGGTGACTCAGCACTCAGTCGAGCCGCAGGGACTGTGGGTGGGGGCCTGCTGCCCTCGCCCCTCCCCGGGCTCACCTCCTCCCTCTGCAGGCCCCCTTAACCCGGTTGTTAATCATTAATGTCTCCTTCCAGAGGGAGCCAGCTGCCCTAGAGCCTCGGGCCACATGGGCCACATCCGCTCCAGGCACAAGTGAGACTCGAGTCAGGTCTCAGTGTCTGATGGCGGAGAGGGCCCTGAGCTGAGAACTTTCCCCTCCTTGGCTGCTGCTTTTCCTACGCTCAACTTCTCTGCATCTAAGTGGATTTCCCGAGGTCCTCACAAGTGCTAGGAAGCTTAGGTCTAGCTAGGATTCAAACTAAGGCCCCAGCCGCAGGGTCAGGTTGTCTCCCAAGCCCATAAAGTCACAGCTGCCTGGGTCCGGGGCATTGCCACTCCCCTCTCCACAGCCTGCACGTCACTCCTCTGCTTGCCCCGCAGTCTTTGTCTGTCTTGCCGAGGATGGATGACGAGCCACCGTGGTATTACATCAAATACTGCTTAGGGTTAAAGTAGTTACTGGGTGCAGAGCTGAAGGGACAGCCCCTCTGATGGTTGTTCACAGAGGAACTCTCTCATAAAAATCATTATAGGTAGTCGGAAATAAACCAGAAAGTTTCCAGCCCTGGGCTTCCCCGTCCCCGGAGTAAATATAGCTTGCATCGGAGGTACCTAGCAAGCCCAGGGCCTCTCCCTGTTGACACTACAAGTAGCACTGCATGGTCCAGCAACATCCTGGTGTGGTTCGTGAAGCTGTCGAGCTCTGCAAGGTCTCTTCCCGGAATCACCACAAGATGTCGCTGTTGTTCACGACTAGCCGACACCGGACACCAACGACTCCCAGCCCTCGGTTTTTTGTTGTTGTTTGACTTTATTTTTATTTCTGGTGGAGCCCAGACATCGCTTTTCCACAAGCACATTAAGGTTTGAGAACCGTGGGAAACCCTGCTTCCCTTAGTTCCTCTCTGGGCAGGTCAAGACAAACCTGTCTGCAGCTCGTCTGGAACTCCCGCCCTGCTGGCCTAACTCCGGGCAGACTCTGGAAACCTGACAGTGGAAATGTCCAGACTCCTAAAAAGTTGTCCGAACTGTTTCACTCACGCTCGTACCAGCAGTGTGGGTTTCTGCCTCATGCTGTCCAATTTTCTTTCTTCCTTCCTTCTATCCTTTCTTTCTCCCATTTATTTATTATGTATACCACATTCTGCCTGCATGTTTGCTTGTATGCCAGGAGAGGGCACCAGATCTCATTATAGATGGTTGTGAGTTACCGTTGCTGGTACTTGAGCACAGGACCTCTGGAAGAGCAGCCAATGCTCTTAACATCTGAGCCATCTCTTCAGCTCCTTTTGTCCAATTTTCAAACTCTCCCCCCCATGTCCTCCCTCTCTCTCTCTCTGTTTCTCTCTCTCTGTTTCTCTCTCTCTGTTTCTCTCTCTCTGTTTCTCTCTCTCTCTCTCTCTCTCTGTCTCTCTCTCTGTGTGTGTGTGTGTGTGTGTGTGTGTGTGTGTGGTTCCATTGCCTAACCTTGGGTAGCAAGAAGCACTTTCTCCCTTGATTGACACAGGAAAGCCAGGGAGCAGCAGGCAGGGTGGATATATGCCAGATAAAATGCCAGAAATCTAAAGACAGGGATATTGGGACCATTTGGAGTCCTGGCCTCCAGCTGCTCTTCCCTGCTAGAGATCTTTACTTTCCTTCTGACTTGAGTTACTAAAAGCTGTGTCAAAGTTGTTTACCAGCTCTGCTTCACGAGCACGTGTTGCCTTGTCCTTGAGGATCAGAGGATGAGGTTTTCACCTGCTGGCCCACCTGACTGTTGGGTATATAAGCCTCCGTGGTGCTATTGAATAAAGGGCTTCTTACCAGTGACTAGAGATCCATGTCTCTCTCTCTCTCTGTCTGTGTGTCTTTGTGTGTTTCAACCTCCAGCCCCTTGCCCGAAGCTCGCAAACTGTACCGTAGCGCATAGAGCGCAGACAGGCGTTGTGCGCTGCAAGGGGAGATCATGACAGTAACCAGAAAGAGAAAACCTTCTCGAAAGCCAAGAAGACACTAGAGTGAAATAAAGTATTGAAAGGACCAAAAGCCCATCCACTTAGCGTTCTGTGTGCAGCAGCATTATTTCGTGACATAAAAATTAAAAGGAGAGAACACCATGTTAATCAGATCTACTGGGTATAAAATGATAACAAGTTTATCAGCAAGAAGGAAAATGACTGATGTGTTAGCTTTTCCCGGGGAGACGAGAACCAATAACGGGCCAAAGCAATGGTTCCAACACCTAGCTTGGTGAACCAAGGAACTCACTGAACTTACATGGGTGATCCCAGCATAGATGATGATGTCCCCAAAGCTGCATGGGGGAGGCCCCTCTGTCAGTTAATGCTCTTTCCTTTAGCACCCGTGAGACCATGGGGACAAAATGACATGGAGGTGGGAGACAGGTGCTGTAGGAAATGAATGGCTGGACCCCAGGTCAGGGTCTCATGACCCCCGACATTTCCCCTTCTATGAGAGAACTCCGCATCCCTGGTCTCCTTTGGGCAATTATAGCCTCTGAGGAAGATGGTACTAATTAAGTTTTGCTCAGAGGGGAGCAGTCCACAGGACATGACTCAAAAATGCAGACCTCGGAAAGGACTCGTATAAAAGACAAAGAGAAACTGACAATTGTTCTTATTCTCAACTGGTCCAAAAGGTAACTTCTTGTTTAAAACAATCATGGTACCATGGTCTCCCGTGATTATAGCCTATGTATAAATGAAATAAATGGCAACATCATCCTAAGGGCTGGAGGGGAATTGGTAAGGCCACTACAAGTTGCTCATACCACACACGGAGCAGTACCCTGCTCTCTGAAGACAGATTAGCTGTTATTACATATTGCGAACTTGAGGGTAACCATTTAGTTTTTTTTTTAAGAACATAATTGACAAGCTAAAAGAGGTGATGAAATAAACCTGGGGTGGTGGTGAAGCCATGACTCAATGTTTGGGGGTGCTACGTTCTTACAGGAGAGCTCAGTTCAGTCTCCAGGACCCACGTTAGGCAGCTCAGCAGAAGCCTGGAGACCAGAATCTCCTCCTCAGAGCCCACTTCCAGGTGGAAGGCGGGAACGACTCCATGTTGTCCTCTGATTCCTCACGAGTGCCTGACACTCCCAACAAAATTGACATCCAAAACAGAAGACAGATCAAGAAAGGAAGCAAACCCTTACTCATGAAGGGACGTTCCCAAACGATCCCAGGAAACAAAGCAAACGCAGGAAGGTGTCAAACAGTTCTTACTTCATAACCAGATAGGACTTAACAGAGTACAATGTAATTCACCATTGAACAAATGAGAAGCAGAAATTCAAGGATCATCTTGACAAAATAGTCATGAAATCAAATGCCCTTTGGCCACACAAGCTCTCACCCAATAGGAATAGAGGGGACTCCCTCAGCTGGACAGTTGACAAAAAGGTGATTGATAGGGGATAGTGTGATTGATGCCAGAAGAGAAACCAACATCCAGGGGCCAGGATCCTGCACATCCATGGATGCTTGAGTTAGGGAGATTGGGCAGGAGACAAAAAGTCACCCAGACTGGAAAGAAAGAGGTATTTTCTTGGCAGCAGATATGTTCTCGTATGTACAAAAATCTACAAGAACATACCAAAGAGATCATGGTATGGCTTGGAGATGACCGGTAGTCACAGGTGCTGGCTGCCGGCCCGAGGGTCTGAGTGTGATGCCACATGAGGAACGCGGAAAACTGGCTCCTACCAGCTGCCCTCTGACCCCCACACAGGTGCACATGCTCCCACACACAAAGTAAATAAATGAATAAAAGATAGGTAGAAAAGAGAAAGGTGGTGGTGGTGCACACATTTCATCCCAGCACATGGGAGGCAGAGGCAAGTACATCTCTGAGTTCCACTGCCTGGTCTGTAGTGCAAGTTCCAGGACAGCCAAGGACACACACACACACACACACACACACACACACACACACACGGCAAAACATCAGTTTAGTAGCTATCAGAATATATCAAATAATCTTAAGTTTATTTACTTTTGCTAATAACTTACAGAGAGAAATTGAAATCTGTGTATAGCAGCTAAAATAGGGAGAACTGGGGCTGGAGAGACAGCTCCGCCCTTCGGAGCACGCACTGCTCTTGCAGAGGATGAGTCCAGTCCCCAGCACTCACGGCAGGAGGTTCACAGCCACTTACTGGTGAGATGATTCAATAAACAGCATGTCAGTCTTCTCAAACTGAACTGTGGAATCAGTTCAGTCCTGAATGGAGTCCAGGAAAGGATCTCTGTGGAAAACAAAAACAACAACAAAAATTCTACATTTCCTGGGGAACTTCGAAGAACCTTGTTTCACTCACTGTTCTTTCTGTGAAGAGACAACATGACCAGTGCAAATTATAAAGGAAGCATTTAATTGGGGGCTCGCTTGCAGTTTCAGAGGGCTGGTCCCATGATCATCATGACAGGGAGTGTGATGGCAGACAAGAGTGCGGGCATGCAGGAATGCAGGCACGCAGGCACACAGGCACGGTGCTGCTGGAGCAGTAGCTGAGAGCTCACACCTGGCCCACAGGCAGCAGGCAGAGAGACAATGGGACTGGTGTGGGTTCCCAGAGGTTTTCATGGGAGATAGGTGATTGCAGACTAGTGGGTCCTTCTTCAGAGGGGCAGATTTGTGGTCAAATGATGTACATTTGATCCCACTGCCTTAGTGACAACCGCATAAATCTGAGAACAAAGATCATTGCTGCCAAGATCTCCTGCTGCCCTGATTGTTTTGCCTCTGTGTGGTTCAAACATGCTACACAATTGACATTTGCGTCTATGTATCACGTGTAGGCTGAGTGCTGCCGACAGCAGAAAGTGTCAGATTCCCTGGAACTGGAGTCACAGACAGCTGTAAGCCACCATGTGTGGCTGGGAACTAACCCTGGTCCTCTTTAAGAGCAGTGGGGACTCTTAACTACTGAGCCATCTCTGCAGCCCTAAGGTACTGTTTTAATAAGAACAAAAAAAGAAATAGTAAAAAATAACCATGCAGAAAACTATCAACATGTCTTTATGGACTTTGTATGAACTTGAGACCTGTTCAAAATAAGCAAACCGATAATTTTGTTCTCTGTAGCCTCAGGTGGCCGGGGCAGGAGAGGGATGTGTTATTCCTTACACATCTGTGCCTTGTTGCTCTGGTGTCAGCTGCAGGAGTTTGTCTGACAGGATTAACAGACTTGGATCAATCAGAAGAGGGAAGCTCACTGTGGCACTCAGCAAACATCCCCAGGGCCAACTGCAGCACCAGGCTGCCTTGCTTTGAATCACATCGTAGATTTCCACTTGCTTCATGTGAGCCCTGGGTTGGTTGTTTAACTCATGGCCATGTTCTTCCGTGTGTAAAGTGGAGGTGGCAGTTACACCCATTGTGCTGGTTGGTATGGACTTAATGCATTTAATGATAACTTTAAGTTTTTGCACGTGCATGAGCAACACGGCGCTAGTTGCACAAATTAAACATAAATTAAACTCTCAAGAGGCAAGCTTTGTGGGCACCTGTGGAAGGATTCAGACTTGATGTGGGGGTTGGATCGACCTCTATCTAGTGACTTAACCTGAACTTGTGCAGAAATGTGGTCCTGTGGTCAATATCATTAGAGATAGATACCCTGGACCAGCAGTTCTCAACCTGCGGGGTGTGATCCCTTTGGGGGTCACATGACCCTTCTACAGGGGCCGCCTAAGGCCACTGGAAAACACAGGTATTCATGATTGATAACAGTAGCAAAATTACACTTATGAAGTAGCAATAAAAATAAAGTGTGGTTGGGGTCACCACAACATGAGGAACTGCATGAAAGGTCGCAGTGTTAGGAAGGCTGAGAACCACTTGCTGTAGAAGGGAGAGGCCGTGTGATTCAAAAGCACAGCGGATTCCTGAGCTCTCTAGAGGCAAAGGTCTGGTCAGAAGGAGGCTTGGACAGGAGGAGTCCACAGGGAGTGGAAGGGAGAATGCAGGGGAAGTCCACCAAGGCTGTGGGAGAAACCGAGTTGATCCTCATTTATGGTTTCACCAATAGCAGTACTCCAAATCAGAGTGGCAACAGAAGCCAGGTAACTGTTGCTATGTTTACCTGCCTGGGTGACTCTGGGGACCAGGGCATCCAGGAGGAGCACAGCTGAGTGTTGACGCTTCAGCCCTGGGCGCCTGGGCCAGGCTTCTCTGGCGCCAACTGGGCACAACAGGGAGGAGCTCTGGTCAACAGGGAATTCTGAGCCTTCTCCCAGCCACCCAGACTAGGGAGGAGTGGGCTGAGCCTGGGTTTCCCCCACACAAACCAGCTGAGGGCAAAGCAACTTGGGAGCCCCGGGTCTTCTTGAAAACCTAGTTCTGGTTGACAATGTGAGCATCAAGGCTTGGGGCCAGGATGCATGAGGGTGATGGAGAGCATGTGCATGTCAAGGATTTGCCCATTTCTCAAAGGATGCAGAAAGGGGCCCTACTGTAAGTTCAGGCTCCATAATGTTATCAGACTTGGGGGTCACCACTTGTGTGTGCTCCAAGTCCGGTCCAGCCACCTCTCCTCAATAAGGCAATTACAAGAACCCAACTAAAATGGGAAAGCAGAAAAAAGGAGGTTTATTTAATGTGGCCACAGTGGGAAGAGGGATAAAGAGATTCAGAGAACCCCCCAAGTCAGTGAAACCAGAGTTTAAATAGAGGCCGAGGATATCACGTCTAAGCAGTCCTGGTAGAGGTGTGGCCCCGCCCACTGCTGACCCGTCCTAGACTGAGTTTTAGTCTCACCCTGGAAGGTGGACTGGCAAGTGAGAATGGTGTGGAATCTCTTTCCAGAAGAGATCTGGCCGGGTCTTTCTTTCTCTCAGGCAGGGTGAGAGTCTGGGGGGGGGGGGGGGGGGGGGGATTACCCTATCCTATTGGGTCCATTGTTACACAAGAGTCCCTTTAAGTATCTTTGCAGGGTCACCCAGCAAACAGGTGTCCAGTCCAGATTTGGATCCTGAGAGGAAGGGGATCGACCCGCTCAGCTCTTGGTTCACAAGGCCTCTGTCTCTGTACTAGGATCCTAGAAGGAGGGGAATTTCAGCTCCGTCTCCAAGATGTGAGAGCAGACAGAGGACCTTGAACCCTGAGGGAAAGCCACCAGAGGACAGGAAACAGAGTTCCAAAAATTTGTCCTTTACGGCCTGGGACTGCACAGATCCACCTACATTCCCAGTGCTTTGAGAATTGCTTAATATTTTGCAAATTATATGCAAATATATACAAAGTATGCAGAAAGAGGATTGAAAGGAAGCACTGACTGCCCTGAGGATTAGGGGTTTGGTCCTCCTCCCCTTAAAGCTGCTTTGGTGACATCATAAAGCAGGGGGACCAAGTTCCTTCATTTTGGTTTTGTGCAATTTTTTCTTATCCAAACTTTGTCCTTTTATAGAGACCAAATAATTTGTCACCACATGTTCACTAAGAGATGTTTCCCATCAGGGGGGTGGTGGCACACACCTTTACTGCCATCACTCAAAAGGCAGAGAAGAGTGGTAGTCTCTGAAGTCAGCCTGGTCTATAAAAACTAGTTCCAAGACAGGTCCAGAAGCCACAGAAAAACCCTATCTCCAGGAACAAAACAAAGAGAGGAGATGTTTCCCAAAAAATGAACAAACTTATCATAGCAGGTAGTTCTGTGGTTCTCAACCTTCCTAATGCTGTGACCTTTAATACAGTTCCTCATGTTGTGGTGACCCCCAACCATAAAATTATTTTGTTGCTGCTTGCTACTGTTGTGAATTGTAAGTATTTTGGGAGGTAGAGGTTTACCAAAGGGGTCATGACCCACAGGTTGAGAACAGCTGAGCAAGGTCAACAAGTAACACTCTCAGTTCTTTGAGTGCAAGCAAGCACCCCTTCACCTGGAGTCAAGCACCCCTTCACCTGGAGTCAAGCACCCCTTCACCTGGAGTGCAAGCACCCCTTCACCTGGAGTCAAGCACCCCTTCACCTGGAGTCAAGCACCCCTTCACCTGGAGTCAAGCACCCCTTCACCTGGAGTGCTAGCACCCCTTTACTTGGAGTGCAAGCACCCCTTCACCTGGAGTGCAAGCACCCCTTCACCTGGAGTCAAGCACCCCTTCACCTGGAGTCAAGCACCCCTTCACCTGGAGTCAAGCACCCCTTCACCTGGAGTGCAAGCACCCCTTCACCTGGAGTCAAGCACCCCTTCACCTGGAGTGCTAGCACCCCTTCACCTGGAGTGCTAGCACCCCTTCACCTGGAGTGCAAGCACCCCTTCACCTGGAGTGCAAGCACCCCTTCACCTGGAGTCAAGCACCCCTTCACCTGGAGTCAAGCACCCTTTCACTTGGAATGGCACCTGAGCTCCTGGTTGTGCTTCAGGCACGAGTGAGACGTGAGTCAGGTCTGCGTCTGGTGGCAGAGGGATCAGGCTGTGGCTCAGGTTCTCTGCTGCCCCAGACACAGACCTGGCTTGTGTCTCCCATCCGGCCTGGGGCAGTCCACCATGGATGCTGCTGCTTTTCCCAAGGCAAAGCTAGAGACATGGTTTGTTGTCATTGCTGTCTTTTGGATGCAGAGTTGTGGATGCTGAGGCACCTGTAATTCTGAAGCAGCTCCTCCCTTGCCCGAGAGTTTGCTTCTGATTCATGTCAGAGCAAAGCTCCAAACTTTGTCTTGTCATTTCTGTTTCCAGTCCTTGCTCCATGAGGCCCCGTGCCTGGAAGCTTTCACAAGCCACTTAGGTTCTACGGAGAAGCAAAAGGGGTCTCTGCCCCCAGATGCCCACTGGTGCCTGGACGCTAGGCTGAAGCCTTCCACTTTTCCTGCAGTTTCTTTTTTCTGTGTGTGGTGGGTGAGGTAGTCATAGTGCTTTTGGCTTACCTGCTGGGAAAGAGCCATGGGCACTAGTTTAAAACAAAACAACAAACAAACAAACAACAACAGCTCTGGAGACCTTGCTGCTGGCATCCCGTAAGTTCTAGCAACCAGCGGATTTCACAGAGGGCAAGTTCCTAATCTCAGCCCGGAGTGGCACCACACATCTGCATTCTACCCTTAGCCCCAGGGTGCAAGTTCCATCCCTCCTCCCTCAGCCTGGCATGATCTTCTAGTATTTCGAGGTCTGTGGACCAGCCTCTTCTCTCAAGCAGCCTTTGGAACTCGAAAGGAAACATAATGCAGATTTCCACACTGCACACAAACACGGGGACACGGCCTGACTGCACACACACAGACACGGGGACACGGCCTGACTGCACACACACAGACACGGGGACACGGGGACACGGCCTGACTGCACACACACAGACACGGGGACACGGCCTGACTGCACACAGACACGGGGACACGGCCTGCTTCATCTCCTACTTCAGAGAACAGGGGATATGTTCGGTGCTCTCACTGACACTGGGTGTCATTGTTGGGCTCAGGAGTTCTGGGAGTTGCTGAGGCCGCAGTGGGGAGTGGGCAGAAGTGTGGTTCTTGCTTGCCTATTGTTTGTGGACATTCCCAGTCCCTTCTGACATCGTGACATCAGCAGGCACGGGAGTAAAGGGCCTTGGTTGCTCCTGCTCAGGGATTCTCTGGATTGCAGCCCTAAAGGCGGTGGCCTGCCTTTTCTGTCTTCATCCTTGGTCCTGGGACTGGTCAAAAGGACACAAGTCAAACTTTAGTTGAGGGAATACGGAAGGGGCTGGGCGGGCAGAGACAAGCAAAGGCTCCCAGAGAGAACTGCTCCTGGCTCATGGCAAGGCAGCCACTCTGACCCAGGGGAAGGGTGCTGTCAGTTGGTCACCCTGTCCTGGCTCTTGCCTCCAGCTGTTCTGGCCTTCACTGGCCTTAGATGGAGGTCGCCTGGGAACTGTAGAGGAGGTCCCTAGCCCGTCCTTTCGTGTGTTCGGGCTGCCATGATGTGAGCTTGCCAAGAGAGACATCTGACCTTAAGACCCAGCTCCTGACAGGAGACCCCACTGCCTCTTCCAGGCGAAGGAAGGCAGAAGAACCCGCACACTAACCACCTCCTACCCAAAACCTCGGATGTGTGTGCAGGAGGGGGTTCCAGTCTGAGTGGTCTGGCCTGGCTTACATTCTTCTTGGCTGAACTTTCTGCTTTCATTTCCATCACAACTGAATGAGACGCGTCCAGAGCCACCCCCTTCCTGCTGTGGGTTCAGCCTCCCCCAGGATGTACACAGTGCGGGCTGTTGCAGCTCACTGGGCCTTCACAGGGTCCCATTCCTTCCTCAGGGCCTCTTCACAGCTGCAAGACACACAGTACTCGTGGCCTAGAGCCAGAGTAGCTTACATGTGGCACCGTGTCCACAGAGCAGAAAGACAGGGGCCTCATGCTAAGTGGGGTGAAGGGCTCAGCAGGGAGCCCGTGCCAGCCCCTGATATAACCCAGACTCCTTGGGATCCACTTCCTCTCTTCTTCCTGGACCTCCCTTTGCCCTCTGTGCCTGGGCTTGCTGTGAGGGAAGGAAAGACAGAGAGGGCGGCAGGTAAGGGAGTGGAAACGGCGAAGTCTCCGTGGGCCCGGATGCCCAGGAAAAAGTCCTCCCGGAGGAAAGAGTGCATCTGGTTCAGGAGCCATCCACCAGGCATCTGGGAACATCTGCCCTGAGAAGATGCGCCAGGAGTCTGGTGAGGTCAGTGGCACCTCACGGGTGGTGCTGGGAAAGGAAAGGGGTTCAGATGTCTCCTGGGAACAGAGCTCTCTGTCCCAGCCCGATCTTCTTGCCATCTGAGTCAGGTCACCCTCCCTCATCAGCTAATACTGCTGCTGGCCAAGAGGCTTAGGTGGGTCTCCATGGCAACCGCAGCTGGCCTGCCTCCAGGTTCTGCAGGGAGTAGTGGCTCAGCCAGCTCTAGGGACAGACACACACTCCACAAACAGCAGCCCAGCTGGGGCCCTCCTTCAGTTGGTGCCTCCGGTAAACCGTCCCCGACAGGAGAAGCAGAAAGTCCAGGAGGCAGCCAGCAGAGAAAGAGCTGGGGGGCAGTGTGAGGATGGTGCCCACTGTTCTCCCTCTGCCCGTCTGCAAATGCTCAACTTTCTACTTCCCGTAGAAAAGATCAAGACTCTCTCCTCCTAGACTGAAAAGCGGAAAGCAGGACCCCTACATTGCCCCAGAAGGAGGTAGATCTCAGGTAAGAGTGTGTGTGTGTATGGGGGGGGTCTCCCTAGAAGTGGCAGCTTCCTGCCCTCCAAGTGAGCAGCTGCATCTTTAGGAGTCAGCCACACTTGGCTATGAACTTGGAGGGGAGACTCCCTAGCCATCTGGGAACCAGACAGTAGGCTGGATCTAGGACCCAGGTGGTGGAAGGCTCCCTCAGTCCTCACTGGTCAAAGATGGGGCCGGGGGTTGCCTAGCCTGGTTCTTTCTTCATAAACTTGTGGGGGGGCTACGGCTGTTGTCTACTCTGGGCAGAGTGAGCCTCGGAGAGAAACCAGCCTTGGTGTTCCCTCTTGTGCTACGCAGAGGACACAGGCAAGGGGAGAAAGCAAATCTCAAATCAGAGGGTGTCATCAATCTGGGAAGTGTAAGTTCAGCACCTCTGAAGGGCAGAGTCAAATCTAGACATACAGCAGGCACCAGGGAATGTGTGGTCCCCTCCACAGTGGAGCAGCCTATGAGGTCCCAGTAAGGTACCAGCGAGGGAACCTGGATGGAGGTGGGGAGGATCCAGGGGGTTGTGACATTGGGATGGAGGGAGAGTTTCTTGGAGACTGTCCACCATAGTCAGACCTGAGTACTTGCACCTCTGCCTCAGTGTTAAGAAAACTGACTGAGACTCCATCCATTGACCTGTCTGTCATTCACCCACCTACGGCCCCATCTATCCACACGTACAACGGAACTACCCATTCACCTGTCCTCTCACCTGCCCATCCACCCACGCACTGACCCATCCATCCACTCACTCACTCAGTCTTTCCCTGCCCACCCATCCCTACACCCAGCTGCCTGTGCAGGTGCCCGTCCTTCGTTACAGACGCTGGAGTGATGGGTCCCGTGGCCACTGAGATCCATGCCATCTCTGTGGGGAGCAGTGAGGGCCCGGCTACAGAAGGAAGTTGACCCTCAGAGATGGGTTTGAGGGTTGATCAGTGAGGCAGAATTCTCATTGGCCAGGCCCGTTCACACCTAGCTCAGTGAATTATAGGTAAATTTTTCTAATGCCGGAAAGAATCAAGGCTAACTTGCAGCCAGTGAAGTTGACCTTGGGCCTCTGACAAACAGAGCCCGGGAGAGAATCAGTGAGAGAGAGCTCTCTGGGCCTCTGCCAGAACCCAGGGTCTGGCCTTGGCTGATACTGCTGCTCTAAGAGGTAACCTATGCTCTAGGACAGCCTGGGTCAGGTGCCCTTAGACCCTAGGGTCACCAGGAACGCAGCCCTCTCTAGCCTGCAGATACTCAGCCGAACTGTGGGAGCCCAGCCCCACAGGGGCAGAGCAGCAGCTGCTGGCCTGGGTGTGGCTCCCTCTGGACTAATAAATCAGGGTTCTTGGATGACGGACAGCATCCCCTTCAATGTGTGGCACTGGTGAGCATAGTGGTCCCCTCTATTGTCTAGGACCAGACTCCTCTTCCCTTGGGATTCAGGGCAGGCGTGGAACATTTCTAAGATGGAAAGCCACTGTCCTCAGGGAGTCCAGAAATGGGTGGAGGAGAGGCTCAGAGTATGAGCAGAGGAGGCAGTGTAACGAAGGGGAGGGGCAAAAGGGGAGGGGAGAGTGACACCTAGGGGCAGTGGTGGGAATGAGGGCTTTTGTGTGGACCAGCCCCAGGTGCCCACAACCAGCTTCTCTCAGAAGATGGCAGCTCAACTCAGGGCCAGGGAAGGCCAGGATCCAGGTTGGGGTGAAACTTGCACTAAGTCGTGGGGTTGGAGGGCAGGGTAGGCTTTCCCTTCTGTTCTACAGACTTCTGGGGGTCACTGAGAAAACATTTCTGAAGTGTTTCTAAATGAAACATCACCCGAGCTGGGTTAGATAAACCAGTTCTATGGAAATGCAACCATGGAAATACGCATAAAGACAACTTATAGCATAGCGACATCTGTGCTTTTCTAGATAGGTCGGATTATAAAATCTAGTGACATACCTAATAAACACCACGTTTCAGAGTAGCGGTGAGCACACAATATTCACAAATAACAACGTTGAAGAGTCGGGACTATATTTTTGAGCTTGGCTGGAGGTAAAGTCTCAGGTGTCAGGGTACTCCTGGGCTATGTGGTGGTCATTCCTACCTGGGGGAGATGCTATATTAAAATAATTTAGATTTATTTATTTTATGTGTATGCGTATTTTACCTGTGTGTGTGTGTGTGTGTGTGTGTGTGCGTGCGCGTGCGCGCGTGTGCATGCTCTACATGTGTGACTGGTGTCTGTGGAAATCCAGAATTGTGAACCATCATGTATGTAGTGCTGGCCCTCTGCAAGAGCAGCAAGTGCTCTGGACTGCATAGCTCCCTCTCTATCCCAGAAATGCTACATTTTAAACTAAAGGAAACAAAGTGTTCCTAAGTTCCTAACTTGATTCTCCTAGGACCCCAGGGAAGAGCCCCAGCACAGGTGGACCAGCCTTGTGTTGTGAGAGCTCTTGTCAGGCTTAGCTAATTTTACAGGAACCTGAAACAGACACCCTCATTGCCCCTCTTACAGACGGGAAAACTGAGACTCCGGTGGTCTGAACATAGACTAGATGCGTCTCGTCTAGTGCCAGGTATGGCTGGCACTCTCTCCTCAGCCTCAGCTTGGACACAGATGTGTCGGGTAAGGCTGGTACTCTCCCCAGTCTCAGGATGTCCCATCCTGTAGTAATAGCACCCCGGCCGCCTGCTAGCTTATGCCCGAAATAACAACATATAAATTGTATTTATTTAAATACTGCTTGGCCCATTTTTATTTAGCCTTTTTATAGGCTAATTTTTACATATTAATTTAGCCTATTTTTAATTATTTGTGTAGCACCCCAAGGTGCGCTTACCGGGAAGATTTTAGCCTACGTTTATTTTGGGTTGGAGCTGAATTGCGTTTGTCTGGGAGAGAGGAGCATGGCGTTTTTTTGAGCTTATTTTTTTTTTTAGCATTTTGTTTTGTTTACTTTTTTTATTTATGTTTTAATTTATGAGGCCAAGCAGTTTTTTAATTATTTAATTAATGACCTTTCTTCATCACCATCTGAGACAGAAATTGACCAAAGGGAAGGGGGACCACCAGGCCACCAAGCATGTCTGAGGTTGAAGGGAAGGTAAGACTGTGCTCCTTATCAGAAGAGACCCAGGGAGAGAAGAGAGGAGTAGCTACTATTAGAAACATCATCCATCCTGCCCATCTCCCAGCCACGGGAGAGAGTCATATCCCCAAAATTCTCATAGACCACGGTGTTGGGGGGGTCTTCACAGTCTTGGGACCCTCTGTATATCATCCTAGCTGGCCTTCATTTCTTCCTTTCCCCACCTTGTGTCACCGTAGGCCAGCATTCTGCGTGTTTTCTCAGTCTTCTGGCAGGCAGAGAGGCTGTGCTCACTTCCAGACTGTGTACCAGGTTCTGGAAGGGCAGACCCAGGACTTCACACACTTTCTTTGGAACATCACAGAACTCTGGGGCGTGTGCTGCACAGTGTGCCAGTCCCGTGCGAAGGTGAGGACCATAAGGCCTGGCTGAGAATGAGGCAGAGACTTCTCAGTGGGAGTTCCTGGTCGTCACACACGGGTGGCAGAGGTTCCTTCCGTCTAGGAGAGCTGACTCCAGAGGAAGCATTGCAATGACTCTCTATGGACCCCCACCTCAGACTGCAGACACTCCTTCCTGAACACACACTCCCCGAGGGAGCCTCACATCTAGTGCAGTGGGAGGCATGGCACAGGCCCACCGCCTGCCAACCTCAGGCCAGCCCGGCTCTGCCTGTGCCTGTGGTGGAGAATTCCACAGCCGTGAATGCAGGAAAGTTGGAAGAAAAAGACAACACCAAAAGGCAAACACATATACCCTCAGATAAAACAGCTGTTTTTGCTATATGCTGGAGTCACACGTTTGCGTGTGTAAACGCCCATGCGTGTTGCTTGTCTGAATGGTTGAAATGTAAGCCTGCCCACACCCACAAACACTCCAGCACAGTCTTCTAACATGCTCTTAGACCCCAGGGCTGCTTCACACCTAAGGAAACCAGCACTCAGTCCCCTAGACCCCAGGGCTGCTTCACACCTAAGGAAACCTGGCAGTCATTCTCCTAGACCCCAGTGCTGCTTCACACCTAAGGAAACCTGGCAGTCATTCTCCTAGACCCCAGTGCTGCTTCACACCTAAGGAAACCAGCATTCACTCCTAGCATCCAGGCTGGTATCTGAGACTGTCAGTGGGGCTGAGTGGGGAGCAGGCCTCCATGACAGGCTCTGAGCCCCCAAGGCCCTGTCACAGGCTGCAGTGGTGAACTAGAATGTGAGGGGTTTGGAAGCTTGCCCAGAGTTCTGTTCCTGAGGGGTAGTAAGGCCTCCAGAGGGGACAGTGAGGAGAGCTGAGGAGCAAAAACTACAGTCCTGCAGGGCAGGTCACACACAGTCTGGCTGGTCCTGGAGTCTGTCTGTCTGACAGCTGTCTAAAGACTGTCCTTCCCTTCCCCCGTCCTCCCTCCCCATCCTGTGGCCTTAAGAACTTAATCGGGCTTGCCCCTAGAGCTTCCTGGGGGAGCAGCTGGCACCCGGGACAGAAATAGCTGCAGCAGAAGACTTGCTGCTGTTGGATCTGGGCCGGTGTGGAGAAGCACGGGCTGGGGGGTGGCGGTGGGGAGAGGGAAGGAGGGAGGGAAGAAAGCTGAGAATGCCCTCCCCTTTCCAGTGAGACTCCAAGCTGGGGCCCAGAAGTTTAGGGTTCACAGAGCTCGGTCTCAGGAGGCCCACCCAGCCTTAGCTGCTGAGAAACATCTGCCTGTACAGGCCAACTTAGGTCTCCAGGAGAGAGGGACCCAGGAGGCCCCTCTTGAGACCAGCTCCGATGAGGGGTTGAACACTTCCCTGGGGGTACTGGCCATTTGGACTAAATCTTTTTGTTCATTTGTTTTTTAATCCTTTTTGAGACAGTGTTTCTGTGTGTAACAGCCCTGGCTGTTCTGGAACTCACTCTGTAGACCAGGCTGGCCTCAAACTCATTATAGATCCATCTGCTTCTGCCTCTTGAGTGCTGGGATTAAAGATGTGCGCCACCACCGCCCGGCTTACGTTTTCATCTTTTGTGAACTGTCCATTCATTTTATCGGCCCACTTACTGACTCTGTCCTTTGACTTCTTGCTTATTTTTTTTAATTCTTTGTATATTTTAGATATTAATTCTATGCCATATGTGCATCCCTCAGGTCGAAGGTTCTCTCCTATTCTGTAGGCTCCTCCACGCAGTTAACTCTCCTTTAAATGTCACCTGCCTCTGTTGGTCCATTGTCGGCCTTATTTCCTAGGCCTCGCCTATGCTTGTGTCTGAAGTGTCCCTACGGTTTCTCTCACAGTTATGGAAGTCTGATCACTCTGGACCTGGTTTGCACCGTGTTCTGCGCAGGCAGCCCTGTGCACACCTGGGACCGCCATCTCTCTCAGCCCCCGTGTCTGACATCTGTCTACCTTCATTCTTACCCTCTCACCCACAACTGCTTCTCTGAACCCCTTTATCACCCAGTGTTCCCCATAGATACTGAGTGCGCTCTGCCCAGTCATGAGATTCAAGTCTCATGTCCCGTGGAGAGCAGCGCCCCCACATACTTCCCTGTTTGTGGTCCTCCACTGAGTGGCTGATGCTTACTGGATGAATGAATTATGAACAGATAGTGGGTGAGCTGAGTTTTATTGGGGCGATGTCAACCTACACACTTTTAAGTGTACTGGCCTTAGTCTGGAGGGATCCGAAACAGCGTTTTCTTATGGGACAGGGCCTGGGGTGTAAGTGTGTGTGTTGTGTGTGTATGTTGTATGTGTGTTGTGAGTGTTGTGTGTGTGTTGTGTGTGTATCCCCCATAAATCATGGGGATACGATTGTGCCCAGCTGCACATGGACTGTTTCCTGTTTCGGGTAGGCTTAGTGAGATTTAGGGAACAATTACTCTGGATTTAGTCACCAGAATTCCTTCAGGATTCTTATCACCATGGCTGCATACGTTATTTCTCTGTAATGTTTACAGTGACCTGAGCTTATTTACAACTGCTTCTCAAATGGCCCTATCTTGTTTTCCATAATTAAGAATTCTGCTTAAAGAGATTGTGACCTACATTAGGCTGCACAGCTGTAAGGGGTGGGGGTGGGAGCGGATATTTTCAGCTGGAGCCCAAATCTCCTCTCTCCTTCTTAGTCTCTTGGGTTTTCCACTAGCTGACAAGGGACACAGAGAAGATCCACCCACTTCTCTGTCACAGCAGGGCCTGGGGGACCATGTCCCTCATCCCATGGTTCCGGTGGAATGACGCCCCGCCCCGGCTGTCAGCCCGGAGCCCAGCTGAGATGGTGCTGGAGACACTTATGATGGAGCTGGCTGGGCAGATGCGCGAGGTGGAAAGGCAGCAGAGGGAGCGTCGCAATGCAGTCAGGAAGATCTGCACGGGAGTTGACTACAGCTGGCTGGCCAGCGCGCCCAGGCCCACCTATGACCTCAGCCCTGCTGAACGGCTGCAGCTGGAGGATGTATGTGCCAAGATCCACCCATCCTACTGTGGGCCTGCCATCCTCAGGTAACCCTAGCATTGCCCTGGGGACCAACTGTGACCTGAGGGCTCCAGAGAGGGTAACTGCTGTTGCAGCTGCCTGAGGCACTAGGAGCCGAGCCAGAGGGCATGAGTGGCCCAGATACATGTTAGCTGGGATAGGGCAGGAAAAGGAACCCAAAGGGCATATGCGGGGGGGGGGGGGGCTTCTTCTGGGGCTGGAAGCAGATCCTGGAGGCCCTCAGGTTATGATGGGTGAGGCTCAAAGCCCATAAACCCTCTCCTCCCCTCCTGGGTGGTCAGGAAGCTGGCACTAAGAACATCTCCTTTGTCATCTATTATCTTCTATGTCCCTGCTGCTTCTGCATCAGGATTCCTTCCTTAGGACCTTTCCCCTCAATCTCTCCAAAGCTAGTGTCTTAATTATTCTGTTTCAGCCTGAGGTGTGAGTGTGTGTTTGGGGGAGAGGGAACATGGCTCAGAGAATATGTGAGAGTACAGGCACCAAACATGTAAAGCTTGGGTACAGCCAGATCCAGAGCTTAAACCACCTCCCTGAAGCTGTGACCCATCTAGCTCTGTCCACATTGAATTGGCAAAGGCAGTCCAAAACCAGGAATGGTTCCAAAGGAGGAGAAGTTCCTCGTTGGCGTTTCTCTTTGTGGAGGACAAATCTATACAGCTAATAGTGTTAACCCCAACTCCTGCAATGGCTGCCACTACCTGTCCATTCTGTGCTCTCTCTTTGAAATGCTCCCCCAAAGAGGGCTTTGCCTTTATTTTCCCCCTTTGGTTTTGTGGTCTTCTTGCTGGCTGCCTTCCGTTCAGACCGCTGTCTCCCATTTTCCTGGTTCTACATGATGGGAGTCCCTGAAAGTATTCAGAAGAGAGTGTGGGGCTGAGGTGGAAAGCCACAGTGAGGGGACAGCCGTGTTGCCTCCTGGCTTTCCTCTCTGCCCCTGTTGAGTGCTGGCTCTCTAGAGGGTGGAGGAAGGCAAGGATCAGACGGATGATTCTTGAGCTCCAGGGAGAAATCTTCATGGCAGAGGAAGCAGCTCTGGAGACACACAAGGACCAAGGAGGCACAATTGTCCTTCCTGCTGAGGAAGAAGAAGGGCCCCTGTGATAGCACAGTGTGTCTATCATCCTGAAGAGACATGGAGCTGGGGGAGATGGGACTCTGTGATTACACACAATGACATAACCAGACATGCATCTCAGAGCAATCACCAGGACAGGTGGGACACAGAAAGTCTTACACAGCCAAGCTGCGTTCTCAGTGTGTACCTTTGAGGACTCTGCCCCTTCCCCAGCCTTAGGCTAGTGTCAGGTTACTTTGTCCGTGAGCGTGAACCTTGCAAAAAGGCAGGAAATCGAGGCTCAGAGGTGAACAGAGCTAGGATTTGAGCTCAGTATTGACTGGGACAAGAGTAAGGCAGGGAGTTCCCTGCATGTGGGATGCTCAGCCCACCACGTCGTCCCTGCAGGTTCCGACAGCTGCTGGCCGAGAGGGAGCCCGAGGTGCAGGAGGTGGCGCGGCTCTTCCGCTCCGTGCTGCAGGAGGCCCTGGAGAAGTCGAAGCAGGAGGAGGAAGCCCATAAACTGACGCGTCAGTGGAGTTTGAGGCCTCGCGGCAGCTTATCATCCTCCTTTAAAAGCCGTGCACGCATCGCCCCCTTCGCCAGTGACATCAGGACCATCTCGGAGGACGTGGAGCGCGATGCGCCACCCCCGCCACGTACCTGGAGCATGCCGGAGTTCAGGGCGCCCCAGGCCGACTGACCTCCGTGGGCAGGCACCTACTGGAGGGAATGACAGGCCGGTGACCAGGTTGCCGGTGCTGGAACTTCCCCACCTATCCCGAAGACCCACCAAGCAGCACTGCTGACCACCGAGCTGCCTACCCCACGGAGCACAACTGCTTGGCTACAGGGAGGAGTCAGGACTTGAGCCCTATTCCTCCCCAATAAGGTCTCCAGGTCCCAGGCTGATGCAGGCATAAGGCCTTCTCATCTCCTACCACTGTCTAGAACAGGGGACAAGCGTCTGCCTCCTCCTCAGGGCTTGCATCCTCATCCCAATTCTGGGATGCCCTATTCACCCCCATCCATTCAGGGCATGTTTTCTGACGACCAGATGACACTCACTGCAGGGTAGCCACAGTCTCGTAGTCCAGGACAGCTGGTGGGGACCACAGAGACTGTTCAACTCACTCTTGAGCTAGCGATAAAAATGGGGACTCCCAAGGGTCTCACTGCTTATGCCTTGACCTGGTCCCTCTAGTGTGGAACTGATCCTGCCTCTGAGGACCAATGGCTACATCTCCAGCTGCTGTATGTAGTCTTACCTATTCCTTACCACCACACGGGCCAGGTTGGGGTCAAGGCTGCTCTCCAGGAAAAGTAGTTAGGAATAGTTAGGATGATCACGACCCCCACGGTGTCATCGTGTGGAGTGTGGCCAATTCAGTTAGGGCTTGGAAGCCTCCAGACCCTGCTGCTAGAGCGGAGGCCTCTGCTCACACCTGCCCTCCAGTTTTCCTAGGAAGTGAGGTCACCTCCAGTGTCTGAGCGACCAGTCCCACGTAGTGTCCCACAGCTTCATGCTCTAACTGACGGCACACGTGTGGGAGGCCTGTGAAAAATCTGGAAGGCGAGGTGCCCCCACACACTCTGGGCTAGAAGTGGGGTTCAGGGTAGTGGGTGAGCTAAGTGTCTGTCTCCAATTCCCAGTGCATGTCCAGAAAACACAAGTGAACCTTATAATAGTGCAAATAAAATGCCAGGGGAGGGAAAAAGCACCAGGGAATGCATGTAGTCCCAGGCTCAGTGGGATGTCTCCGTGTGTGTGTGTGTGTGTGTGTGTGCGCGCGCGCGTGTGTGTCTCCCCTTCCTTCTCCTTCTCTCTTCTCCTCTTCCTCCCTTCCTCTCCACTCCTCCCTCCTCTTCCTCTCTTCCTTCAAGACAGGATCCGACTATTCTGACTGGCTGGTCAAACGGTTCTTCTGCTTCAGTCTCTTGAGTGTTGAGGCCACAGAATGGACACTCCTTTTAGGGATCTGGGTTTAGGTGACTTCCCTGGAATCGGGATTGAGAGTGACAGGGTGACGCCTTTCATCCACGTTGTCAGGATGAAGGAGCCGACTGGCTCATTAGTGTAACCCCTTCTAAATAAAAACACCTTGAACGTACTTTCACTAGAAGATACTGAAAAGTTCATTCCGCTGTCAAGCTTGGGATGGAGACCCAAAGGGACCTGTGTTGTGTGATGGGAGCTCACTTTGATTCCGTGGGTTTGTGGATGCTTCAGCTGTGACACCCAGAACTGAAAAGACTTTGAAAGAAGTCTACAGTTGGGAGGAAATGCTGAGGGAGATGGAGCTCACTGGGCACCCTGGCTGAGGCCCTCACTGTGAGGGAGGGAGGGAGGGAGGGAGGGAGGGAGGGAGGGAGGGAGGGAAGGAGGTTCAGAGGCACCCTTGGAGGAAGACTGATTTCTTCTTCCAGGTCTCACCGAAGGAAAGGAAAGCCTGAGGTGTTGAACTTGCTTTTGAATGACAGGCAGGGCAGCCCACGGCCCTGTCAGCCTCCTCAGTGCTGTTCTGCTTTGTCCTGTTTCAGCTGTGACATGCAAGCCCGCAAGGGTTCCGCAGCCAGCTCTCTGCACCCAGGCAGTTGAAGGGCTTAGTGGCTCTCGCTGCCATTTCTACCTAAACTCAGGAACAGCAAACAAAAGTGTCTGACACGCAACTGGTGGTGGGGGTGGGAAGGCTGGATGCCTAGAACAAAGATGGATTCCCTCTGCAGCCTTTGCCTGCTAAGCTGGGGCTGGAGCTGCACTATCTGATAACTGCGTTTGATTTGTGGGGTTTTTATTTGTTATGAAAACTTCCAAGTACTAGAAAGTAAAGGGAGCTTGAATAGTTATTAATATTAATAACTAAGATTTCAATCAGTTATCTGGGCAGACACTTTAATATGAATCTCAGTTATATTTCTGCACTCTGGAATACTTCAGTATGCTCTGTAAAGAGAAGATCCCAGAAGGTGGGGTAAGAAAAGAATGACTGGGAATGTGGCACATGCTTTTGTCTGAGCACTCGAGAGGCAGAGGCAGGCGGATCTCTGAGTTCCAGGGCAGCCTGGTCTACAAGGCGAGTTCCAGGACAGCCAGGGATACACAGAAAAACACCCTTAAAAAATATTATGTTATTATATGTGTGTGTGAAACATTGGTGTTCTAACTGCTAATAATATTAACACTAACTCTTTCACATTATCTAATAACGAGCCCGCACTGAAATTACCTAGATAGACTTCCTCCAACATACGACTCCTGCGGTTTGTTTCTAAGAACTAGGGTCCATAAAATCCCTCACATCGACAGGAAGTTAGGATTGATTTTCACTCAGTCGTAGTGTTCTGGACTCCTACAATGGAGTGTTGTTTGTGGGGCACCCTGGTGATGAAGAGCTAATAAAGGACAGTGACCCTGAGAGTCTCTAAAGATGCTCTCTGCTCAGATCGTCATCGTGGCTGTTTGGGAAAAATTCCTCAACACAGCCAAGATTCTCTCTAATTCTCTGAAATAATGTCCGCAACAGTACCGAAAATACAGCGGTTTGGATGTGGGTGCTCTCGTGAGGGTCTGACTTAAGGCGTGGTCAGCAGCTGTGGGTGTGGCCAGGAAAGACGCTCTAGGGCACCTCCCTTCCTCAGGGTAGTCTGTGGACTGAACCATCACTGATGGCATGATGTGGGGTATGAGGCCTTGCTGGAGGACTGGGGGGTCACTGGGCTCTGTCCCTGGCCTCTTCACCTGCCCCTCCCTCCACTTTCTCAGATCCAGGATGCCCTTCCGTCTAATGCTCCGCCTCACCACAGGCCCAGGTCAGTGAGGCAGAGCGAGCGTGAAACTTCCAAAGCTGTGAGCCGAGCCGAGTCCTTCCTCCTCCATGTTTCCGGGGTAAAATGTCCTGGGATGGGAGAGTAAGCACCACACTTAATCTGCTTTGTGTTCGAAGCCGCTCCTTGCCACACCCATTTGCGGTGTGTCTCTGAGCTTGCAAATAGCAACGAAAAACCATTTCCTCTTTCTTCTCATTAGAGACAGGACTAAAATCCATTAAATAATTGAGGGGAAATAGCCATAACCATAACCGTAAAGGCAGGTAATGAAAAAAAAAGGATTTTATTTTATTTTATTGCCGGGTTAAGGAGAAAATCCAAGGCTCTACCGTGGTAGGCAAGCATTCCACAGCATCTTCACTGCGGCCGATGTCCACGTCAGATGCCCTCATTCTAAAGTTTGCCACGTTAGAAAGCATTCAACCAGTAACCAACAAAGCATGCTGCTTCAAAGTTTATCCGATAAACCAGCTTTTAGACAATCCTCTGCACGTGTTTCTAGTGCAAGCGCACATATACATGTGTCTGGAAATTAACTCCTGCTGCTTTCTGCGTTGTCATGTGTATTATATTAAATCAACACCGTGAGATCTAAAGGTGCTAACCGAAAAATAGAAATGCTTGCTAAAACTTTTCTCCACCATAGTTAAAAGAAAACTAATAGCCGGGCGGTGGTGGCGCACGCCTTTAATCCCAGCACTCGGGAGGCAGAGGCAGGCGGATCTCTGTGAGTTCGAGGCCAGCCTGGTCTACAAGAGCTAGTTCCAGGACAGGAACCAAAAGCTACGGAGAAACCCTGTCTCGAAAAATCAAAAAAAAAAAAAAAAAAAAAAGAAAACTAATAAATACTTTTTAGAGTTTTCCAAATATTCCTGAGTTCGTCTATTTTTGAGAAAAGTGTTCACAAGCCCAGAGAGGCTGCATTTTTCTAGCATGTTCCATCATGTTGTCCAGCTCAAGTCCAGTGGTGGTTCCTTTGCTGAAACACAGTCCTTACTGTGAAATTATGCCTAATTTCCTTGTCCTGGCTAGAATTTGGCTGGGGAGGTGAGAGGTCTGGACACAGTGGACAGGAAGGAGGAAGACATTCCAGGAGCCAGCTCTGAACTGGGACCTATGCTGCTGGCGAGAGGCTATTCTGGTCCCTACTGGGGCCAGACACATCTGCTGGACTCACACTAAATGGTTTCAGACCAGGACAAAAGCAGTCACAATCAGCAGGTAAGCAGACCTGACCAACAAAGCTGCCAAAGGAGTTGGGGAACTACATCTTTTCTCCAAGGAAGCCAGCGGTGACTCTGCCACGGACAGAGGGCTGTCTGTCATAGAGAAGTTCCCTTAAAATTTTCTGAGTGGTCCTTACGGTTCACACAACATCTCAGTGTCATCTCAGGAACTGACAGGTGCTGTGTGCTGGCCTGGGACTGGGGATTAGAACTGGGACCAGGCTCCTCCACCTGCTGCACCGCTGTCTGAAGCACAGTCCCTCAGAAGAACAGCCCAAGTATCCCTGTCATTGCGCTGATCATGCAGAAATGTGTATGCCCTTACTCCCTGGCTCTCCTTCCATCACCACTCTACTGCCTCCTGTGTGTTTGAGTCTCAGGTGCCGGAGTCTTTTACGCCTGTGTTTCTTCCGAACCCAGAGTAAGCACTTTACACATACAGGATGAGCATTTGGATCTCAACATAGAGTTTTCAGAAGCAGAGGGAGGAGCATGAGGCATTTTTGATGTGTTTCTACTGCTCATCAGATTGTTAGTTCTTAGAGACAACAGTCCATGTCTGATTTCAGTTTACATCTCCCAAGCTATGGCTGGCACATGGTAGAAGGTGAACAGACTTTTTATTTCACTTATTGTGCTGGGTAGTTTTACGTCACTCGACACAAGCTGGAGTCATCTGAAAGGAGGGAACCTCAGTTGAGAAGATACCTCCCTGAGATCTGGCTGTAGCACAATTTCTTAGTGGTTGATGTGGGAGGGCCCAGTCCTTTGTGGGTGGAGTCATCCCTGGGCTGGTGGTCCTGAGTTCTATAGAAAAGCAGGCTGAATAAGCCACAGGGAGCAAGCCAGTAAGCAGCACCCCTTCATGGGCTCTGCAGCAGCTCCTGCCTCCAGGTTCCTGCCCTGTTTGAGTTCCCATCCTGACCCCTTTGAGATGAAGGAGGTGTCAGTTGACTTAACCCCTTCCTCCCCAAGTTGCTTTGGTCATGGTGTCCATCATAGCAATATTCACCCGAACTAAGACACTTTCCAACATTTATTGAACAGTTCTGTATACAGTATCCACCTGGGAGCTGGGTCGAGGTGAGACTACGTGAGGGGTTCTCCTCGATGAGATAAAGCTAAGTGTTTGATTATCTGAGTCGCTCAAACAGCTCTGGGAGGAGGTGGGATTTCCCGAGAACAAAATGACAGGTGTGTGTGTATGTGTGTGTCTCAGTGAGTCTGGGTTGCTGTACTCATTTTGACAGTGCCTTTCCATGCCCACTGTTGCGCTTGAGGTAGATGCATCTACTTGGCATGGGGCCCTTTGGAGAGAGGCAGAGGCACCCGCACTATAGTTCTGCATGGTGTAGTGATCAGTCAACGCTGGAAACATCAGTCATCAGCAGTGGAAACATTCCTAGCTGTATTACATCTGAGCACAACGCATCGCTCGCGTGCCAAGTGGCATGGGGGCAGTGCTGTTGACAACAGTGAGCAATGGACTGCTGTGTGTTCCGTGCTGTGCTGCTGCTGTGAGTTCAGAAAACACTCTATTATTATGAAAAGGTAACAACTGCAGGCAAGCCCTCAGCAAGAACTCCGGAGGAGAGCCTGGTTATCTTAGTAGTCTGTGTGCTGTGACCCTTTCAGTGGGACAGGACTTGGATGCAGCCCTAGTGATCACAATTCTGACTCAGACCCGCAGGTGACAGTCTCTGCAGGACGGAGTCAGGCCAATATGTATGTTTATGTTTTAGTTTTCAGCAAAAGTTTTAAAAACTTAAATGTAAAAAAGCTTAATGAAGAGGATACAAAGAAATAATTTGGGAGCTGGAAAGATGGCTCAGTGGTTAAGAGCCCTGGTTGCTCTTCCAGAGGATTTGAATTCAAGTCCCCAAACTTCCACCGCGGCTCCAGTTCCAGGAGATCCAATGCCCTGTGGCCTCTGTGGGCACTACGAATATATATGGTGCATATACATTTTTATGCAGACAAAACATCCATACACAGAAACTAAAATTAAATCTTGTGAAAAAAAATCCCTAAATGTCTGGGAGGTGAATGCCTAACATCTCAGAATGCCATTCTGTTCTCAAAACAACCCGTTTTCAGAATGGCTGGTCTCCACAGGCCTTCATTTCAACTCTTTTCCTATCTTTAATACTTCTGCCATCTACAGGATGAAAGCCTTAAACTTCTGGTTTAGTTCTTTTTAGTTACTTTTTTTTTTCTAAGTCAGGGAGTTTTTTGAACACATAATTCTGAGAGTAGAGACCCGCAAACATCCCAAGATTGAATATAGCATGTGAATGTACATTTTATTTCCGGAGCAAAGTACAGCTTTTACTGAGTGTTCAAAGTGATGGGACTCTGAGCTTAAAGCGTGTCTCTGCACCCGGCGCACGCGGTCGCTCACTGCTCCCGTGCTGGGTCGGCGGCGGAGACGTCTGTGGGTCACAGCCCGCCTGTGATCGCCACTTGCTGGAAACTTCCCTCCGACGGCGGAGCCGGAGAACCCAGGAATCCCGCGGACCTGAGTCCCACGGCCCACCGAGCAAGGCTGGGCGGGACTTCCGGGAGCGCTTGCCCCCGCCCCGCCGAAAAACCGCACAGCGCGGGGGCGGGGCAAAGGGCTCTTCCGGCTCCCGCGGTGGCCCGGGCTGAGCCCTCTGGGCGACTTCCGCTTAGGACCCTCTCGGGTGTGGGTTCGCTTGCAGCTGCTTCCTCCCGCGGAGCCTTGTCACGCGTGGTGGACGGCGTCAGGCTTTGTAATTTTATTAGTCGATCGTGACCAGGGTTTGAGACTACATGTTTTTGCAGGTTAATCTGCCCGGGTTTGAGGACCGCTTCCGTCTAGCGTCTTCCTTTAGTGTTCCGGGGAAGTGATTTTCTTCTCGTTTTGCAGTATTTGTTTCAGGTTTGGCTCCGGCGGTTTTTGTTGTCATACTTTATCACAGTGATGGTGTTTGGTGGCTGATCTTCCTGTTTTTTTTTTTTTTTTCTCGACCTTTTTGTTTTGGTAGTTTGACAGGTAACAATTTTGACTTTTACCTCACTGGATAGAACCTCGAAGGGCACCTGTTTCAAGGTGGCATCCTATGTTTCTCCAGATTTCTGGTAGGCAGTTTTTAAAAGAAAATTACAATATTCATTTTCTTCTCTGAGTCATTTTTATTATTATTATTTTCTAATTAGAAATGACTACGGTCTCTCAAATATTTTAAGTACCAGTCTGGGAGGTGATCATTATGTTTTCTCCATTGTTTAAAATAGTAGGTTTTCCAGTGGTGATTCCCCACGTGCAGTAAATGAATATGAATCACAGCGCCATGCCGTTAAAGTTCCCAGAAATGGCAAAAGATGCAGCACGGGCGTGTGGTCTATGGGACGCTTTGCCGTGGACTAGAGGCAGGAGCTTGCAGCCTCTATTACCAGCGACTTTAATAACAGATGGCCCTCCTCACCCTATGAGCCCCCAATAGCGCGTGCTCCCAAGTCAGGCCCACCCCCAAAACCTACAAGGGGAGCATACCCCTAATTCTCCTATCGGGTGTGTTTTCCACAGCCCGTCCTTCCAGTCCCTACTCCAGCCTGTCCCTGAAGATGGAGACTCAACTATTTACACCCTATTTCCCTACAGGCCAGTTCTTCACATCCTTGGCTGCTAATTGCCTGGTCCCCAACGCCCTGGGACAAGGCAATTTCCCAGCCCAGCCCAGAATTCCGTGCTTTCTCTGCTTGCTTATAGCAGTGCAAACGTGGTCGACCTCTACAGCGCGAGTCTATGGACCTGAACCAACAAGGCGGAAGCACTCAGACCTCCCAGAGTGTGCCAGACGTACACTTCAGATGCCTTACAATATTTTGGGAACAAAACAATTTTTTTTTTCTTTTAAGACTTTGTAAAACTGGTCAGTGGTGGCGCACGCACATGCCTTTAATCCCAGCACTCGGGAAGTAGAGACTGGTGGATCTCTGTGAGCTGGAGGCCAGCCTGGTCTATAGGGTGAGTTTCAGGACAGCCAGAGCTACACAGAGAGACCCTGTCTCAAAAAGCAAAAGGTTTTGTAAACAACTTTTGAACGTTTCTTAGCCTAAAAGACAAAGAACTGTGCAGTCGTAGTAGGCTGTACTTGAGAGAACGGACTACAAGAGTGTGGGTTTTTATGGTTGTTTATCCTTAACCTTTTTCCTCCCAGTGTTTGATCCAAGTGTGCACTGGGAGACCCCGTATGAAGCCAAGCATGTGCTCCTGCCCTGCACTGCCAATAGGTTTTGTGTTTTTCTTTTAATTAATTTCAAATTAATGAAACTATGTAATATTAACAGCTATTTACTGGTGCAAATAGTTGACACTTTTCTCTATTTTCGTCATTTTCTGAAGACTTAAAAAAATCTCAAGTCAAGCTGGGCTATGGTACCCCTTTAATCCCAGCACTCGGGAGGCAGAGACAAGTGGATATCTGAGTTTGAGGCCAGCCTGTTCTACAGAGTGAGTTCCAGGACAGCCAGGGCTACGCAGAGAAACCCTGTCTCAAAGGAAAACAAACCCACCAACCAAACAACAACAAAACCTAAAGCCAGAGAACAAGAGATTAATGTTGCTTAAAATTAAATTATGTGGGGCTGGAAAGATGGCTCAGCAGTTAAGAGTGCTGACTGCTCTTCCAGAGGTTCTAAGTTCAATTCCCAGCAACCACATGGTGGCTCACAACCATCTATAATGAGGTCTGGTGCCCTCTTCTAGCATGCAGGCATACATGCAGACAGAACACTATACATTATAAATAAGATTAAAAAATTGAAATTATGTGTACAGCCATTTCCCCCTCTGTGTGCAAAGGTTCATCCTTTTGAACAATAATAACCCATTCCTCTTTTCTCCCCCCAAGACTTTCATACTCCAGAAATGTTTATTTCATAAATCTGACCATAAAATCCAAGTATTAAGATCATCTTAGTAGGGTTTCTATTGCTGTGATAAATACCATGAGCAGAAGCAGGGTGGGAGATTTTCACTTACAACTCCCAGGTCACAGTGCATCCCTGAGGAAAGTCAGGCTGGGAACTCAGGCCAAGGACATCGAAGCAGGAACTGAAGCAGAAGCCACAGGAGGGTGCTGCACAGTGTTTTCTTCTAGAACCCAGGACCACCCGCCCAGGCACGGCACCACCCACAGTGAGCCAGGCCCTCCCACATCAGTCATTAGTGAAGAAAATGCCCTACAGACTCGCCTACAGGTCTGTGTTACGGGGGCATTTTCTCGAGTAAGATTCCTTCCTCCCAGGTGACACTTACTTGTGTCTAGTTGACATACGAAGCGGCCAGAACAAAGATAATTTGTACATGTAGAGAGAAAACACACTTTTTCAAGATAGACATGGCAACTGCCAAATTGGTATATTGTTCTATGTTGGTGATTCCTGTTTCTTGAAATTTTTTCATTGCTTTTCCATTTAACAAAGGGAAAAGGAGGGTAAGAAACAATTCCGCTGGGAATCGGGTGAGTGTCTGGACATCAGCAGTCTGTGACTGCTGAATCATCTCTCCAGCCCCCTGCTGGGATGGTTTTCACACCCGCAGTGTCCTGAGATTTCTCTGCTTGCTTTCCCCTTACTCTGCCCTCCCACACCGTGTACACCTGTAAAATTTGCAAGCAAAAACCCTCAACTGTTGAGAATCTTTCATTAAAGTTGAGTACTTATAAATATGAACTTTAGGTTACCATGTAGGCTGTTAAATTTTATGTTACTCATTCTTAAGCTGTGTAAGGGAGACAAAAATCTGCTACAAATGCTAACTATTGTCCATTGTTCTTAATATTTTTTAAAATATTATACTCATCCACTTTTGTATATTCTATTTTTTTTAAAAAAATCATATTTACTGAGCCAGCTTTTGACTTTTATTGATAAACTATCTTAAATACTATTTCTCTTTCATTAAAAAGTACTTTCAGTATGTTGGAGAATGTTATTTTCAGGTGTGTGACTTTTGTTTACGCTGTATTTTTTTAACTCTGTGAAGCTGTGTTACTTTGCCTGTCTGAAACACCTGGTGGGGCATTCAATAGCTAGGCAGGAGAGAGGAACTGGTGGGGCTGACAGGCAGAGAGGATAGATGTGAGAAGACTCTGGGAATGAAAGAGGATGGGGGGGGACACACACACGACGGGGGACCTTTGACCCGGGTCAGAGGCAGGAAGACACAACTTTCCTCTGGGTCACGCCTTCAGCCAGTAGTCTGTCTAAGGACAGGAAGAAGGAAGCTTCTGTTCCTTGCCTGCTCATTCTTCCCTTGCTTGCAATCCAATCCTTCACTGGCAGTGGAGACTTCTTCAGGATTCCAGTGCCTACTGAAGACCAACAGAGACATCCAGCCTTGTGGACTAAGCAGCTACTGGCTTATGGACTTTCTGTTCAGAGCTAGTCATTGTGGGATTAGTTTTACTCCGGTCTGTCAATCATTCCAATGAATCACACACACACACACACACACACACACACACACACACACACACACACGAGAGAGAGAGAGAGAGAGAGAGAGAGAGAGAGAGAAAGGAGAGATGGCTCAGAGTTTAAGAGCACCAGCTGCTCTTCCAGAAGAACTGGGTTTAATTCCCAGCACCCATATGGCAGCTCACAACTGTCTGTAACTCCAGTTCCAGGGGATCTGACACCCATGGCAAAAGACCAATGCACAGAAAAAAGAAAAAAAGAAAAGAAAAACCAAAAAAGGGGGGGATGGAAATTTGGCTCCCCAGAACCCAAGCAAATGTGATGTAGGCATGGTTGCCTCAGAAGGTGGAGACAAGGTATCCCTAGAGTAGGCTGGTTAATGAGACAAGCTCTTGCTGCCAGCTCTAGGTGTGACTGAGAAACTGTGCCTCAAAATCAATAAGGTTGAAGAGAGGTTCATTCTGAAAGTTGCTACTCTAGAGAACCCTGACTAATACAGAGATGAAATAGGAACAGTAGAATGGGGGAGCTGCTTGTTGGTTTCCGGCCGCTCAGCTAGCTTAGATCCGAAATAATCACACAAACTGTATTAATTAAATCACTGCTTGGCCCATTAGCTCTAGCTTCTTATTGGCTAACTCTAATTCACCCACTTCTATTAATCTGTATATTGCCAAGTGACTGTGGCTTACTGGGTGAAGTTTACAGCGGCTGTCTCTGGTGGCTCCATGGTGTCTCTCTGACTCTGCCCTTCTCTCTCCCAGCATTCAGTTCCATCTTCCCGCCTGCCTAAGTTCTGCCCTGCTATAGGTCCAAATCAGTTTCTTTATTCATTAATGGTAATCACAGCACATAAAGAGGACTTCCACATCAAGGGACAACCCCACAGCTTGTCCCCAGTCTGGCCTTTTGGGCTGGAGATTGGGTTTCTGGATTATTCTGGGAAAGGGTTGGTTGACCCACCCCTAAAGGGGTAGTGGCTCACAGGTTGAGAACTGCCACAGTAGACAGACAAAACCCTGGTCATTTGTAGTCACAGAGTACTCAGGAAGGAAACTCCACAAGTTTCTACAAACACCCATTTTCTTGTCAATATATGAATTTAAAAGTTCTCCCAAAAGAACAAGAGTTACTGTTCTACTGATGTTTGGACAGCTGCGACCCACAGCAAATCTCTCACATCTTCTCCACCATAATAAATTTGCTCATCTCCACACTATTATACAAATGTCATTTGGCTGAGTTTTGTGAAGCCGCTATAGTTGACCAAAGAAGATGGTTTCCATGCTGTCACACCTAATGGAATCTGCACTTGGGCTCACTAGACACTAACTGTCTGCACCTCCTGCACTTGGGCTCACTAGACACTAACTGTCCATACCTCCTGCACTTGGGCTCACTAGACACGAACTGTCCACACCTCCTGCACTTGGGCTCACTAGACACGAACTGTCTGCATCTTCTGCACTTGGGCTCACTAGACACTAACTGTCTGCACCTCCAGCACTTGGGCTCACTAGACACTAACTGTCCATACCTCCTGCACTTGGGCTCACTAGACACGAACTGTCCGCACCTCCAGCAGTTGGGCTCACCAGACACGTCTGCACCTTCTGTTTCGTGTCGGTGGAGAGGGTGGAAATGGAACCCATTTATCAGCTGTTACAGAACTTTGAAAACTGTGCTTACAGACTGCCAATGACTCTTATAAAATGAGAGGTGATACAATTCCCAAGGGTTTGATACTTAGCTCAAGAACTGTGTGCCAAGTACAGCAGGCTGGCTCTAGCTGGAGCACCCGTGCTGACTGGTATGGCCTGCCTGCCTCTGGAAGGACGGCTGCTGCAGAAGCAACAAGTCAATGAGAAATGCCAAAGCATTCAACTGGGATTTTTTGTTTGTTTTGTTTGTTTGAGACAGGGTTTCTCTGTGTAGCCCTGTCTGTCCTGGAACTTGGTCTGCAGACCAGGCTGGCCTTGAACTCAGAGATCCTCCTGCCTCTGCCTTCTGTGTGAGCGCGCTGCTACTGACAGGACCACCAGAGGCACTTCTTTAACATCAGTGAGAGAAGAGTCCCAGGCCTTACTGTCAAGATCATTATAATTTTTCAGAACATATAAAAATATAAATAACAGCAATATTCCAAGAGTTTAAGTTTCAAACTGGGGCAGGATCCAAGAGAAAAGGATAACACTCAGACATTAAAGGTGAAGGGCGAAAACCAAGAGCATGTCTGGTCTAGAGGTCCGGGCTTAGAACGCGGTCATCTGCCCCTGTGCTTCCAGACAAGGTTTCCTATCAGTTAAAATTTACAGATCCTCCAAGTCAGTCAAATCCACGGCCACTTTCAAGAACAGGGTGTCGTCTTTAATGTAGGTGTTCTTGGGGTGCTCCAGGGTAGAATGCGACACAAAGCGGGGGCAGCCAGAGGCAATGTTCATCTCGCCCTCGGGCCGTCTGAAGCTGCTGCTGTTGGGGTCAGCTTTGAACGTCTCCGCAATGTGGTTCTTCTTGCCACTCTGGTCCAGAAGCATCAGGGTCACCCTCTGCCTGAAGGGCCACTGTAACAGCGAGTCAAACTCACCCCTCATTACCACAAAGTACAGGGACAGGTGCGTCCCCTTCCCAGACCCGTCCCCGTTGAGGTACGCTCGAGCACAGAGCCGGTAGCCACAGCGGCTGGTGTAGAAAGGCTGGCTGAAGACAGACACCACGTGCCCCTCCATGGCCTCCCTCTTCTTCATCTTGTAGTCGGTCACCTTCCAGATGAGCTTGCCGCTGTAGCAGGCGCCCTCCAGCAGTTTGAACCGCTCCTCGTTCTTGTTCAGCTGGGCCTTGTGGATGTTAATGTGTGCGTCGTGCTTGCTGGTCTCCCCCTCCAAGACGACTGAAAGGAAACAGAACAGGAGCTGCAGCACGGGCCTGTTGTCTAACCGCCACCAGCGGAGCACATGCACGCCGCATACACACGCGCGCCACATACACAGGCGCACCGCAAACACACGTGCACCATGCACATCACTAACACTAACTCAGCGGACGCCATACCTGGTAAGCTGACACCAACCAAGTAAGGTCATGTCTTCTTCACCCGATGCTCGAGCCTAAGACACACTGGGCATTCACCTCAAGTGAATTCTCACGCGAAGCCTTCTGCTTCTTTAACTAGAGTGTGCATAGGTGTGATGTATCTGTGCATTCTGTGTGCATGTGAGGCATGTGTGTGCATAGAGACGCCAGAGCAGATGTTGTTCTTGAGTCTTTTCAGATGGGTCTCTCACTGAACCAATCCCCAGGGTTTTAGCTAGCTTGTCCCCGGGATCCTGTCTCAACCTGCAGAGTGCTAGGATTACAGGAACCCTCAAGCTTACTCAGAACTCACACGGCTCCGGCCACGTTTACACAGTGAATGTTTTCTCCACTGAGCCATCTCTCCAACCCCCACAATGTATTCTACATTAAAAAGCTTTACTATCATCATCATTATCATTGCGCATGTGTTAGGTGCAGGCACGTGTGTGCCATGACATACTCATGGAGGTCGCAGGACAACTTTCAGTTCGTCCTTTCCCTCCACCTGTGGGCTTCAGAAATCAAACTCTGGATGTTGTATTTTGAATGAGCTGTGCCCTGTAAGTCTTGGGCATTGGAATTCTTGGTCTCCAGTTGGTGGTGGTTTGGGAAGAAAGTGTCAGAGGGCTGGAGGTTAGCACTCTCTGCTTGCTGTTTGTGGATAGAGATGTGAGCACTCAGCGGCTGCTCCAGCACATGCCTGCCTGCTGCCTGCCTGCCGCCTGCTGCCTGCCTGCTGCAGCTGTGCTCCCTGTGTGTTGGTGATGGACTCGAACCCCTGGAACCCTGGACCCAAACAAACCCTTCCTTCTGTCAGCCGCCTCCACCGTGGTGTTTCACCATAGCAACAGAAAAGCAGCTGGTACCCTG
Organism: Microtus oregoni; assembly: GCF_018167655.1. Taxonomy (NCBI): domain Eukaryota; kingdom Metazoa; phylum Chordata; class Mammalia; order Rodentia; family Cricetidae; genus Microtus; species Microtus oregoni. Next base: position 15,875,255 of record NW_024543221.1, read on the forward strand.
GTCATCTTGACTGCACAGCAAGTCACCGCTAAGCCCTCCTCCTGGCCCTCGTGTGCCTTTCATAGCCAAACCCTCTCCTTGTTTTCTACACCTAAGACAGCCAAGCCAGTCATCCGTTAGCTGTCTCCCTTGGAGAGCTGGGCTGTGACATGCTGGAGGCATCGGCTCCTCTCCCGGCGGCATGCAGGGGAAGGCAGGACAGAGAAGTGGACACGCACCTAATCTCTGGTCACTGGCTTCTAGCAGGGTGATCTTCTGCTTCACAGTGTCAACCGCTTCCACCAGGGACCGCAGGTCCAGTCTGTTCTGCTGCTGGTTAACTGTCTGCAGCAGCTGCCGCACCTGCGCTTCCAGCCAGGCTGACTTGTCGATGTGGCTGGTCAGAGCCTGGCAGAGCAAAAACAGCATCATACATGGAAATGAGACCACAGAGTCATAACTTGTTAAGATTGGATCTCAACACACATATTTCACATATAATCCACAATGAAAAGAAAGTGACCCAGGCCAGAGGGAAAATTCAGTGAGCATGGTGATCACCAGCCCCCGCCTTTCCCCTCTAAACTCCTCTGGTGAACCTTTGAGCCTTTTTTTTTTTGGTTTTTCGAGACAACGTTTCTCTGTGGTTTTGGAGCCTGTCCTGGAACTCGCTCTTGTAGACCAGGCTGGTCTCGAACTCACAGAGATCTGCCTGCCTCTGCCTCCCAAGTGCAGGGATTAAAGGCGTGCGCCACCACCGCCAGGCCCTTTGAACCTTTCTTAATGTGTCTAAAGTCCCCTCTCCACTCACATACATGTTCTTTAGCTTCACCCCTCTTGCCTTAGCACGTCCTGTCCTGAGACATCACTCTCCAGGTCCCCTCTGTAAGGAAGCTGAGACTGACCAGGCCCCTGTTCTGGCCCAGGCAGAGCAGGACAAGGTCTGGGAGAGGCCTACATGCTTCGTGGCTCTCGGATGGAGGGCAGTAATCTGTCTGCCTTGCTCATACAGTCTTAATTCCATCCTGGTGGTCTCCAATTGGAAACAAATCAGGACTAATAGTATGATAGGTTTCTTTTTTTCTTGACATGTTCATACATGCACACATATCCGCACATACATGCACATCACATGTAGAACATGTTCATATATGTCTGCATATATGTGTATGATGTACTGAATAACTAGAGATTATGTGTCCTAGATTTTCTGGAACAATATAAATTTCAAATATATTGTCCACATCATATGTCTTAAAATCTTCCACTGGAGAACTTTTATCTATTAGGGACCTGTTCATGATTATCTAACATTTATGATCCACCAAGTGCTGTTATATGAACTATTTTAGTGATGTTTAATGCATATTCTTCCCAGGGTAACCAATGATTTTGCTTTGTTATCCTCAGAATGCAGAACTATGTTCTCGATGTGTCTCAAATGGGGAAATATTAACCCAACATTAATTAAAACCCTAATTTTCATACATACATACTAAAGTATGTATAAATGTTACATGCTAACATTGGTAAATATATTGGGTCATGAAAGCAATGGTGTCACTGTCAGAGGCAGAGGGCCACAACAGATGCAGCCTTCTTTCTGGTGGGGTGCACGGCCACGCAGCAGAGGAGGGGAGAGAGCCAGGATGGGCGGTTGGGACAAGGTGTGGATGGGGACGGGGCTGTATTGGTGCTGCGGGCATCGCCTAACTCTGGCAGCTTTTCTATGCATTCAAAACAGTTTCCAGTTAAAAAGTCAAGAGGAAACCCCTAGGGAGGGGGTCCAGCCAGCGGTGCTGACTAAAAGAAGGATCACAGCTTTGATGGGAAAAGTCATGTCTCTCCTGGATGCTTTTCCTTTAAAGGATTTATATTAGGTTTATTGTATTTCATGTGTTTTGCCTGCATGTATGTCTGTGAGCCTTGTATGTGCTTGGTGCCTGCAGAGGTCAGGATTGGTACTGAATCCCCTGAAACTGGAGTCATGGCTGTTTGTGAACACCGCCATCATGTGTGTGCTTGGACTGAGCCCTGGTCCACTACAAGAACAGCAAGTGCTCTTACCTGCTGAGCCATTTCTCCAGCCCTTCTTTATTTTTTTAAAAAAAAATATTTATTTTATGCCTATGTGTGTGTGCCTGAGTATACGTATGCGGAGGCCAGAAGGAAGTTCGGAGCCTCTGGAACTGGGGCTGTAGTGGCTGTGAGCCTCTGAGTCAGCACTTCCGATCCCCATCACTCACCAAGCCTCACCTGGACATTTGAGAGGAAACTTCCATTTCTGCCAAACATCTGCGTGAACTGCTTAAACTCCTTTTCGAACTTCTTCACGGTGTCCGCCAGCTGCTGGATCTTGCTTTCTTTCTGTTCGAGGCTCTGATATAAGTCAGAGATCTAATAACAGGCAGGTGAGCCAGGAGAGATGAGTCATTAAGTGCGCGCAGGCTAACGGGGAGGGGGAGGGGGGTTTCTAGAGGGGAAGGATTGGTGTGGTGTGCCTTTCCAGGGCCGGGTTGAGGGCGAAGTCCCCTGTAATTTAGGGAAGTATCTGCAGGTACTCCTCAAAACCAGACCCACAGACTGCTCCATCCTTGACCCATGGTGACACCAGCCAGTCAGGGGTGTCATGTGGCTGAACTCGATAAACTGCCTCCTGCATTCTTTCTTTGCATGCTGTCAGACAGCCATGATGCCTGCACTCTCTCTGCATGCTGTCAGACAGCCCTGATGATACCTGCACTCTCTCTGCATGCTGTCAGACAGCCCTGATACCTGCACTCTCTCTGCACACTGTCAGACAGCCCTGATGATACCTGCACTCTCTCTGCACGCTGTCAGACAGCCATGATGCCTGCACTCTCTCTGCACGCTGTCAGACAGCCCTGATACCTGCACTCTCTGCATGCTGTCAGACAGCCCTGATACCTGCACTCTCTCTGCATGCTGTCAGACAGCCCTGATACCTGCACTCTCTCTGCATGCTGAAAGACAGCCCTGACACCTGCACTCTCCCTGCATGCTGTCAGACAGCCCTGACACCTGCACTCTCTCTGCATGCTGTCAGACAGCCATGATGATACCTGCACTCTCTCTGCATGCTGTCAGACAGCCATGATACCTGTTAGCACCTCGCTGGATCTCTCCCAGCTCTGTCTCTGCCCTTCGAGTCCCCAAAGAGCCCCCTGGGGTAACCATCAGCACGCAAGCAGCAGTGTAGCCAAACTAGGTGGGCACCGCTAAACTTAGACATCGTAATCCTTCTGTGTGCACACATGCATGTCTGCCACTTCCTCTACTGTTTTGCACCTCTTCCCTTGAGACAGTCTCTCCCAGAGCCTGGACTCAGGCTGCTGGCTCTTCACTCAGGTCCTCATGCTTGTGTGGCAAGTGCTCTTACCCACACATCCCTGCCAGCCCAGAATTTTCAATCTATTTGAGGGGAACAACCAAAAACCTAAGAGTGCTCCTATTCAGTCTGAACGCTGGTCAGCTTCCATTATACACAGAAAAGCTCTTACACCCACTTTTCACTTTGTCTCATCTGTGTGTTTGTTTGGCTTCTGGTTTTTGAGAGTCTGTGGCCCAGGCTGACCTGGAACTAGCTGTATAGCTGAGGATGATCTAGCTTTCTTGCCTCCACCATCCAAGTGCTGGAATTGCAGGTGTGTGTACCACACAATACACATACACTCACAGACAGATACACACACACACACACACACACTCACAAAAGTCTATCTGTTTTAGCAACCACAGTCTTCATCGGTTCCTACCTTGGCTGTGATGCTTCCTAGCTGATCCTACCCTGAGACCTCCTACTCTCACACAGGAGTGTTCCCTCCACGGAAGCTGTGATCATCTGGGATCTCACAGCAACTGGATGGAGCCTGGTACCAGTTGGTGCTGGAAAAATACCTGCTTAGTGGCAAATGTTCTCCACATCACAACTAACAACACCAAGAGACAAATCTGGTCTTCTGTTTCTCCTGCTTCAACGTCTCCAGTGGAAATGGGGGTTCTATATCATCTGATACCGTTGTGGCTTCACACTCATTTCTAACCCATGTGCATCCTGACCAGCAAGGCTGCACAGCATCTAGCTAACCCGTGTGCATCCTGCCCAACAAGGTTGTATAGCATCTAGCTAACCCGAGTGCATCCTGTCCAGCAAGGCTGCACAGCCTCTAGCTAACACATATGCATCCAGCAAGACAAGTACCTAGCTTCCACGGATGAACTTCCCTCATCCAGAAACCACCTTCTCAGTGCGGTCACTCAAAGGCACAGCCTCTAGGAGTATGTCCTGACCTATGTCACCTACCCAAGTCCCACTGGTACCCACCGTAACTCATCTCACTCCTCATACAGCTTGCTTCCACTGGTGTTTCTGTCCTTTTCCTCCACTAGAGTGTTACTGGGACTACGTCTCACTTCTTTATTCTCCGAGCCTGCACGATACCTTACGTGGAAGATGTTGGCTAGTGTTTGATGAAGGGTGTGCCAATGGCCATAGGGCCCACCTGACAGCCCCTCTGCCCACCCTTGCCTCTAACCTACTCCCGTTCTCATGGTGCCCATCGCAGCTGAGAACATTCCCAGGTTCTTTGCCTCCCAAGCTTAAAGCACGCCACTTCAACCTCAGGATGTCTCCATGTTAGCTGCAGTCCGACGGGCACAGGGACGGCCTCCGCCATTGCCTCTTCCGGCATCTCGATTCCTCTCAGCACTGAAATGCTTGTGTGCCAGGCGCTAGGCCGAGAGTGCAAACACATCCTCTCACTCCCATCTACCACACCCGCTTACAAGAGAGGAAATGGGGCAGGGAAGTGAACTAGGTGGGCGTGCAGCCTGCACACTCAGGCTCCAGCACCCTCACTATCAGCACTGTCGTGAAGGTAATGGTAATAACACCTATTTGAACGGTAATGTCCTATTGCATTTTTAAAAAGCCAAACACCTAAACACATTAGTTCTAACTCTTGGTTCTTAAACCCCTTCTGGAACAAGGCAGAATATGCATGCGTAAAATAGTAACTGGACACAGTGTCCAGTATAGTGATACTTCGTTTGTGTTTTAATAACTAAAGCTTGCCTGAAGATCCGAGTGCAAAGCTAACCACACTAGTCAACCATACAGGCAGTGGTGCACACACCTTTATCTCAGCAGCCACACTAGTTAGCCACAGAGGCCAGTTGATGGTGGTGCACACCTTTAATCCCAGCACTAGAGAGGAATATAAGGCAGGATGAGCGAGGAGCTCACTCTTTTTCAGTCTGAAGATTTCATAGAGGTAAGAGCTCTCTAAGGGCTGGCTGCTTTGCTTCACTGATCTTTCAGCTTGAACCCCAGTATCTGTCTCTGGATTTTATTAGTCATGCTACAGTCCAGCTTTACAGAGAAGGTCACTGCTCTCTTGATTCAGTCCATCAGTCCCTGGACATTTCCGACTCACACTTGGGAATTCAGGTACCCTGCCACTCCGCTTCCTGAAACCACAGCACCCTTTATACCAGCCTGTCTGGGCACACGCCCTTCTCCTGCCACTCCATTTTCTTAAACCACAGTACCCTTTATACCAGCCTGTCTGGGCACACACCGTCCCCCTGCACACTCTGTTTCCTTAAACTGCAGCACCCTTTATACCAGCCTGTATGGGCACACGCCCTCTCCCTGCACACTCTGTTTCCCTTCAGTGTCAGCCTGGGGAGCTGCAGAGATGGCTCGGTCCTTAAGAACATGTATGACTGCTTTTGCGGAGGATCTGAGGTCAGCTTCTAGAACCCATGCTGGGCAGCTCACAGCTGTGTCTACTCCAGGAGACCTGACCCCCTCTTCTAACCTCCTCACACACCTGCACTCATGCCCACACTCGCCATACACACAATTCAAAATAAGACAAATGAAGGTACAGCTTGGGTGTCCTACCCTGTGAAGCCGTCCACAGTTATCCCAGAGTGCCTTGCTGCAGCCTCTGTATCCAACACAGTATTATTGTGTTCCAGAAGGCCCCACCACTTATCAGTTCATATCTCCACGGTTCTTTATGGGGAGACTATGTCTTCCGTGCCTCAGTGTCCCAATCAGTGAACCCTATACCTTGCATCTACTGTTTATTCAATCTATGGAAAGATGCATAGGAAGAGCATAAGGAACCCAGAGTCCCCCGGTAGCAGGCCTGTGACCAGTTCCTGCTGAGTCAGGATTCCTAATTTTCTCCTGGCTGTGACCCTGAAAAGTCCATACCCACTGTGGTGTGGAATTGGACATCACAGAATAATCTGCAGTGGTAAACTCCTTTTTGACAGTGGGCCTGAAAAGTCTTCCAGAATGGTCCTGTAACATAATTACGTTTATAGCAACTGCTCCTTAGCGCTAGCTTTGTAGACACTATGGACGCTCTGGGAACCCTGACAGGCTTGGCAGCTATGGCCAGAGTATGTGTGAAGTTAGTCGATGTTTATCAGGTTACAGAGCTTCTCTAAGGCAGCTCAGCTCGACACCAGAACCCCTAAAGCCCACAGGACTTAGACTACTGACTACTGAAATGCTCAGATGGATTTAGTGTAAAAACAGAAAACAGCTAGTCGGGGCTCGCTAGGGATGAAGGGTGTGCGGACCGACGGTGGAGTGGACAGGCTGTGGAGTGTACGGGAAGCCACTGAGAGTGCTGGCTTGAGATCCAGCCACTTACAGGTGACTAACTTCAGGCTTCTTTGCTCTTAGTTCATCTGCAGGAGGCGATGAACCCAAAGAACTCAAAGGCACCTTTCCCCTCAAAGGTTCTGTTACATCAAGGGCGTATCTGGCCAGTAGCAGAAAAGCATGCACCTTTAATTGGCTTACATGGAACCAGAGAGAGCATGAAACACAGGGCAGCTAAGTGTCAGCATTTTCCTGCCCCTTCCCACGCGGTCCCAAGACTCACCTGCTGCTCTAGTTGGAAGTTCTTCTCTAAAACCAGAAGCATGTGGTCCCGCAGGGCTGCCTGCTCGTGCTCCTGCAAGGTCCCCCTCTTACCCTTCAATACGAAGCAAAAGTGAGTCTAATTATTAAAAAGCTCCCCAAATGAGGCAGGCGACAGGTTAACACAGAACCTCAGGAACTTTGCCGACTTAGTTTCCCATGCACTTTTTTTTTTCCCTACAAAGTTGCAGGAAAAATGACTCGACTGGGTCCTTTCCCAACTTTAGAATCCTTCAGCATCCAGAACCAAACAAGTTTACAAGACAAAGAAAGAATCATGCTGCTGTCAAAACTCTCCTGCTGACTTTCTTCCTGCCCTGAGGCAGGTGTGGTCACCACTCAGCTCTCCCCATGCATAGCCTGGGCCAGATCCCCCTTCTCCAGAGCGCATTTCCAGACTGCCCTGCGAGGCTGAGCTTGCAGCCGGTTCTTAACTCCAGCTTCCAGCTTGTGCAACTGTGCTGCACTCGGCGACACTCGGCGACACACCTTTGAGAGAAGGAATGGTTACATCTCCCCCGACCGTTACATTGTTTATTGGCTGACAGGGTCTACTGCCAATACAAGCAAAGGTCCATAGTCCTATGTTTCTAGGCGAACATCCACCCTCAGCATCCCTTCAGTGGCCCCCTTGGTAGCTGGATGCTCCAAGGAAGGTTCCAGAGAACAACTCCCCTACCCACCCTGGCTCTTGACACTGAGGTTGGCACTAGGACACAGCCCAGTGAGAGGCAGAGCCTGACTGTGAAGTCTTTTCAGCACTAGAAGCAATGCTGCCATACATCCTGAAAGGTAAACCCTGAACCTTCCGCAGGGAGCACAGCCACCCATTCTCACGATCTATTTAGAGGCTCCTAGTGATGTACAAGCTGCAGGTGGTGTAGGGACCAAGTAGCACGCTCCCCATGTGCTCTACCACTGAGCCACACTCCAACTACTCAAGTATTTTTAACACTAAAACAATGTGCTTATGTTAAAAATAAAATTGTGGTAATTAGACTTATAGAATATATGGGCTATACTCAGTATGATATTTCAATTTCTATTCTGATTGAATGGAACCTGCCAAAAGGTCCGAAACAGAGGTCAAACTGTGTTCTCTTTAATTTTTTTATTCAACTTATTGAATAATTATTTTAAAGGTGTTTAAGAATATTGAAAATTATTTTAAAACATTTTTGATAATTACTTTATTTCAGCAATTCCCCCCACAGAGGAACAAAACCTATATATGCAAATATGTATGTGTGTCGGGGACCTGCGGGTGTGGGGCACACAAATCCCACAGCAGCAGAACGAGACTCCCTACACATCTACATGATCAGACACATGAGCATGACATATACATATGCACACATGTATGCGTGTAGGAGTTCTTTTTCTCTGGAGAGCGCCAACTCTACTGTAGTCCAAAGGTTCTAATGTCCTTCTGCCCTTCCGTATCTTGGATAGAGTTAAAGAATCAACTGAGCTCCCCATGATTTTAGCCGTAGAGATGAAAGTGACCCACACCTTACCTTGGCGGTGCAGCCATAGTACTTGAAGGGACAGTCTTGCTCGGCCTCAGGACACACAGTGAGGTGTTCATTCACCTGCAAAATGGGACAGCCCATGCTATGGAAACACATGGATGCTTCAACTGCTGGGTATAAGCAGGGAACCAGGGGGTACTGGGGAGGAAGTGAGGGACAGAAGGAGGACCTCTGGGGTGTGTGTGTGCAGAATCAGGATGCAAAGAGGAGGGTGTGCCAGGGACGGCCCCAGAAGACAGAGGTGGAGTCATCACCAGAATCAAGCAGCCCTCAGGCCTTTGGCTATAGTTCTCACCAAACCCATACCACAAGAGTTGCTAATCATTTCCCCTACAGTCTCCAGGGAGGGCTGTTGACTCACCTCAGTTCTCGGAATAGTCCTCAGACACTTGTTGGGACAAGACACTGGGTACGCAGGACACACGTTTTCCTCGTGATCCTGAAACAGTGTGTGGGAAACAAAGCCAAGATCTCTTACCTCAAGGTATTCACATGCGCGCCTCTGGAGAGCGTATCACGTGGCTTGCTCTCCATAGGAAATTATAGTTCAGTTTCCAAAAAAGTTCAGAGATGTCTGCTTTCTTGATATAAATTAATTCAACTAAAAAATGAAAAATTTTGAGCGTCTGAAAAATCAGAAGGTTTGTGGCTCAGAAAAGGCAGCCTGGGGATCCACCAGTGAGGTTCCTCTGCATGCCTAAAAGCACCTGTGGTCTCTATGTTGCTATCCTGTGTTCCAGCCAAATAGCAGAATCCAGAGAGCAGACATTACCATCACTTCCCTGTGACCCAGGGCTTGCATCTCACCTCCCGTATTTGCAGCAGGGGACGCAATGCTGTTTTCACCCACAATAAATGTGTAGAGTCCCACCAAGTAAAAGGCGTAGCCTTCTCTGTGGAATCTCCAGCCACTCCCTTCTCCCTCCCCCGTTTGAAAACCCCCTCTCTGTGCAGCCAAGGATGAGCATCCTTGAACTTCAGGTCTTCTGCCTCCACTTTCCAGGACTTCCCATGCCAGAGCTCTGAGAGTACAGGCATGTACCACCTGGTTTGGGGGTGGGGGTCAATGACCTTATGAATGATAGGCAAGCATGCTACCGCCTAAGCTCCAGCTCCAGTCCCAGATACAAGACCACTCCTTTTTAGAGATAGGGTCTTGTTTAGCCTGCTCAGACTGGCCTTAACGCTAAGAAGCCAGGGATGAACTGCTCATCCTCCTGTCTCCAAGGGCTGGGATGAGAGGTTTGAGCCACCAGGCCTGGTTGACACCATGCTCAAGATCAAATCCAGGACATTCTGAATGTTAGCAAACACCGTATCAGCGGGGCCACATCCCCGGCCAGGTAAAGCCTTTCCTCAGTCCAAACAGGTGAAGAATGGACTTCTGAGGCCCATGTGACTCTCACCTGCAGGCTGGTGACCACCACGCCCCTTTTACAGTAAATACACTTCTCCTCTCGGAACCGGCAGTATGCGCTCAGGTGCTCCTTCAGATCTTTCCGGAGCATGGCTTCCCGGCACCCCTCGTTAGGGCAGGGCACGGCTTGGAAGGAGCACTGCTGAAGATGATCCTGCAACAGCAACAGCAACCTCAGAGGCAGGGCCAGTGTAGGGCACAGCTTGGCGACAGCCAAGTGCCAGTCGGGCTGGCCTCTCCCTAGCTGTCATGGAGACGCACTGCCTCTTCCTAGGACAGGGGCAGGGAGGCTGCTTGGGTTGGCACTGAAAACTAGTATGGCTTGTTGGGAACTAGGAGAGGGATAAAGATTGAGTGGGGTGGGGTCTGGGAGGCTTGTGGGGCAATAACATGAAGCCCATTTAGAGTCCAGTGGCCTGCTCCTGTATGAAGGTGTCAGGACGTGCGTGTTCTCCCAGCCTTTCCAGTGAGTGTGGCAGGTCTTTGTGGCATTTCCGTTTCTGCTGTGTTTTTGCCCAGCCCCATTCCCAGCACTTTCTATTAGCCTCTGCACAGCAAAGGCAGGGCAATCGGAAGGGAGAGAGAGAGAGAGGGAGGGAGAGGGAAGGGAGGGAGAGAGAAGGAAGAAGGAAGGGAGAGAGGGAGGAAGAGAGGGAGGGAGGGAGAAGGAAGGGAGAGGGAGGGAGGGAGGAAAGAAGAGAGGGAGAGAAGGAGGGAGAGGGGGGAGGGAGGGAGGGAAGTAGGGAGGGGGGGAGGGAAGGAGGGAAGGAGGGAGGGGGGGACCATGCTGACTCCACAGAAGTGGGGGGGGGATGGACTAGAACAGTTGGGGAGATGGGTAGGAAAGAAGTGGGCATGCCGATTATAGAAGGGGGTACAGACTAACAATGGGGGAGACACAAGGAGAGAGAAGACAGGTTCCTGGGCAGGAGAAGGATGGTCAGGCTTTGTTTAGTCATCTAACCTGGAATGTTCTTAATCTAGGTACTAGTGAATTGAGGGCGTTCATCCAGGGCTTGTCACGCAAGACCCCGAGAACCACCTCACCACTGCCGGTTACTATGACGCTGCTGAGGAACGAGAACCCATCTGTCACGTGACACCTTCACACGGCTGCCCACTGGAGCCCACAGGCCAGATATGGCCCCACTGCCTGTCGACCTCTGCGCCGTTGCATTCAATACTGCTATGGCTGGTTTGCTCTGAAGGGTGAGGGAGGAGGAAGTGGGAGCCATGCGGAGCCTGCATTCACTCTCCAGCTCTTCTGTTGAGGTGTCAGGTGTGGTGGGGCACACCTTTAACCTTCAGACTAAGTGGGAAAAGATAGGTGGGTCTCTGAGGCCAAGGAGCCTGGTTTCCATAGGGAGTTCCAGGTCAGTCACAGTGAGACCATATATAGATAAAGATATAGATACGAAAGAAAATGAAAAACTTCATTTGTGAAGGGTGGCATGGTGGTGGGTACGGAGATCAGAGACAAGGGGGAGGAGTTCGTCTCCTTTATGCAGGTCCAGAAGCTGAACTCGGTCATTAGGTTGAAGCCGGCAGCTTTTCCTGATGAACCATTTCACCTACCCTCCGGTCAGGCTCTCAGTAGAGGGGCTGAGGAACTGGGGGGATGCCAAGCCTGCAAAGTCTGAGTCATTTTACTGCTGACTCTTTTCAAATTTTATTTATTTACTTAATGTGTTTGGGTATTTTGTCTGTGTTCCAGATGGGTGCCTGATGCCCAGGGAGATCAGAAGAGGGCATGAGATCCCCTGGGACTGGAGTTACAGATGGCTGTGAGCCACCATGTGGGTCTGGGTGTTGAACGAGGGTCCTCTGGAAGAGCTAATGCTCTTAATCACTGAGCCACCTCCCCAGCGGCTACTATTAGGTCTTCACAGGAACAGTTGGCCTCCTGTTCCCAAGGGAAAGCAACAGGGTAGTTTTTTCTTTCTCAGCCTGAGATTAAAGTTATTTTCTTTTGCCCTTTGTAGTAAGAAAACTGAAAACCCAGACTAACTTGTGGATAGTCCCCTGCCTCACCTGAACCGTTAACATTCACTCAGACAGGGGAGACCCTCCACCTCACCATGCAAACAGCAGGAGACGGGAGTGAGAGAGCTTGACAAACGGGAAGAATGCTGATCCTGATCCTCACAGCCTGAGCTGTGCTCTCTCCAGCTGTCTGTCGTGTGTGCAAGCCCCATTTGTTCTTCTGGCTTGGGGACAAAACAGCTGGACAAGAGGCCCCGTCTAGGATTTGTCACTCAGAGTGAGCGGCAACAGACGGTTGCCGAGAAAACAATACAGTTCTGTGAGCTCCCCCAGGGTGACAGAGAAAATCATCTCCACATTTACCATCTCAGTGCCCAGGGTGTGTGTCTGTGTGTGCATGTGCGTGCATGCGCACACACACGTATGTGAGAGAGGGTGTGTGTGAGTGAGTTTCTGGAGGATTGATAAAGGGCTGAGTCACTTGACATGCATGCTACAGACTGTGTGGGTGTGAGGGGAAAATCTCAGCAGCTGCCAAGCAATTCCCTGGAAGCGGGAGGCAGCTGAGTCACCTGACACCGGGTTGATTAAGCCTGATAGGGCTGTGCCTTCCCCAGCTGGACGAAACTGTCTTCCGGGACTCCACGTCCTGTACCTGCACCTCCCTGCCACCTCTGTTCACATCTCCACCTGTGCCTGACTGCAGAGCACATCCTGTGTGACCTGACCCAGGCTCTGCCATGGGTCACACCAACAGACCAGAACGCACAGTCCACAGCACCAAGTAACAAAGTCAACGCTTGGAGGGAAGAAGGGTCATGCCTGTCCCCATCCTAGGGCCCCACAATGATGCAGCCCTGCGGGATGGCATTTGTTTCTTTTATTTCTCTCCTCTTTCTCTCTCTCTCTCTCTCTCTCTCTCTCTCTCTCTCTCTCTCTCGACAGGCTTTCTCTGTGTAGCCCTGGCTGTCCTAGAACTTGCTCTGTTGACCAGGCTAGTCTTGAGCTCACAGAGATCCACCTGCTTCTGCCTCCCAAGTGCTGGGAGTGTTCTTTTAGCCTGCTGAGTCCCACACCTTCTTCTTGATTCAATGATCCCGTAATTTGGGCTCTCTTCATGCTCTGGTTACCTTCACTCTTGGTGCTCACGGTACCGCTAGATTGGGGACAGTATGAGAGAAACTCAGGGAGCCCTTTACAGGGTTCTACCAGGTCCCATCACACAAAGGTTAAGTCACCAGGAGGCATAGACAACACTGGTCACAAGTGATACCAACCTGGAACCTTCCCAGAATAATCCTGGTGTCACACCCCGGGGCATTTCTGCAGTAGACCTGTAAATTGAGGACCTCCCTCTTGCAGCAGTTGTCTCTGAACACCTGAAATACAGACATGGTCAGTCCCACACCGTCCAGTGCACCTGAAACACAGATGCTGTTAGTCTCCCTCACACCGTCCAGTACACCTAAAATACAGACACGGTCAGTCTCCCTCACACCGTCCAGTACACCTGAAATACAGACACGGTCAGTCTCCCTCACACCGTCCAGTACACCTAAAATACAGACACGGTCAGTCTCCCTCACACCGTCCAGTACACCTGAAATACAGACACGGTCAGTCTCCCTCACACCGTCCAGTACACCTAAAATACAGACACGGTCAGTCTCCCTCACACCGTACAGTACACCTAAAATACAGACACGGTCAGTCTCCCTCACACCGTCCAGTACACCTGAAATACAGACACGGTCAGTCTCCCCCACACCGTCCAGTACACCTGAAATACAGACACGGTCAGTCTCCCCCACACCGTCCAGTGCACCTGAAATACAGACACGGTCAGTCTCCCCCACACCGTACAGTACACCTGAAATACAGACACGGTCAGTCTCCCTCACACCGTCCAGTACACCTAAAATACAGACACGGTCAGTCTCCCTCACACCGTCCAGTACACCTGAAATACAGACACGGTCAGTCTCCCTCACACCGTCCAGTACACCTGAAATACAGACGCGGTCAGTCTTGTACCATCCAGTACGCCACAGAGGCACAAAGAAAGCTATGGTGAGATTGGTCTTCAAGTCTGCCTCAGAAGCAGATGGAAAGTTCCAGGCAGTGGCTGAAACGGAAATGTCACAAGACCATATTGAAAGTCAAGGCTGCCTCAGACACGCACTTCTAGGGAGCCATATAACTCAGTGCTCAACACCGCAGACTGCAGCCAGGGGAAGCACAGGCTGAGCTTGACCCTACACAGTCAAAAGTCAAGAGGGGCTAAGGCCAAGGGGAGAGTGCTGTTTCCCATTCTGGCATGTCAGTGCCCCTGAAGCTGTGCTGGTTGGTTATTTCAGCACAAACTGTGTATTGGTATGCTTCTTCTACAAGGTCAGAGGGTAAATACTGTTAGCTGGGCAGGCCATGTGGCAGCCATCCCTGAACTTTCTCTGTAGAGATTCCCCTGCCTCTGCCTCAACTCTGATATCGACAAGATTCACACAAGTAGTCACAGCTGTGCTCCAATAAAACACTTATGGAACCAAAAGTCAAACAGCATATAATTTTCACGTGTCACGGAACATGATTCTTTGATTTTGAATTTTGAGATGACTTATTTATTTGTATACATGTATGTGCCTGCGTGAGTTTGTAAGCGCCATGTGCATGAAACTACCTCCAGAGGCCAGAAGAGAGTGTTCGAGCCCCTGGAACTGGAGTTACAGACCCTTGGGACCTGTTGTGCCATGTGGGTGCTGGGAACCGAACCCCAGTCATCTGCAAGAACTGCAGGTGCTCTTAACAGCTGGACTGTCACTCCAGCCCCCTTGCTTTTTTAAAAAATAAGTTATTTTAAAATAGTTTAAGACTCATAAGAGGTTGCAAAAACAGCATAATTTTTGTGTTTCTTTTTTCATGAATGTTAAGAATGTGAAAGCCATTCTCTTAGCTCAGAGGCAAAACTGGCAGAACTTGCCCCAAGGTCGTAGTATGCTTGTCCCTGCCCTGCCCTAATGGGAGACACACAGACACACACACACGAGTTCTTGGCCCTCTGGAAGGCAAGTACTGGGAAGGGGCTGGTGAATCAGACCAGCTGCTCAGGGAAAACTTAGGAGGAGGCAGAGTTTGAGTTCCTGACACACAGGAAGAAAAGAAAATGGGACTGAATAGACATTTTTCAGGGAGAAAATCTCCATGACCCTGAGTTAGATGAGGGTTTCTTTGGCACAGCGAAGGACAAGAAACAAACAAAACCAAAAGGACAATAGCAACAACAATTGTGTTGGTTAGGTTTTGTTTTTTTTTTTTTTTTTTTTTTTTTTTTTTTTTTTTTTGTCAACGACACAAAGCAGAGTTACCTGGAAAGAGGGAATCTTAACTGGAGAACTGCCCAGGTTAGAGAGGCGTGTGGCCATGTCTGTGAGCCATTTTCTTTATTGTCAGTTGATATGGGAAGGCCCAGCCCACTGTGGGCAGTGCTGCCCCTGTGCAGCCGGGCCTGGACTGTGTAAGAAAGGCAGCTGAGAAAGCCAGGGGAAGCAGCCAGGTGGCAGTGTCATTCCCTGTTTTTTTGTGGCCCAAGAGCTGCAGGATTGAGGGGGTTGAGAGCAGTTGTGGCCTGGCATCTCTGAAGAGAGGGCAGGAGGCGTCGGCCTCTGTAGCAGAGGAGTCAAGAGCACTGGAGACGCCAGGACCCTCGGGAGATGACCAAGGGCAATGGCAGGTTCCTGGGCCTCTTGGACAAGCTGTGGGTCGTGGGTAGCAGAGCCAGAGAGGCATCACTGCCCACGCCCTCCCTAGCACAGAGAACGGTGAGTCCTGATGTCAGACGCTGAACCTTTCATACTGTTAGAATTCGGTTATGCTTTGATCTGACTGCTTCCTGGTTTTCCCTCTTGGAATAAGAAATATTTAACTTTTTTTTAAAGCAGGAGCCCACAGGTTTTATTTGTTTTTGTTTTGCTTTATTTTTCAAGACAGGGTTTCTCTGTGTAGCCCTTGCGCTTGAGGCCAGGCTGGCTTTAAACTCAGAGATCCCTTTGCCTCTGCCTCCCAAGTGCTGGGATTAAAGGTGTGCGCCACCACCGCCTGGCTAGGAGCCCACAGTTAAGAGACTCAGTACTTTAAAGAGATGTTAATTTGTTTGTTATCAGTATTAACATAATCTTGGGGACAAAAAAGAAGGGAACTGTTGTGGTTTAATAGTGATGTATCTGTGTCAAACTGACAAGGGGCAATTGAGCTGGTTAAGGTCACCCAGAAGAGGGAGCCTCAACTGAAGAACTTGTCTGTAGGCAAGTGTGTGCGTCATGTTCTTGACTGAGCTGTGCCACCCCTGGGCAAGTGATCCCGAGTTGTATAAGAAAGCAGGCTAAGTAAGCCGTGGGGAGCAAGCCAGAAAGTAGCTCGGCTCTAAGGCTTCTGATTCAGTTCCTGCCTTGGGCTCCTGCCCCGACTTTTCCAGATGATGGTTTGTAACCTGGAAGTGTAAGGTGAAGCAAACATCTCCCTCAAGTTGGTCTTGATCACAGCATTTATCACAGCAATAGAGAAGGAAACTAAGACCACAGAAAAACCCACAAATAAGAAAAACAGATAAACTAAATTTCAACAAACTGAAAACCATCTGCTTCAAAAGACACCACCAACAAAGCGAGAGTAAATCACGTGCTAAGAGAAAAATATTGGCAGACCTGATAACAAAGGACTTGTAATAATTCAACAATTAGAGAAAAAAAAATCCAGTTAGAATAGGCAAAGGTGGGGCTGACAGGATGGCTCGGGGGTTAAAAACAATTGCTCTTGCAGAGGAACCAAGTTCAATTCCCAGCACTTGCATCTGATGGCTCACAACCACTTTTAACTCCAGCTTTAGGGGATCTGATGTCTTCTTCTGGCCTCCATGGGTACTGCATAGATACACACACACACACACACACACACACACACACACACACACACACACAGAATCTTAAGAGGCATTCCAATAGAGAAGATACACAGTGGGGCAGCTAAGATGATAGTATCACCAGCCATCAATGAAAGTGATCTAAACCCTGGATAAATAAGGATTCACATCCATTGGGAAGATGCAGCCAAAAGGCTGGGAACTCACTTTCCTAAGGATTTGCTACTAGAACCAGCCTGTGCTGTGTAAGGAAGGTACAAAAGGGGCAACTGTTTTGCAAAACAGACTAGCAATTGTTGAAATGTTAACCCAGGCATGTGGCGGTGATACATGCCTTTAACCCCAGCACTCAGGAGGCAAAGGCAGCCAGACTGCTGAGTCCAAGGCCAACCTGGTCTACACAGTGAGTTCCAGGACAGTCAGGGCTACACAGAGAAACCCTGTCTCAAAACACCAAAACAATAACAACAACAACAACAAAACCCCCAAACAACAAACACCCCAAAATAAATAGACAAATAAAAACAACAGCAACTGAGTGTTGACACATTACTCAGGAGTTCCACTCTCAGGCATACGTAGAATTGAACATCTGAGTTGTGCATTTTCTGAAGCCAGCATGTAACAGCAATGTTAGCTTCTTAAAGTAACCTTTAGGGTCATGGATATAGCCATGTATATGAACTATATCTTTCCTCCAGTCCTGGACACTGAGCCCCAGCTTGATGAACAGGAGCCCACACAAACCACACCTCAGCTCCTAATATTAGATACCAACTTTCCTTGGAGTGCCGGGGTAGATGTATCTATCTATCTATATTTCTCATATGTGTGTATGTGTGCGCGCGCCTGTGTGTGCCTGCGTGCATGTCCGTGTGCCATGTGCAATTCAAGGCCTGTGGAGGCCAGAAGAGGGCCCTGGATCCCTTGGGACAGTTGGTTGTGAGTCAGTGCTGGGAACTGAACTCACTGCTCTGGAAGAGCAGCCAGTGCTCTTAACCATGGAATCATCCATCTCCCCAGTCCCATATTTTAAAAAAAAATTAAGCTTTGTACACGAATATTCACAACAGCGTTATTATTCATAGCCGTCCAAAAGGTAGGCACACACAAATGTCCACCAGCTGCTGGCAGAGAAACCCCATGTGGCACAACCATACACCAGACTAGTACACAGCAGTAAAGGGAGTGAGCGAAGAGCTAACACAGCCAGCCACGTGGATGAACCCTGGAAACCCGTTGAGAGGAGGAGCTCGGACAGAAAAGGCAGGATTCCACTTATGTGAAACATCCATGAACACAGCTAAATCACGGCAGAAACTAGACTGTGGTTTTCATGGGCTAGAGAGGTTGGGAAAGTGAGGGATGATAGATGTGGCGTTTCTTCTCGAGGGTCATTACACATCACAATGGCTACATGACTCTGAACACGTGAAGACCCATCGAACCAGACATCTGAAAGGGAAACTCTATGATATATGAACTATATTAATAAAGTTGTTGCTAAACAGAACAGTATACAACATTATATCTTAGGAATTAGCCAGAGCGGAGGTGAACCCCGGAAAACATGTTCTACCTTTTCCAGCAGCTTGGTGTGGCTGGAGCTAGTGTAGAAAGGTGGTGAGACCTGGGTGTGGTGTGGTCAGTAAAACCCACTCATGCTCCACACAGACAGGAGGAGAGTGTGACCTGACCCACAGCGGAGGACCTAACCCTAACCCTAAACCCTAACCCTAACCCTAACCCTAACCCTAACCCTAACCCTAACCCTGTGGGCAATGAGCTGGGTCCCCAGATACTGTCCTGTTCCAACCTGGATGTCACCCTGAATGAAGGTGCCTTCTCCAACACCCAAGCCAAATCAGTGCCCTACTCACCTCCTGGGGCTTGATGACCTCCTTGTCCACAGGGCAGATGGGCACCGCGTTCAGCTCTCTGAGGGGGAAAGCGAAGATGAGGTGAAGGTGTTTAATCTTCACACGTTCTTCCAAGACCATCCAGGCACCGAGCCACCCATTAGCCCTGAGTGCCCCGTCTCTGTATTGGCACAAGCTGAGCACTCTTCCCGGGGGAGCCCTGCACCCTGCTTCAGCAACGTCACAGTCTTACAGCCTTCCTGAACAACGCCTACCTACTGGCAGCATGCCACCAAACACAAGCCCCCCCCAGACGGTATTGATGGCCCCATCACTGTCCAGCATGCTGTACTATAGCCTGCCTCCTTAGATGGGGACATACTAGACAGCAGACAGCAGACCCACACCGCCTGTGGTTCTGCACCTTCAGAACCCAGAGCAGCCCGGACACACAGGTGCGAAGAGTGCAGACATGTGGAGGGAGTGAGGACGTTCTCCATAGCCCTGGCGAAATACGGCAGGCACATCTACAGAGTCCCCAAAGCCTGCTTCCATGCCTCTCCTGGCTGCCAACAAGTGGCGTGACCTAGGTTGCTATGGTTTTGATGTTGAGGGTCTCCCCAGTCCCATGTATTAAATAATGGCGTGGTGCCAGGAGTGGTGTTGTTGGAATGCCTTAGCTCTAGAATCACCGAAGAAACCGGCATCTGGGTGGATTCTTTCCAGGAAAGATTCCCTGAGAGGGGAAGTCCTTCCTTTGGAGAGGGCAGCACCTTCCTGCCTAGGGTGGTGCTGTTGGAATGCCTTAGCTCTGGAATCACCAAAGAAACCAACATCTAGGGCAATTCTTTCTAGGAAGGATTCCCTCAGAGAGGAAGCCCTTCCCTTGGAGAGGGTAGGGCAACACTTTCCTGTCTAGGGTGGTGTTGCTGTAATGCCTTAGCTTTGGAATCACCAAAGAGACCCGCATCTGGGAAGATTCTTTCTAGGAAGAATTCCCTGAGAGAGGAAGCCCTTCCCTTGGAGAGGGCAGCACCTGCCCATGGTGGTGCTGTTGGAATGCCTTAGCTCTGGAATCACCAAAGAGACCCACATCTGGGTGGATTCTTTCCAGGAAAGATTCCCCGAGAGAGGAAGCCCTTCCCTTGGCGAGGGCAGTGCCTTCCCGCCCAGATGTGAAGCTTCCCAGGGAAAGCAGCAGCGAGCGCCTGCTGTCACTTCTTCCTGCTCTCTCCTGCAGCTCTCACTGCTGCCACTGTCCTTCAAAGGCTTCTGCTCCCAGATTCTTCAGCTCCCAAGGTGTACTGGAGACCAGAGGCTCTCCAGGAACCCTCCAGGCCTTCTGAGTCTGTCTAGGGGTGCTGTGGCATCCAGCCTGGTGGACTAAGCCCCTGCCAGGTTCTCAGCCCTTCCACATGCAAGCAGACACTGTGGGATGGCCCACACTGCAGCGTGAAAGCCCTTCCAATAACCCTCCATGGGTTCTGTTCCCCTGAGGAACCTAATACACGCTGGGGCCCTGGAGAGGTGAAGCCTAGTGGGGGCCCATAAGGGTGTGCCCATGAAGGGGATAGAGGGACCATGTGCCTTCCTCTCCCTCTCTTTTCCTTCCTGGGTGATGGAGGTCGCTGGTTTGGTTCCAGCATGTCCTCCCACTATGACGTGCCTGCTTCATTTCCAAAGCAATGTGCCTGCCAAACACGAACTGTCCCCCCAAAGCTGTGAGCCTAAACATACCCTTCCTGAGCTAATTACCTGAACATTTTGATGGAGTGATGTTACTGCGAGCTTTTCAGCTGCCCTGGTGGTGGGCAGCCCTATGGCAGTCTGGTCTCTTATAGACACGACAGTCTGCTAGTGCAAATACATAGTCATCAGAGCTCCATGAGCCCTGCCAAACAGACAGCTATGGTGACAGACTGTTCTGCAGGAGGTGCAAGGTGAGTGTCCATGGAGGCGTGGCAAGCAAAGAGGATTACACTTTGGTTCTCGGCCAGGAGCCTGGGAGAGCGTCTCTCAAGCCACAACAACTCCCCTAACCTCAATTACAGCTCTGCTGGCCACAGCAAGCTCAGACGCCAGAACACCTCCAGCTGTCTGGTCAGCTGCGGTTAGAGCTGCAGGCCCTGCCCACTCACCTCAGAGACAGGATACAGTGCTGGCAGAAGCGGTGCCCACAGCCTGTCTGGTGGGGGTTGTGAAGCACGGAGCGGCAGAAGGCACATTTGTAGCGTTCTTCCAGCTGCTCCACAAACTGGTAGTCTGTGTCAGGCTCAAAGTCCAAGGAAATGGAGTTGCCGGAATTCTGGCGGATGAAGGCACAGGGGACAGCTCCTTGTTCCTCAGATTGGGACATTCTGGGGAGTCAGAGAGGCGGAGCACTTCAGTGTGAAATAACAACCCAAACAATAGCAGCCACCCTGTGTGGGTCATAACTAGTAATCACTATATTCATTATGCAGGATTCTAACAACTTCCTGCCACAAGGGGCACTTGTGAGGGTGCAGAAGGCTGTTAGCTAGACTGTCTGATGGCGCCTCCTGAAGACCTTTGCAAGGGGATTAGCTGAGAGGGAAGGACATCCTGAATGTGGGTAGCACCATTATGTAGATTGTGGTCCTGGGCCAGATAAAAAGGAGAAAGCCAACTGAGCTTGGATTTCCCTTCTCTGCTTTCAAATCCATAGAGATGTGAGCAGTCAGGCTCCCACCACGGTAGCCATGCCTCCCGGCTGCTGGGCCTCGCCTGTCGTGATTTGCTGTATCCCTTGTCTTAGGCTTTTTTATTGCTGTGAAGAGACACCATGAGCATGGAAACTCTTATAAAGAAAACATTTAGCTGAGGTAGCTTGCTTACAGTTTCAGAGGTTCAGTCCATTATGATCACGAAGGGGAACATGGCGGCATGCAGACAGACGTGGTGCTGGAGCTGAGAGTGCTACATTTTCAGGCAGCAGGAAGTCAACTGACTCGCTGGACAGTATTCTGAGTATAGGAAACCTCAAAGCCCGCCCCCACAGTGACAACTCCCTCCAACAAGGCCATACCCATTCTGGCAAGGCCACACCTCCTAATAGTGCCATTCCCTATGAGTCTATGCGAGCCAAATACTTCAGACTAACTACCACCTCCTCAAACAACAGACCAAATAAAGTCTTTCTCTCTCTTTTTTTTTTTAAATTTATTTATTTATTATGTATACACTGTTCTGGCATGTATACCTGCAGGCCAGAAGAGGGCACCAGATCTCATTACAGATGGTTGTGAGCCACCATGTGGTTGCTGGGAATTGAACTCAGGACCTTTGGAAGAACAGCCAGTGCTCTTAACCTCTGAGCCATCTCTACAGCCCCAAGTCTTTCTCTCTTGAGTTGTTTCTTCGGGTATTTGGCCACAGCAACAAGCAATATCACAACTACACTTTACACAAATAGCTCTTCGTCCGTCAGCCTTTTACTGGACACCAAACAGTACGGTCAGTTGGGCCAGAAGCTGCACAGAACACACCCACCCAGGCGTTAAATGCATGATACGCAAGCGGTGAAACTGTGTTCCCAAGACTGAGAAAATCAGAAAGGAGCTAAGACCTCCCAGGAGAGTCTCACACTGCACACTTGCCGCCCATCTCAGCCTCTCACTTCTCTCCTCTCTCCATCCGCCATTGCAGTCAAGTAGATGCGTATGTCTCCACAGGAGTCCTTTGTGGAGAAACTCATCTCCAAGGTGATGGTATCTAGAGGTGCGGCATTTGAGAGGATGAAGTCCCTGTATGTGAGGTTAGCGCCCCCCTAGAGAGGGTGCAGAAAGCTCCCTCTCCTCCTTTCCTCCTGCAACAATTCAAGGGAAGCCTCACCAGATCTGAGGGTGTTGGACAGTGCTAGCACCCTGTCTAGACGCCCACCCCCAGACCACGGGAAACAGATGTGGCTGGAGTTGCCAGGGCTACTACACCTGTCACTCATAGCACCAGGACAGCACCAAGTCAAATCACGTTCCCTCCAAACTAAGATCCCGTTAACCGTTTTCTCCTCTACCCATTCTCTAAGCTGCACACCGGGATATTTCCAGGGCTACTATGGTTCAGTTCTGGCTTCTCCTAGCTCTGATAAAAATGTCTTCAATGAAAGTTGGGCAGTGGTGGTGCATGCCTTTAAACCCAGCACTCAGGAGGTAGAAGCAAGCAAATCTTTGTGAGTTTGAGGCCAGTTGGTATGGGAGGTCCTGTCTATGTGCTGCTTTTATTGGTTAATGAATAAAGAACTGGCTTGGTCTATAGCATTGGAGGAGGAAGGCTGAGTCAGAGAGAAGCTATGGAGTAGCCGGAGATAGATGCTGGGAACTTTAGCCAGTAAGCCACAGCCTTGTGGTGATACACAGATTAATAGAAATGGGGTAAATTAATATGTAAGAGTTAGCCATCAAGAAGCTAGAGATAATGGGCCAAACAGTGATTTAAATAATACAGCTTCTATGTAATTATTTTGGGGCTCAGCGGCTAGGACAAACAAGTGGCCCCCTCCCATTTAGTCTAGTCTACAAAGTGAGTTCCAGGACAGCCAGGACTGTTACACAGAAAAACCCTATCTACAGGACAACCTCCCTGCCAAGCCTTGGAAATACTCAGGTCCTCTTTTGTCTTTGTCTACACTCCAGCCACAGAGAATTCTAGCTCTTCAGATTCACAAGCTTGCCTCTACCACGGGGCCTGTGCACCACTGCTGTCTCTGCCTGGGGCGGGTCCCTACCTGTGCACAGCTGCTCCCTTTGCCTGGGGCGGGTCCCTACCTGTGCACAGTGCTCCCTTTGCCTGGGCGGGTCCCTACCTGTGCACTGCTGCTCCCTTTGCCTGGGGCGGGTCCCTACCTGTGCACCACTGCTGTCTCTGCCTGGGGCGGGTCCCTACCTGTGCACTGCTGCTCTCTCTGCCTGGGGCGGGTCCCTACCTGTGCACAGCTGCTCCCTTTGCCTGGGGCGGGTCCCTACCTGTGCACTGCTGCTCCTTTTGCCTGGGGCGGGTCCCTACCTGTGCACTGCTGCTCTCTCTGCCTGGGGCGGGTCCCTACCTGTGCACAGCTGCTCCCTTTGCCTGGGGCGGGTCCCTACCTGTGCACTGCTGCTCCCTTTGCCTGGGGCGGGTCCCTACCTGTGCACTGCTGCTCCCTTTGCCTGGGGCGGGTCCCTACCTGTGCACAGCTGCTCCCTTTGCCTGGGCCGGTCCCTACCTGTGCACTGCTGCTCCCTTTGCCTGGGGCGGGTCCCTACCTGTGCACAGCTGCTCCCTTTGCCTGGGGCTGGTCCCTAACGTGGAGTACTGCTGTCTCTGCCTGGGGCGGGTCCCTAACGTGGAGTACTGCTGTCTCTGCCTGGGGCGGGTCCCTAACGTGGAGTACTGCTGTCTCTGCCTGGGGCAGGTCCCTACCTGTGCACTGCTGCTCTCTCTGCCTGGGGCTGGTCCTTAACGTGGAGTACCGCTCTCCACGAGTCTCATGGCTATGGCTGTCTCCCATCAGAGCAACAGCCATTAGCTACAAGAGACCCTCACAAGACTGGGGCCACTGACATTCCCCCAACTACAGGAGGGCTCACCAGGTATAGGAGGCTGATCTGAAGGGCTCATTAGAGGTTCAGGGGGTGGTGGACAAGGCCCTGCCCTTTCCTGATGTAAGTGGTGAAGAATTGCTAGTGTGGAGGGGGAGACTCTGGCTATGTAGCGGCCCGTAGGGTGCCCATGCTCCTGTAGGCTACACTTTGCCCATATCCTTGTCAGTAACCCCAGGTAAACTCATTGGTTCACCAAGCTAGACTGGTCTGTCACTAGACCGGCCTGGGATCATCCAGTCCCTTCCAGGCTCCTCTCTTTCGGAAGCACACGCTTGGGCTTCACCTGGTCTCTCGATGCTCCCTTTAGGGGGCTTTCTAGATCCCTTCTAGTCTTACCGCTGAAGGCAGACGGAACCCTCCATCCGGCACACACGTGGCCTTGTGATGGTACTTGTGAAAGGTGGGTAAGAGGAAGTCTATCACTATATAATCCTTTCCAGTTTTTGAGTGGGTGCATTACCAAATCAAAAATAAACACCTAAAGCTAAACAGAACATGGACTAAGTTCAGTCACCAGGTTCCTTTCCATAGCAACCCCTAGCCTGAGAATAAATGCACTTCTGTATGATTACGTGACTGATCCTCAGGGATACAGACAACATCTGTTCTTGCTTGGCACCGCATCCCGCCCCTTGGACTGTAGCTGTGGGGACTAGGTCCATGTTGACACTGTGATTCTGAACGGATTTTTAGGAGGGAACCGTGTTGGTGCTGGCCTCAGTGCAGTGATTTTAAATGCGTGTGCATGTATGTGTGTGTGCGTGTGTGTGTGTGGGCGCGCGCGTGTGTACACGCAAGCCTTATTCCTACTTTTGAAAATGTAGTAAAACTGCCTACCCAATCTGTGAGTGCACACATTCGGGGCCTTCTGAGCATTCCTGGCCCTCAGGTAAGGATCAGCAGTGATTTAAGCCCTGCTGTGGCCATGGTTTTCAGAGTCCAGCAGACGGTTAAACACTGGACTTTCTATGTGGGCGGGTCAGGAAGGCTTGGCCTGCAGAATCACTCTGATGGGTCATCCAGGCCTAGCAGCAGCTGTGTGACCCTGCCAAGCAGGGCAAGAGGTAAGTGGTCTCTGCTGTCTGTCTCGTGTCTTCTTCCTACTGCAGCCTTGACTCAGTTTTCCTGTGACCCTAACGTACTCTAACATAAAATCTGTTTTCAGTAAGAGGGACTTCCACACGGGTCTCTCTCTTTTGACTTCTGCTATATTTGAGATTAAAATAGAGGAATTTAAAAACATTTCATTAATTAAAAAATTTTTAATGTTTTTTTTTTATGTGCACTGGTGTTTTGACTGCATGCATGTATGTGTGAAGGTGTAAAATCCTCTGGAACTGGAGTTACAGTCATGAGCTGCCAGGTGGGTGCTGGGAACTGAACCTGGGTCCCTTGGAAGAGCAACCAGTGCTCTTAATTGCTGAGCCATCTCTCCAGTCCTTCATTAATTCATTTTAACATAAGCCAATCATATGCCACCATAAGTAATTTTTAATGAAAAATCAACGAGTCACACTGTTTAACATTTGTTGTCCGTCTTCATATCATGCTCCACAGGACACAGCCAAACCCCCACCTGGGCACTACAGCATCCCGCCTCAGAGAAACTTCTGGAAAACACCCCTGTGTGTTTGTGAAGGGGGAACAGAAGTGGCCAATGGTACAGTTTATTTGCAGGTGCAGATCCTCTAAACAGGAATCAGACAGCCCAAGGCAGGGAGAAGACACACCAGGGTTCTCCCACTGCGGCCAAAGCCAGAAGCCACGGGCTCTCCTTACCTAATTCACCAGAAGCTGGCAAGTACCAGCAATGCGTTGCCAGTAGAAGCTGCTTGGGCACCACGGGTCCCTGGAACTCATTTTGGGAAACACATTTTGTTTGGCTGCATGGCCTGTGTCCTACAGGGCTAGCGGTTCTATCCGTCATGGACACTCTCTTGTTCCTGGTGAGCAGAGAGCCGGGCATCAGTATTGGACGTCTTTCTTTGCTCTTATGTGATTATGTATTTCCTAGACCTAATCCAAATGCCTTTGCCTGTGCCCGTGAGCCCTGAACGCTCCTGAGTCTACTGGGGTCCAGCCATGGCTTTTCTCTCACCTTTTTCCAAATTCAGCGTGTTTGTTCAGTCATCAGGCATTCTGAGAGTGCAGGATAGAGTTCCTACACAGGAAAGGGAGTGGGGTGTGTCCCGAGGTGGGGTACTGCTCCTTCCTCCCAAGCATGCTCAAGCCTCCACCCACTTGGCTCACCCACAGGAAAAGCCCAACTGGTATCTGCTGGCTCTAACGTGCTCTCTAGTTAACTAGGTACTTCCATGTGATAATGGGGGATACGTAAGCACCACCGTGTTCAAACCTTCCCCTCAGCGTTACAAGAGCCACGTAACAGGACTGGGAAAGGAGTCCAGTTCTGACCAGAAGGGAAGAAGCCATCAATCACCACAGAGTATGAGAGCCTTTGTGCTCCCAACAGCAGCTATTCTGCCAGAAACGGAGCACACAGATCGCTGGAGAGTTACAGTTCATGCCAAGAAAGGAAAGAAACTGCAGCCATCTGCTCTCTAAAGACTCATTTGTAAACAAATGGAATTCCTAAGGATAGCCATGAATATCACATTTTAAGTACTTAAAAAAAAAAGATTTTAGAGTGTGTGTGTGCATGCACGTCAGATTCCCTGGAGCTGGGGTCACAGGAGCTTGTGAGCTTCTAGATGTGCTAAATGGGACTGAACTCCAAACCAGGAGTAGCATTCTCTCTTTAGCCTCCAAACCATCTCTCTAGGTCCCAACAATTTAAGTTCTTGTTCACCTTGTTATTTTGTTCTAACTCATTTTTAGGAGACATAAATCCTCTCAGATGTGGAAGCTGTGAACATTTATCTTTCTGCAAATGTCACTTGTCTTAGTCTCAGATTTAACAAAGTAAGATGGTCCTTGCTAGTCTGTCCACACAGCCTCCCGAGTCCTAACGCCCGGTTTGGATTCAGAAGTGTTTGGAGAACTTGGGAATGTCTTCAGACATTGTCTTTCTAGGACAAGCCCAAGTGGGTTCCAAGCTCTGGTTCCTGGGGGAGATTCAGGACCTAGAACTAAAACGCAGAGAGAAACAAACACAGAACTAGTAACTGGGCACTGTCTGCCCCACTCCTTCCTAGCTATGAAGCCCTGAGAGAGACCCATCCATCTCCACCCTGGCGGACGGCTCATCCACTGATTCCTACATAGACACAGAGGGTACTGCCCCCGCGTCAGGTCCTGAGATAGCCAGTTGTCCTCGAGGTCCAACAAGGGCAGGATTCTGACAGAAAATGGCAAGTTACAATATCCAGTGACAAGTGCCACCAAAAGGGACTCTGATGAAGGATTAGTGGAGCCTGGATGAAGCCCAGGAAAGTCTACCAAAGTGCCTCTACTGAGCTCACAAAGAAAGCAGCTCAGCTGCACTGAAGGAGGCGTTTTATGGATGACAAACATAAAGGAATTTCTCAGAGGGCATCGTACAAGTTCTAGATTGGCTAATAATAAACTATATCCAGTGTGAAATGAAAGCAATAGGCCAGTCATTTGCTGCTTGCTGAAAGCCAGCCTCTATTCTTGCTAGGCTGAGGTCTGCACCAGGAGGTGGGGAGATTGTCTAGGCTGAGGTCTGCACCAGGAGGTGGGATGATCCGTCCTCTACTCTTGCTAGGCTGGGGTCTGCACCAGGAGGTGGGGTGATCGTCTAGGCTGGGGTCTGCACCAGGAGGTGGGGAGATCGTCTAGGCTGGGGTCTGTACCAGGAGGTGGGGAGATCGTCTAGGCTGGGGTCTGCACCAGGAGGTGGGGAGATCATCTAGGCTGGGGTCTGCACCAGGAGGTGGGGAGATCGTCTAGGCTGAGGTCTGCACCAGGAGGTGGGGAGATCGTCTAGGCTGGGGTCTGCACCAGGAGGTGGAGTGTCTAGGCTGGGGTCTGCACCAAGAGGTGGGGTGATCGTCTAGGCTGGGGTCTGCACCAGGAGGTGGGGTGATTGTCTAGGCTGGGGTCTGCACCAGGAGGTGGGGTGATCGTCTAGGCTGGGGGCTGCACCAGGAGGTGGAGTGTCTAGGCTGGGGTCTGCACCAGGAGGTGGGGAGATCGTCTAGGCTGAGGTCTGCACCAGGAGGTGGGGAGATCGTCTAGGCTGAGGTCTGCACCAGGAGGTGGGGTGATCCGTCCTCTACTCTTGCTAGTCTGGGGTCTGCACCAGGATGTGGGTGATCCACCCATAATCTTCTATGCTGGGGGTCTATATTGGGAGGTGGGGTGACAGCTGGCACCACAGATTTTTCTTGGAAGGAGAATGAGGTGAGATGATAGCGCAACACCTCGGTGTGACCTCATCTGCTGGTTTTCACCACTGCCAGACAGCCCTTCTCCACAGCGAGTTCTCGCCGGACTGGTTCAGCATGGTCCCAGAAGATAATCATGCCCCTGGTGCTTTCAGCCCTAGAGGGCGTGGCCTCCGCTGTGGACTGCCTCATCTCCCAGGAGCCTTTCTGTCACCTGTGTACTGATTACTACATAACCGAACTCGCTGTCAGAAAAGGCTCTGAAAGTCGCTGAGATACCAGTGTGGAGACAGAGGAGCCTGTGTGGATGCCACAAGGATGTTTGCACCTTGTCTCTGGTTTTCATCTTGTTAGGCTTGTTGTATGTGGAGGACGGCTGGCTGAGAACTGTGGGAAGAGACTACTTCAGGGGAGCGCAGAAGTGCAGGACGGCCCCTTTATTTGTTATGGCACAGACAAACATCACCACAGCTGCCCAGCCCTGCTGAGTCGAGGCAGAGCCCTCATCCGGGAAGCATTTCTGAGATTACATGCCTAGGTCAGAAGGAGATTTGAAAGAGAGGCTAGATGAGGACAAGGCCCCAGCTCCAGGAAAAAACAATAAATGGGGCAGAGGCACAGGAGGAGAAGGAAGCCAAGGGTGTGGGCAGGAGATCTTCCAGGGCCGGCTGCCTTCCAGACCATCTCGGCGGGATGTGTGAGCTGTGAGTCAAACCAGCAGACTTAGCACATTTCTCGTAGCAGAGCAAGCCAGATAATTTATCATCTGATGACAGTCATCAGGGCTGTGGAGATGGCACCACTGGTAAAGGGCTTGCTTTGCAAGCTTCAAGACCTGAGTTTGATCCCCTGCACCCACGTGTAAAAGTCAGGCAGGGCCAGGGAGATGGGACGGGAGGACCCTGGGGTTCACTGGCCAGCCAGCCTAGACTGGTTCCAGGTCAGTGAGAGTCAGGTGCTAATTCAGAAGACCTGAGACTGCTCTCCACATGCATGTGCGAACGTGTGCACACATACTCCTGCACACATGAACACGTGTGCGCACACAAAGTTATCAGAATAAATTGTGATTCCTCAGATTATACATTTCTATCTGCTTTCAGCTTCCAAGGTCAGGTGCCCTTTGTAATATAAAAACTGCCCAAGGATTGCTCAGCAAATCACTGAGAGGAGCATTTCATGGCATGTGAATTTCACTTCACAAAACAAAATAAGACGTGATGTTTATCTAAGAACACCAGGAAGATACAGAATTTACCAACTAAAGCAATAACAAAATTATGCTCAAGGAATTAAGATTTTTTTCCTTATAATTTTCTTGTTTGATGGTCACATTTAACGTAATAGATTTAGTTTCTGCTCTCCCAAGACAGCACGTGGCAAAATCCCCAAAGCAGATCCAACCTTCCAATTTGCACCCACGGGGGAACACAATTTCTGTCGCAGCCAAGTGAGACTTAACCCAGGAATCTCACCTACAGACCATTTTCTACCGTCCAGATTCCCATCAGTGATGATTGGGTTAAATAAAACCCCACCAGGACTGCGGGGAAGCCTGCGCCCTTCCCACCAGGTCCTCTTTACGGGAGGCGTTCTAGTCAGGGTTTCTAGTCAGGGTTTCGAAGCTGTTATAAACACCACGACCAAAAGCAACTTGGGGAGCAAAGGGTTTATTTCAGCTTACAGCGCCACATCCCAGTCCATCACTAAGGGAAGTCACTGAACCAGGCTGAGGTTCTTCCCAAGTTCCTGTCAGAGACGCAGAAGTTCCTGAGATGGAGGAGCAGTCCTTCCAGACAGGGCTCGGCGCTACCCCTGACCCACAGCTGGAACAACACAATTCTGTTCTGCACAGAGCTGAGTAGGGAGGCCCAGGGAGGCAGGGGAGGCAGGGGTAGCGCCAACAACCAGGTGAGATGAGAAGAGACAAGGCCGGTGTGGGAAGGAAGAACTAAGAGCCGCCAGGGTGGGGCTTTAATTCCTCAGAGAAGCGTGATTTCTCTCTAACCTGTCAAGTCCACTTCCTCCTTTCCAGTAGCTTAGCAGCCAGTGACGGTTGGGTGACCAGATGTGGGTGCAGGGTTGAAGGGCGGCTCTGGAGCCACTGACCCACATGTGTCCTGAGGTACTGCTGCTTCCGTTCCATAGGTGAGAGGGAAGCCTTTGTGGGACACTGTCTCCCCCTCAAGTCAGCTAGTGCCAACCACAATATCTCTGAGTCTCCAGGGAAAGCCACAGCAAAGCTTCCCCCTCAAAGGCCTGCTTGCTCCAGAGCTCTGGACCCCTCCACAGCCTCCACTCTGAGGGGTCCCCACTTTCTACAAACTTCCCAGGGCACAGCCACTCCTCTTTACTCTCCCGAGGAGCCAGCAGCGCCTGGCTGGGAGCACTCAATGACAAGTTTGGTAAATAAGGACACAGGGCCTAGCCTGAGGTCATGGTGCAAAGGGGCCATGAAGACAATCTAGGACAGGCCCAGTGGAGGGGACCCTGTAGAAAAACATGCATGGAATCCAGGTGCTGGGAGTAAGTACGGGAGGGGGCAATGTCCAGCGTGGCTTGATCACTTGCACACCTAGCTTGTTCTGATTCCCACACTCCTTACACACCTACCTTGTTCTGATTCCCGCACTCCTTACACACCTACCTTGTTCTGATTCCCGCACTCCTACACACCTAGCTTGTTCTGATTCCCGCACTCCTTACACACCTAGCTTGTTCTGATTCCCGCACTCCTTACACACCTAGCTTGTTCTGATTCCCGCACTCCTACACACCTACCTTGTTCTGATTCCCGCACTCCTACACACCTAGCTTGTTCTGATTCCCGCACTCCTTACACACCTAGCTTGTTCTGATTCTCGCACTCCTACACACCTAGCTTGTTCTGATTCCCGCACTCCTACACACCTACCTTGTTCTGATTCCCGCACTCCTTACACACCTACCTTGTTCTGATTCCCGCACTCCTACACACCTAGCTTGTTCTGATTCCCACACTCCTTACACACCTAGCTTGTTCTGATTCCCGCACTTACACACCTAGCTTGTTCTGATTCCCGCACTCCTACACACCTAGCTTGTTCTGATTCCCGCACTCCTTACACACCTAGCTTGTTCTGATTCCCGCACTCCTTACACACCTAGCTTGTTCTGATTCCCGCACTCCTACACACCTACCTTGTTCTGATTCCCGCACTCCTACACACCTAGCTTGTTCTGATTCCCGCACTCCTTACACACCTAGCTTGTTCTGATTCTCGCACTCCTACACACCTAGCTTGTTCTGATTCCCGCACTCCTTGACACATGCATTAGCATCACCCCCTGGTTTTCAAATGGGGAAACTAAGGCTTGGAGGGGGTCCTGCTCCAGGAAGTGGCCAATGTGCCTGGGGAATCAGCAGGAGCGGGGGTCCCTCCATGCCTTTGCTTCCTCAGGGCCCACATGGAGGCAGCGAACGTGGAAGGCATCTCCATGGACTCTGGGGTAGACCAGTGTGGATTCAAATTCTGGTTTTACACTTTGTTACGAACTCAGTCAATGTACTTGGTCTCTAGTCCCCTCTGTTTCATATGCTAATGGTGACAGTGTGGTGACCTCACAGGCCTTTGAGGATAAGTAAGTTAATACTACAGACCAGGAGATGGCTAGTCTGCCAACTCCTTTTGTAAATCAAGTTTTAGGAGAATGCAGCCAGGTCAATTTTTTGCAGATGTTACAATGGCAGAGCTGAACAGGCTAACACAGAGAGTGTAGCCCACATCCTAAAACAGTAACCAGCTTTTCTCTAACCTAAAAGCCTGCTGACCCGTCTCTACATGAAAAGCCTCCAATGCTGGGGTGGGGGGCACACGATGTGCTCCAAGGGCTCTGGAGATCATGAAGCATTTGCAATCCCACCCCCACTGACCCATCACTCCTCACGCTCAGGATAAGATGCCTACCAGACACGCCAGGCTACCAAGTTCAGGAATCGAAAGTGGACAGGAGGGACTGGAGAGATGGCTCAGTGGTGAAGAACACTGGCTGCATTTGCAGAAGGCCCAGGTTTGAGTCTCAGCACCCATGTGGTGGCTCACAACCTATAACTTCAGTTCCAGGGGCTCTGATGCCCTCTTCTGACCTCTGCAGGCACAGACATATATTGGAGCAAAACCACTCATACATATTAAATAAATAAATCTTAAAAAAAAAGAAAAACAAAAGGACAAAACCCCAAGTGAACAGGATATATGACCTAGCCGTGGTGGGCGGTTGGGAACACAGGAGAAAAAAAAAGAAGGTAGAACTACAGAACGTGGTAAGCTCTTTGGAGAAAATAAGGAAGAGGAGCTGTGAGAGCCACAGCCAGAGGAAACTGAAATCACTCTAGTCAGACTCCAGAACACACACGGCAGCAAGCATAGTGGCCTCCCTTATCTACAGTTTGCTGCTTGTGGTTTCTGTTACCTGAGATCAACCAATGTCTCAAACATTAAGGGAAAAGTTCCAGAAATACATAATTCATGAGTTTTAAGCTGCACACACCATTTCTTGGTAGCTTGTTGACATCTTATGCCTTCCTACTGTATATTATTTGTGATGTGAACCTTCTCTCTCTCTCTCTCTTTTTTTTTTTTTTTTGGAGTGGGGGTTTCCCCTAGATATCCTGGAACTCACTCTGTAGATGAGGCTGTCCTTGAACTCACAGAGATCCACCTGCCTCTGCCTCTCCAGTACTTGGATTAAAGGCGTGCGCCACTATGGCCCCGTGGACTTTCACTTTGTCCAGAGCATCTAGGCTGTATACACTACCCACCTGGAAGTTGTCTTGTTATCAGATCAACTTCTATGGTTTCTCAGAGCTTCATTACTCATTATGGCACATGAATAAGTAATGATTCCGTCAGTTTATTACAGCATATTGTTCTATTTATTATTAGTTGTTCATCTTTTATTGTGATTAATTTATAGATTAAACTCAATCATATACATAGGAAAAACAAAGTAAGCATAGGTTCAGTATTATTCAGGGTATGAGGTAGCCGCTGGGTATTTTGGAAGCTGGAAACTGGCCACAGACTTGAGCTGAAACAGAAGGCCATGTTTTATGAGTGGCAGCTAGGAAACCCCCTTTCTGGCAGGGAGGCCAGCACTGACCCAGGCCCATGGAGAAAACAAATGGCCTCATTAATTGGACAGAGGCTTATGAGGTCCACTCCCCACCCAGAGACACCCCAGATGCCCAGCCCATGTGGTGGGCATCCCAGGGTTGGCTCCAACACCATATCCTTTAGAGGTTCAGCACTATCAGGTGGGATGGCTGGATCAGCAGGAAGCCTCGTGAGGTAATGTAAGAAAAGCAGGCAGAATGGATTTGGGGTGGCCTTTTCCTCCCTCAACGGAACCAGTCAGCCCTGGAAAGACTCATGAGATGAGCTAGCCACTCACTTCACAAGTAAATGCCAGGCAAACGCATCACTGGAGTGGTCAGGAATGATGGCACACACTAGCCCTTGGGAGACTCGGGGAGAGGATACTGAGCCCAAGGCCAGTTGAGCTGGCTGTACCTTGAATAACAAGATAAAAAAGGAAAAGAGTGAGAAACTGTGTCCAGAGGACTATCCTGGCTGAAGCGGTGTGTGTGAAGGTAATTCTATGGGACCTATAGTTTAATTATTTTTTTTAAATTGTTTATTTTTATCTTATGTACATGACATTTTGCCTGCATGTCTGTCTGTTCTCAGCATGCATGTAAGGCCCACAGAGGCTGGGAGAGGGAGTCCCTGGAACTGGATTTACAGCCGGTTTTAGCCATCCTGTGCATGGTAGGACACACACCAGGGTCCTCCGGAAGCACAACCAGGGCTCCTTTAACTACCGAGCCAGCTCTCCAGCCCCTTGAGCCTGATCCTTCATCATCTGTTACAACTTGAACTTTCCTTCACATGCAATCTCCTGCACAGGCCTGTGACCGCGTAACAAAACAACTAGCCTCAAATCGCACAGCTGTGTGCAGGGAAGATTTATTTTTTTTAAAGAGATTTGCTTGTATGTTATGAGTGTGTTGGATGTAGGTGTGTAAATACAACACATGTGTGTGAATGCACTGTGTGTGCAGTGCCTGCAGAGGCCAGAAGAGGGTGCTGGACACCCTGGAACTGGAGTTATAGACAGCTATCTCTCTCCATGTGGGTGCTGGGAAGTAAACCCAGATCTTCTGCGTGAGCAGCACGTTGTTTGTTTGCTTGTTTTTAATACCAAGCATCTCTCCAGCCCCTGAAGTAAAGATTTAAACACAGATTGCTCATCCCTGATCCAAAACATGTGGGGGTGATAGTGCTTTTGGATTTTGAATTTTAATTTATTCTAAAAATTTTGGAGTCTTGATACATTTGTATATATGTAACAAGATAACCTGGAAATGAGATCCAAGTTTTAATTAAAAAAACTCATTTAGGTTTCATATGCACCTTATACATATATCCTGGAGCCAACATAGAGAATGTGTGTACACACTTGCATATGATTGAACCTAAGCCCACACATATGCTGAGTAAGAGCTCTATCATTGAGGCCTAACCCCCCCCCCACTGTTTTTTTTTTTTTATTTTGAGATGGTGTCCCACTAAGTTGCTCAGGTTAGCCTTGAACTTGCTCACTATGGAGCCCAGGCATGCTTGAAATTGCCATCTTCCTGCCTCAGCCTCTACTTGTTCTGATCCCGTCTGCAGTGTGAGCCCCTCCCTCGAAGCCCAGTCTCATCTCAATACCTAGTGCATTTCCTCACATTGGCAAGCATCTCACACCCAACACCCAGTGCCACTCCACCCGGCTCCTGCTAGTCTTTCCCTACCCCTGTAAAATGCTGCCACATTCACCCTCACCCTGAGGCTTAGGCCTGAAACTTGGGCATTGTCCTTGGCTCCTTGCTACCTCACAACACCAAACTCTGTTGCCCTTTGGTACCCAGCCAGCCCCACAGAGCCACCTTCAGTACACCCAACCCCACCCACGGTGCAGCTGTCACTCCACCGTGACACTGGCCTCAAGGCTGGCCTCTGAAGCTGCTTTATTCCTTTACAGCCCCGTAGCCAGAGTGACCCTTTTAAAGACTGGAAGTTGGTGGAGCCCAGTCCCAACAGTTACATCAACAACATACTCCTAAGCTAAGGCTCGGGGAATACCGCAGAAGAGGAGACAGGAAGGTTCTAAGAGCCAGAGACCAGGGAGTTTGTGGTGAGTCTGTGTTCCCTAATGTCAGAAGCTACACCCCTACAGTTTCACCAGCATGATTACCCAGATGTGAGTGGATCAACAGACATGCCAAAGTGGATGGGAGAACATTCACAGGACTCAACCCTACACAGAGGAACCACAGAAACTAAAGAACACTGAGTGGAAGACATGGTGGTCCCCAGGGAAGAGCACACCAATTGCTTTTCCAGTACCCAATGTTCACCCCTGAAAACGTATGCACCAGTAACGTTATACAGACTGAGCAGGTTATATTT
Source organism: Microtus oregoni (assembly GCF_018167655.1). NCBI lineage: Eukaryota > Metazoa > Chordata > Mammalia > Rodentia > Cricetidae > Microtus > Microtus oregoni. Next base: position 15,911,310 of record NW_024543221.1, read on the forward strand.
AGGAATATATACATATGTACATATACATATATGCATGTAAAACATGGGAAAAGGTCAGGAATCTGAAAGAGAGCAAGAAGGGATGTTTGGGAGGATTTGGGGGAATAAAAGGGAAGTGAGAAATGAAGTATTATAATGTCAATAAATGAAGTATTATAATGTCAATAATAATAATAATAATAATAGAAGACAGAGATTAGCTAGCTCTGTCACTGCTCAGCTCTCAGGGCTGTGTCTAAAATCCCACTTACCAGGGTCCCTTTCAGGAAACTTCTCAGTGACAACAGTAAGAGGCCAGCCTTTCGCTTTCAGCCCCTCACGTTTTCAGTATCTATTTCAAACTTTTCTCTACAAACCTTGACCACTCCCTCCAGCCTCCCCGGCAATGTCACTTCCTACTGCATAGAAAACACAGAAGCCATCAGACCAGAACAGCCTCTGCTTCCTGCCACCACACCTGTGTCTCCCTGCACGGGGCCCCTGATCTGCCCTGGCCCTCTCGCAGTGGTTGCAAAGGTAACTTTTGAATCCAGCTCAACTCCCCAGCCAGCAAACGCCTGCCCTGGCCCTCTTGCAGTGGCTGCAAAGGTAACTTCTGAATCCAGTTCAACTCCCCAGCTGGCAAACGCCTACCCCGGGCAGCATCCGCGGTGGCTTGCATCTGCGGTGGCTTCTCATGCATGCTCACTGCTCCACCAGGGGAATGTGGCCGGCTCTATCTTTCAGCATTCGGTGTGAAGTCTCTCACAGGGCTGTGGAAAGCCAAAGCCTCCCAGCTCTCAGCTGTCCCTGTAATCCCTTGCCTCCTCCCTACTAGCCCGCATCCCCTCATTCCACACAACCTCAGCTTCCCAAGAAGGACTTACCCGCTTACCACCCCCAAACTTCTCTTTTCAAGGCCTCTTGTGACTTCACTAATGCCACTGGTCAAGCTGGTCTTCCCCTTATTTGTCCTGGAGGCAGCTTGTGACACAGTTAACCCCTGACAGCTCAGACTTAACACACACACTTTAAAATACTGAACAGCTTCCTTGAAACCACACTGAGCTGGTGTACAATGATGTGAGGTCCCTTCTTCTCTTCTCAACTCAGACATCCTCCCTGAGAGACCCTGCACGGCTGTCAACCTCAGACACTACAAAGTCAATGCATCTGACAAGGAGCAGACATCCCTGCCCTAGGTCGCTTTCTCCAGCTACTTCTAGGAGAAGGTTCATTTTCTTCCCTAGCCACGAAGACAGCCCAACGTAGCTCACGCTTACGTTCTGCCCAATGTAGCTCACACTTACTTTCTGCCCACGTGCCTCACACGTTCTGCCCACGTGCCTCACGCTTATGTTCTGCCCACGTGCCTCACACTTACCTTCTGCCCATGTGCCTCAGACCCCACCGAATTTTGTGGTTTTGTCATTTTGTTCTGCTTCTTTTACACAAGTGTTTATTTTCACGTGTACAATTGTTTTGCCTGCGTGCATGTGTGTGCTCCAAAAGAGAGCCTCAGACCCATCGGAACCAGAGTTACAGACCGTTGCGAGCTGCCATGTGGATGCTGGGAACTGAACCCAGCTCCTCTACAAGAGCAGCCAGTGCTCTTAGCTGCAGAACCACGTCCCCAGCACAGCTGTTTCTTCTGTCATTGATTGATGCTGACTTGGGAGATAGGATACATTTTCCTAGGCTATGCCTAAGCTATAGTCCTAGCTTCTCCCTCAGAAGAAGACAGAAGTCCCTTTGAAGTCTCTGTTTAGTTTAGTCCCATTCACCAACCACCTTCTCCTTCTCTAAGCCACTCATTTGAACAAAGAAGAAGGTGGAGGCCTGGCTTGGGACTCCAGGTCAGACCCTGCCACTGCTCCCTGCTCCTAGTGACCTGGAATCCCTGGTTCGCTTCTCTGGTCTGCTTTATTTCCTGCTGCTGGGTCCTTGTGCTGACTTCCTAACAAGTGCTGTTCTTCCTCTAAATGTCAGTCTCCTTTGGGTCTTTCCAAGGACCTGGAGTCCTGGCCCTAACTCCCACTCCACCCCTACCCCCAGCTGCCACCTCTGAAGCTGCCTGGGACTCATTCTAGCTAATCCCCTGTGTCCTGTCCCAACCCACCACCACCTGAGGGCTATGGCCAAGACTAAGAAGTGACAGCATAGGATGGCATAATTTCTGGTCTATCCTGGCACATGGAAGTTTATCTGCTAGTCTGTGCTTTTATTTAAACCCAAATGGCTTTAGGCCAGGCATGCTTTCCCCAGATCCATAGATCTCACAACTGTGCTGTTAAACACACAGCCTTCCTGAGCTCTCACGCACAGGGCTCCGTAAGGCTCAGTTTACCTGTCTAGAGCTCCAGGTGAAGACTTCACCACCCCTGCAAGCCAGGGGACTACAGATGCTTATGAGACTTGGGCAACTTGCCTTGATCACATGACCACACCCAGAAAGTCAAAACCCCAGATTTGACTGCTTCTTGTGCTGAGGCACCAAATACCACAATGCCAGCATTTGGGAGGGGAGGCAGGGAGATTGCTGCCAAGCTCCAGGGCAGTCTGGGCTACACAGTGAGTTCAAGGGAAGCCTGAGCTATGTAGTGACATTTTGTCTCAAAAATAAAAAAGAGCAATCCAGATTCGAATCCCAGCCTGCCAGGTTATACAACCCACACTCTTCCACTCTGACAGAGACCCTCTGCAGCAGGGTGCAAAGAAAAACAGAATACAGACAAACCTGGGGCCCAAAGAGAGTAAATTGCTATTCCAGGCCATCCAGGAAAGAGGTTGTCCTGAGCCTGGTCAGGGAACAGATAAGAATGGGAGAAACACAGCAGTGGGAGATCTGGATGCAGCTGGAGATACCTGTCTAGGGAGCTCTAGAAACATCACGTAAACCAAGGTGACTAGTATTGCAGAACGCAAGTGTCTCTCCTTAAGAGTGGAGGTTTAAGCCTTAGAGCGACAAAGAACTCCAAGAGAGGAGCCTAGGGACAGAAACCTGTTTTCCAGACATAGCCACACTGGCACCTCCAAGGCAGGAGGAGGATGGGAGGAGGAAGAGGGCCAAATTAGGGAGTCCCAGTCGGGACACAGCCAGCTCCAAGGCTGATGGACAGGCTAGCAGACAGCTGCAAGGCGCCTGCTGGCGACAGAGGATTATCAGACCCCAGGAGCCTTCACAAGCTGAACAGCATCTCAGCAGGTGCAGAGAACCCGTGGAGGCTGAAGCCAGAAGTGCAGACTTCCAGAGAACCCAGGAGAAGAGAAACTCTGGGAAACACAGAGCCTCCAGTCAACAGCAGAAAAGGCTGAGACCAAGGGGCTCGGGAGGAGGGGAGGGAACAGCAGGAGAGCCCGCCTCAGGAAGAAGACAGTGGGTTCCTCATGGAGGTGGAGGTTTCTGGCTGGGTTGGAAGGAGTGCAGCTTGGCCGTGAGGGAAAAGGCTGCGGGGGAGATTCCCGAGGTGCTCTGAATTGGCAAGGAGGGGGGAATCTGACTAGGCACAGGCTGTGGAAACGAGAGCTGCCCTCTGGGCTGTCAGGGGCACAGAGGACCCTACCTGCACATCTGAGTGCACAGCACAGGGCTGAGCAGCACAGGTGCACACTGCCTTTGCTAGAACATCACAGTCAGCTGCCTGCAGCAGGCACTCATATGCAAAATGTGCCTGGGACTAGAGTTTCTGTCACGACTAAGGGTGTTTTCACTTTTATTTCGAGGTCTTCCATTCCACTTCCTCCTGAGACAGGGCTTGCCAGAGGCCACACATAGGAATTCCTCAAGCACTGTTTTCTTAGCAAAGCAACAACACAGAAGTGCTGGCCCAGGCCTGGTAGTGGTGCAGGTGTCTCCGCCCTTGGGATTCCTCTTCTGTCCCATGGACTGAGTCACCTCTCCCTGTCCCTAACATGCTGTAAGCATTCCACCCGCTAGCCCTCCCAGCCTGACCATAGCTCCCGTCCAGAAGAACCCTGGGAAAGCTACAGCCGGGACACAGGAAGCTTAGAGACTGTATCTGTCCCTGTGTCTCCTTCCTCTTGTTTGTTAAGTCTTTAAACCTGCAGTTTGGGGCTAATATCTGGCTGGTTCTCCCATCACCCCCTGTCTGAAGAATCTTGGCTTCTAGTCAACGTATAAAGGCAAGAAGGCAGGGGTTGAGTCAGAAGACTTAGGCTTGGGTCCTGCCCACTTCCACGACTGTGAGATTTTTCTCATCACTTCTAAGAGGAGTGGAAGAAAAAAAGCACCTGCCTCTCCCTAGTCTGATATGACTGGTTATTAATAACCTGCATTTGATTCCTGAGATCTAATCATCACTAGCACCTGTCCTCAGTAGCTGTGTGACACACCCCGGAGAAACTGAGTGCGGCTCAGCCAACGTCTTTTTAGGCTAACCACTGCCAGACACAGGTCCTGCCCCAGGCACTCGGATGCTGGAGTGGACAGAGTGGGTTTGTTCACACAGCAGGAGGTGTCTCTAGCAAGATGTTGCCCACACTGCTGGTAACAGATATCCCAGGGACTTAATGGGAATCTAGGCCCTCTTGCTGACCCGTCAGACTAAACAGGAGGGAGGCAGATGCGGCTCTCTGAGAAATCAAGGTGACGGTCCTGAAGCAGAAACCGCAGAGTCCCACGCCCGGCAGCTCAGGGGTTGTTGACACAGGATGCTTCCCCTCACCATCTGAGGGCTGTGGAAAGCTGCCCTGACTCACAGGGTGTCGTGGGAGACAAGTGACATGAGCCATGGGCAAATGGGTTTGAGAGGGACAGCTCCACTCACATCCAGTGACTCCTTTTCCTTCCAGGTCCCCTCAGCAAAGTGGAGATTATACCTACCTACATAAGGCTCCTGTCTCCCACTGGTCGAATGGGACTGACTCAGAGGCCTTGGCTCCCCTGACTTGCAAGTCACCCCTGAGACACCCCAGACGTGAAAGCTCCTACTCCCAGCAGCTGGGCCCCTATGTCATCCACCCACGTCCACGGGTTCTCCGCTGACGTTGGCCATGCCTCTCCCATACCACAGGCCCCAGCCAGGGACCCTGAGAAAGTCATAGCCCCTTTCCACAAGCTATCGCTCCAGTCCAGGACCTGGGGATGGCCCAACCTGGACTCACCACATGAACAAAAGCTCAGCATTTCCGACCTTCATCTCCCATTCATCTTTCCTGCTGTAATTTTTGCTTTTGTTCAAATCAGTCGTCCAAGGAAGGTTTGCACTCAAACCCTCAGTGGGGCCACACTCCTGGCTATGGGCTGTGAAGCAAGTCAGGCAGTGGCCAATGGACTGGAGAGCTCTTACGAACCTGCCCAAAATTATCTCACACACACCCAGAAAGCTCTATTTTCAGAAATGCTTTAACCGATTTCTTTGCATTTTAAGTCTTCCCGAACACTTCAAACATTTAAAAAATGCATATATTCCTGGAAAAAGGAACCATCCTTTTCCGCCCTACTCCAATTTTCGCACCGCACCTATGCTCAATATTTACTGCAACAAGCTGGTGGCTGTATGCTTTTCTCACAAGCTATGGAGGGTTGTGGAGAAGGGAGCTTCTCCTCGTTTCACAGACCTCAGCCCACAGCCGAACTCCGACCAGCCCAGTGCCTGCAGCGGCGAGATACAGAGTGCTCAAAGTAAATCTGAAATAGCCAAATATGGAAAGTCAGCAGGACGGAGTGAAAAGGCTGAGGGAAAAAAGAAGCAAACCTAGAGGGACCCGCAACGAGTCCTCAGAACCGTCAGACCCTACAGCTGGGTGGCATGGGGGTCAAGCAGTGGTGTGAAAAAAAACTGTCTCCGCCCACGCTGCTGGGTGCTCACCTCCACCGCCTGGATCTGCTCAAATCTAGAACTCACCTTCTGGAAAGTCGGGCGCTACCTCCAAACATGCACGCACTATAGCACCGGTGCAGGTCTTCGTCCCTGGCATTAAGTTCACGTTAACGGGTTCCGCTTGCACAATGCCGGGGTGGGGGTGGGGGGTCGGCGAGTGCGGGTGTCCCGGGTCGCCTTAGTCCCCCTGCCCGCCTATCACATATGCCTTAGGCTCGCCGTCCAGAGCTGCTTTCGGTTTTAGGGTAATGGGACGGTCGGCTCACCAGCCTTCGCCACCAGCGGGACTCAGCCGCTGGCACCGGGCAGCTTCGCCTTAGAGGCTGGAGCCGTCCAGCCCCAGAAGTGGCCTCAGGGAGGGGCGGGGCCGAGGATGGGGGCGTGGTTTTGGCGTACTGGATGGAGGGGCGTGGTCACGACCCCCATGAGGCGGGGCGAGAGGGCCTGTAGGCGGCCCGGAACTCCTGCGAGCTGGGAGGCTGAGTCACCCACACCCTTGAAGCCTAGCCTTCTCTTTTTAGGACCGTCGGTACCTCAGGTGCCTTTGAACTGTAAGTATTTTGCTTTTCAATAAGCCTCTTTCCTGCCCACCTCCCCCCAAACCTGTTTGTTCTGGAGCAGAAGCGTCTGACTCAAATCACTTCTTCCCGGAGCTTCCTGCAGAGCAGTACAAATCCACCGCCAGCCCTCATCCTGCTGTTAGCCTAGTTTAGCAGTCTCTGAGAGTCCTAATTAGAATTCATCAGTCAAAAGCTCCCCAGACAGCTCTCCTGGTCTGCCGAGCCACCTGGTGCCTGACCTCTAGAGGTGACTCAGATAATATACCCAAGGGAGGCGGTGGCGGGGAGGAGGCAGAAATTTTTAATAAATAAATAAATTAAAAAAAAAAACTTTGATCCTGACCTCTCAACTGCTAAACACATTCGCCCCACACAATCACAGCAATTTCAGCCTATATGAATGAAATGAGATAGCATCCCAAGTCAGCTAACTGCGGGAAGTACTTAGCCATCCCAGTGTCAATTGCCCATTGACAAGATACTAGGTGCCTTGGAGTGAACACAGGTGTGCATTGGACCTGGGTAGCAGCTTTGAGGAGTAGATATGGAGTCTGGAGGAGTAGCCAACAGGAATCGGAAGTCCACATGCAAACCTTTGGTTAGCAAGAGTAGACACTCAGTGGGGAAGATGGCCTGTGGGTTTGCTTTGGCACTCCGGATCAGCTTGTTCTTGAGAGAGCCCAAATCCTCCTCCCAGTCTCTCCACACAGCACATCTATTGCTCTGTCTTCCATCTCCCCTCACACTACTGCAAGGCGACACAACCCATATATTGATCCTGTCTTCGTTAGGGTTCTGTTGCTGTGAAGAGACACCACAACTCCTATAAAGGAAAACATTTAATTGGGGCTGGCTTACAGTTCAGAGGTTTAGTCCATTATCTTTATGGCAGAAGGCAAGGCAGCGTGCAGACAGACATGGTGCTGGAGAGGGAGCTGAGAGTTCTTATACCTGATCCAAAGGCGACAGGAAGTGAACTGTGTCCCTGAGCATGTCTTGAACATATGAGAGCTTAAAGCCCGCCTCCAAGTGACACACTTCCTCCAACAAGACCACACCCACTCCAACAAGGTCACACCTCTTAATAGCGCTACTCCCTTTGGGGGCCATTTTCCTTCAAACCACCACAGATGTCTGGTATGAAAAATACAGCTAGGCTGGGCCACTGGCGCTATGCTCAGCTATGATTTCCTGGTCTCTTTTCACTGACTGAATGAAGTAATCTCCAAAATGAGACCCAAGGTTTTGATATGGTGAAATCCCAAGCTGGAGAGAATACATTTTCATCAAATGGTGGCCACCAGACTCCATAGACAGGTCTAAATAAGGACACATAGGACTTTTTGGTGGGGTTGGAGGCATGGAACACACTTAATTTTTTTTTTTTTTGTCTGAATGGAAGTCTGTAACCTTGTGTGTCCCTGGTGCTCACGGAGGTCAAAAGAATGAACTGGAGTTACAGATAGCTGTGAACCACCATGTGGGTGTTGTGATTGAACCCAGGTCCTCTAGAAGAGCAGCCAGTGTTCATAATGCTGACATGGTGGTCGTCAGACGTGGAGGCTAAGTTCCCAGTTCCCACTGTTGATCCCAGTGTCATGGGCAGGATGACTAAGAGAGCAAACACAGAACCCGGGGTACAGCCCAGATGGAAGGTCATGTGACCTCTCCTAAAAATATTTGATGGTGGCTGGGCATGTAGGCTCATCCCATAATTTCATCTCTTGGAAGACGAAGGCAGGATTGCTGAGTTCAGTGGCATCCTGGGCTACATCAAGACTTGTCGGTTGGGGGCACAGAAGTCCTTGTACCCAGAGTACCAGGGAAAATAGAAATGTTAGACATGCAGGGATCTTTCTTTGAAGGAGAAAAGACTTGTTTTATGCCCAGAAAGGTGGGAGTAGTTATTATTAATGATCTGCTCATCTTTCTGCTATGTGTAGTCAGAGCTCACCCACCCTGTGCTATAGAGAGAGAGCTCACCCACCCTGTGTTATACACTGAGCTCACTCACCCTGTGTTGTAGAGACAGAGCTCACCCTGTGCTGTAGAGACAGAGCTCACCCACCCTGTGTTATAGACACAGAGCTCACCCACCCTGTGTTATAGACACAGAGCTCACCCATCCTGTGTTATAGACACAGAGCTCACCCACCCTGTGTTATAGACACAGAGCTCACCCACCCTGTGTTATAGACACAGAGCTCACCCATCCTGTGTTATAGACACAGAGCTCACCCACCCTGTGTTATAGACACAGAGCTCACCCACCCTGTGTTATAGACACAGAGCTCACCCACCCTGTGTTATAGACACAGAGCTCACCCACCCTGTGTTATAGACACAGAGCTCACCCACCCTGTGTTATAGACACAGAGCTCACCCACCCTGTGTTATAGACACAGAGCTCACCCTGTGCTGTAGAGACAGAGCTCACCCACCCTGTGTTATAGAGACAGAGCTCACTCACCCTGTGTTATAGACACAGAGCTCACCCACCCTGTGTTATAGACACAGAGCTCACCCTGTGCTGTAGAGACAGAGCTCACCCACCCTGTGTTATAGACACAGAGCTCACCCTGTGCTGTAGAGACAGAGCTCACCCACCTTGTGTTACAGAGACAGAGCTCACCCACCCTGTGTTACAGAGACAGAGCTCACCCACCCTGTGTTATACAGACAGAGCTCACCCACCCTGTGTTACAGAGACAGAGCTCACCCACCCTGTGTTGTAGAGACAGACCCCACCCAGAATGTTATCCCAGACCCCCTCCCACCCAGATAGATTTTTATCTTCATTTCCCAGTTACTAGAACCCGTCCCAGGGGAGATGTCACACGTACTTTGTGGCTTACCGACTTCTCTGCTATCTTGTCAGAGACCACACCAGATTCTAGCCTTTTAGCCTTAGAACCTGCCTTCATGGTCAAATTTACTCTGTAGGGGAGTTTCTGTGCAGCCACATATTTTTAATTGTTTTTTATTGAGCTCTACATTTTTCTCTGCTCCCCTCCCTGCCTCTCCCCTTCCCTCCAACCCTCTCCCAAGGTCCCCATGCTCCCAATTTACTCAGGAGAGCTTGTCTTTTCTACTTCCCATGTAGATTAGATCCATGTGTGTCTCTCTTAGGGTTCTCATTGTTGTCTAGGTTCTCGGGGATTGTGATTTGTAGGCTGGTTTTCTTTGCTTTATGTTTAAAAACCACTTATGAGTGAGTACATATGATATTTGTCTTTCTGGGTCTTGGTTACCTCACTCAGTATGATGTTTTCTAGCTCCATCCATTTGCCTGCAAATTTCAAGATGTTGTTATCTTCTTCTGCTGTGTAGTACTCCATTGTGTAAATGTGCCACATTTTCCTTATCCGTTCTTCAGCTGAGGGGCAGTTAGGTTGTTTCCAGGTTCTGGCTGTGACAAACAATGTGTGCAGCCACATCTTAAGTTTTATTGTGTACCAGGAATGGGAATGGTTGGTGCATGCATACCAATATCCAAATTCTATTGTGTATAAATACGCCTACCTTAAGCTGCCTGGTGATGTGGGATTCCTCTCTCTATGCTGTGAATATGACTGGTTAATTAATATAGAAAACTGGCTTGGCCTGATAGGGTAGAGTAGAGCTAGGTGGGGAAAACTAAACTGAATGCTGGGAGAAAGGAGGCGGAGTCAGAGAGAAGCCATGGAGCTGCCACCAGAGACAGACACGCCAGAACTTTGCTGGTAGGCTATGGTGATAAACAGATAAATGGAGATGGGTTAAAGATGTAAGAGCTAGCAAATAAGAAGCTAGAGCGAATGGGCCAAGCAGTGATTTAAATAAGGTGGTTTCTGTGTGGTTATTTCGGGAGTCTGGGTGACCTCCCTATGACAGCCTGGCATCAGATTCCCTGAGGTTTGATGCAGGTTGTATACTCCCCTCTTCACAGATGGCTCCTCAGCCTGCCTTGACAGCTGCAGAGACACCCTCACTTGTTTCAAAACAAAGCAAAACAAAACATAAAAATGCCTGAAGGTATATGGGAAAGACAAAACATAATTGTATAGATAAGAAATAAAGCTGGATGGGGAGGTTTAAGCCTGTGATCACAGTCTTCAGGAGGCAGAGGGAAGAATGTCAGGAGTTCAGGTCAGTCTCAGATACATAGCAAGTTTGAAGCAGCCTGGGCTGCAAGAGACTGTTTCAACAAAACAAACAAACTAAAACTAAAACAAAACAAAACAAAAAGTCAGGTGCCTTTAATCCTTGCGCTGGGGAAGCAGGGAGTTCTCTGTGAGTTCAAGGCCAGGCCGACCTACACAGTAAGTCCCAGGATAGCCAGGATTCTGTAGAGAGCCTCTGTGTCTCAGAAAAGTAGCACATAGCCGTGTAGCATGCTAAGTGTGTCCAGTGTGTCCAGCACTTGATCTATAGTAGCCCATTGTCTTGGTCAGTGTTCTACTGAGACACCATGACCATGGCAACTCTTATAAAAGAAGCATTTAATTGGGGCTGGCTTACAGTTTCCGAGGTTCAGTCCATTATCATCATGGTGGGAAGCATGGTGGCACACAGGCAAACATCTGGATCTGCAGGCAGCAGGAAGAGCAAGCTGCTGGGCCTGGCTTGGGCTTTTGAAACCACGGAGTCCACCCGCAGTGACATACTTCCTCCAACAAACCCACACCTCCTCCAATAAGCCAATACTGATGACCAAGCATTCAAATAGATGAGCCCATGGGGGCCATTCTTACCCAAACCACACACCCTCTTAATTGTCATAGATTTTACAGATTGGAAAACTCATCTATTGAACCATTTTCTCCAAACCACAAAACTCTGAGGTGGAAGATGAACCCAGGAAGTCAGGTTTGGGCCTCTTAGCTACAGCAGTACCCTGCCCTCCAAAGCAGCGAGGAGTGGGGACTCAAGCTAAACAACCTGAAGACAGAGGCAAATCTGAGCAGTTTTATTATTTTAAAAATATTCAGTATTAATTTCCATATCATATTTAACTGTCGACTAATTTACTAAACCCTTAAACTAGATTCCCCTACAAAGACAAGGGGTTGGACATTACGCACAAACTCCTCCTGCAGAAGGAACGGGCAAACACCTGATGCTCTGGGCAGGCTGTGGTTGCCTACAGCCAGTGGTCTCACTTCCTGGAGTGGCTGCAGCCTGGGCTGCCAGCTGGTAACGAGGGGAGGCTGCCATCTGCTGGTCAGTGCCTTATTTCCCTCATTCTACACCGAAGACTGCTGAGGTCATGTTAGTGGAGGAAGTGTACTTTCAATCACAAGAGAGAGAAGTGACCAGACAAGCAGCAAACCTCTTTTCCTTGGGCTTGGAATTGCACCGTTATGGGCTACAGTGGAAAGTATGCTCACCAGGGGACACGTAGAAAGTGTGGCACAGCGGCAGACCAGGGGAAAGCAACCCTGATGGTGCTGCGTGTGAAATGCTTGCTGGTCTCCCAAGTGTGCTTCCTGACCAGTGGCAGACGATTCTTTCTATTCCATCAAATAACCGCCCTAGGTTAAGCTTTTTGTTGACTCCTACAAAAAGACAGGCAGCCGGCAGATCTCCCCAAACGGATATAATTAGTTTTGTAAGATACTCTCTTTGGAGTTGGTGAGATGACTCAGTGGTTGGTTAAGAGCAGTTCAATTCCCAGAACCCACATGGCAGCTCACAGCTGTCTGTAGCTCCTGCTGCCCTCTTCTGGGTGCTTCCGGCAGTGCATTCACCAGGGCAGACACAGGCATGCCTACACAAATTCCTGCCAGAGCCTAAGAAGTCCTCGGGAAGACCCAGCCCCTATCAGTAATCTCTAATTTGTGAATAACAGCTTGCAAATACCTCCATGCAGCTACCATCTCCCTTCACTGTTCCTAATTAAGTTGTCCCGGGGAAAAAGCTGTGAGGAAAGGGGATGGAACAAGACTCCTGACAAACAGAGGAGGGTGTAGATGCAAGGGAGGGTAGGGGGCTGAAGATGAGAGGATTTTCTTGGAAACTCCATGCTACCCAATACTTGGTGTGATGATTAGAAGACGCAAATAAAAGACCCCCAGGAGCCACGCTCCTTCACGGAGGGCCTGGAGAAGATGAAAGCCAGGGGAACTGTACGTGTGATAGCTCGTCTTCACTGCCAACCACACTTGGAATCAACCCAGATCCAAGCAGTTTGGGCACCCTGTGACAGGTTTTCTACATTGGGAAGGGCCATCTCAATACGGACCACGCCTTCTGATAGCAAGCCACCTAAAAGGACACGGAAGAAGTTTTCGTTTGCTTTTTCCTGCTTGAGCCCACTCTCGCTGGCAAGGCCAGCTATCCTGTTGCTGAGGCATTCCTTCAGTGGTATCAGGACCTACTTCTTTGGGATTCCAACCCAGACTGAAGATCAGCAGCTCTCTTGGACACCAACTCCAGGTCTGCGTGTGGAGACATCTGTGACTTGGCTTTCGCTGGACTGCTCAAACCCTGCCTGTAAGCCCCTCTAATAACCCTGTATCTATATGAAAACGTGTTTTCATACTCCCACGGGCCAGCGGCCGTGAAACAGATTGTTGAACTAATACAGCAAGGCTCCTAAGCTTGACTGGGTTCTCCCTGCACTCAGTTACTATCACCTTACAAATAAGGTGATCCTGTAGGTGTCTAGGTTTCTTGTTCATATTCTCCCTGCAATCAGAATGTGGTTGTTATCTATTTTGGGCAAGCCCATAGGAAAGGACAAATCTCGAGTCCTAAGCTACCTTCTTTCTGAGGGTCCTGGTGTCCCTATGCTGCCAGGGCCAAGAATATTTAAGGGGCAGGAGGGAACATCAATAGAACATACCTAGCTAACAACTGAATTTTTGTACTTTGAACCAAAGCACTTCGTAATTTTAGAAGTAACGACTGTGGCGGTCCACATTAAGATAGAGTTTTGCCTTCTCTCACTTTCTTGTGTGCGGTTCTACTCAGCTGTCAGCTTATTTTTGGCCATCACTTAACTTGGTTCCCATCCACATTACCGTGACTTCCATACTAGAATTAAATACCTTTTTCTTTGATTTTAACCACTGGAGCAACAATGTGATTTATTTTTAGTTGCGCTATGAAAACAGTTCGGTGTAGATCTCTGAGAAAGGATAAGTTCAGAATTGACAAAAATGGCCATGAAGAGAGTTCTAGGCTTTGTTTTATATCACAAGCCTGCATTCAGAATTTCACAGTGAAGAGGTCCTAAATTCTCATACAGAATGAGATCATATAAAAATAGAAGACATGGACACCTTTAAATCTTTAATCCTTTAGGCAGCAAGCATATTACTCTTCCAGGCCAAACACTGCTCAAACAGAAAAGGAAAATAATGACGTGCAAAATATTTACAAAATATGCAAAGCACACAATCAAGACATCTCACTATATACATGAATCATATTCTAGTGGAACTACGGCTTTCCTACCGTGTGCTCTTGTGTTTGTAAGTAAAACTGCAACACATTCCTCTGATACAGCACCTAGGCCCATGTCTGGGACACAACAGGCTTTAAAGGAACCACAAGTTACTGGACATCTGGACAGACGCTGGTGCTGACCATCTGACTGACATTTCCCCAGACTGTACTGACGGTCTACTGACAGGAGACAAGATGGTGAAAGCGGTCACGGTATAATATTAACACACAAGACAAGTGCTTAAAAGAATGCTCTAGACAGTCTGAGATACACAACCGTCTTCCATGGCTTTTAAAGTAAAAATACGTATAAATTCTTTAATATTACTTTTGAATCAGTTGCATTTTATGTGGGACATAAACTATTAAGGTGATCCAATAAGAGAAAAAAGGGCCTCTCCTGCAAGCCACTTTTAATTGTGTCAGAATGGAGGGTCCTTCTGAAGGAAACCTTGGAAATTAAAGCTGGCCAATGAATTTAAATCTAGGGCTCTTTAAGGTGGGGGAGCCTTTACACAAAGGGACTATTTTTCCAACACTCAGGAACACATGACCTCTTTGATGTGGACAGTCTGTTGCAGACACTAGCAATCTATCCCTCTGCAACAAGCCATGCTTCCAATAAGAAATCATTGTATCAAAACTATCAGTAACACACTGTTGAAATGCTAACACTGCAAAATATTCTTTGTAGGTGCTAATGATTTCATGTTGGAACAAAAAGACTTTCAGTCTGTTTCTTCATAAAAATGGGTCTTGGTACTTTAGTTAACGGCACAATTATTGCAATACCACAGACTCTCAACTTCATCTTGTGAAGGGTGCTGAAGATTTAACCATAAATCAAACCACAAGCACAGGTTGGCTGCAAGGATTGCACCAATGTATCCAACTGTACAATAGAGATTTACCAAGAAAAAAAAAAACCACCCTTCGTATTGAAGGAAGACCCTGCTAATGAGTATGAGGGCGACTTGAAGCTCAGAAGATAAACTGTAAAGAATGGCTTCCATAACCACCATCTCTACATAACTGACAAAATACGCTCTCTTCTAAATTCCAAACACAGGCGATACTAGCGAAAAGCAAATAGCATTTAGAAACTTTTTTTTAAATTAACAATTTTGAAGAACTTAAAAAATCATCTCTCACCAAATTTTAAGTCCTTTTTCTGCAAGTAAATGATTCCAAACCTCTATTAGTGATAGACAACAGGGTCAATGACCTTTAAACAAGGACTTTACGCTAGGACCCCAAACTCTGTTAAAGGATTAGCAGGTTCAATACATTCTTTGTGGTTTCATATAATTGCTTTGCAATTGATTTAATTGCTTTCTTTTAAAGGAATATATTGGAATTCCTTTAGAAAAAAAGCAACATATCTTGAAAAAAGGGATATGAAGCTATAATTTCTTAAATATGAACATATCAAAATCTGAAATGCAGGCTATTTATTCTTGCACTCCTAACATAGGAAAGTGTTTTTTTTTTAAAAATTTAAATTAAAGAAAAAAGCAAAAAGCTAAAAATCCTTAAGGAATTTAAGGAGTTTTTAACAATTCTTAAGTCAATATTTTTGTACTAATAGCTTTGAGTATGAAGAGGCAGGAAAATAAGAAACCTCAACAAAATAAATACAGTAAAAATAAACATCCCCCCCCCCCCATATATAGAATCCTTTTCCTCCCATGAGATCCCACTGGTGAACACTTGGAGGCCAACGCGAGGCTCCCCGTGGTGTCACACCCACTTCCGCTCGCTTGCTCGTCCACTCCATGGCCACAGGACTCGTTAGCAGCCTCGGTACCTAGGAAGGATGCTTTCCTCCTGCAGCAGTCCAGTGACGGACGAGAAATAACTGCCACGTTGTCCAGTTTTCTCTAGTGCAGTGAGGACTGTGATTCTGTCTGTATTCCAATGAGTGAAGGTGGCTGCTGGCCACCAACTGTGGTCAGCACCGGTCTTGGGTTCAGGCGGGGCGGCATAGAGTTAGCAGGGCGAATGAGGGGTGGCGGAGGCTGGTTGAGAGCTGGCCGGGGTTGGATGAACCGAGCCTGCTGCTGGAGTGGAGGAGGTTGCCGGTGAAGAGCAGGGGCGGCAGGCAGGGTTGGACGAAGAAGTGGTGGAGGCTGGTTCAGAGTGGCAATGGGGACTGTGGGTGTTGGAGTGGGTGATGGGGCAGGAGGTGATGGACCCAGAGTCCGAGGAGCCTGTGGGGTCTGTGCCTAGAGGTGAGGAAACAAAAATACATGTGTGAGATTTAAGTCCTAACAAACTTGATACACTATAGTTTGGGCTGTCACAGGAAAAAAAAAAAACAAACCAAAACAAATAAAACCAAAACAAAAACAACACCGGTGTTTATTGGAAGCACAAGCTTCTTTTATTTTTAACAAAACAAAAAATAAACCCTTCCTTCCCCAACAAAAAACAAAACAAAACAAAAAAAACCAACAAAGCTACCAAACAGACATCTTTATTAGTAAGCAGTTTAAAAGCAGGAATAATACACTTTCCGCTCTGCTAGGACCAGAAGTCGGCATGTCATAGGGACTTGGCATCACCAGAGAAGTGTCACCGAGGAAGTGCTCGCTTAGCTAGTCCTCACACAGCACCCTTACAGAACGCCACAGCCACACCGAAGGGTGACTCCTCAGCTCAGGTTAGCTCAAATTCCAGACACAAACACACCTCCTCTTCTTCATCAGTGCTCTTCCCTGACGGCACTTTAGAAGCACTTTCTGTCTCCTCCCCTAAAGCGGAAGCCTGGGTTCCTTGTTCCGCTTCCCACTCCTGCAATACCTCCTCTAAGTTAAACCGGCGCCTGTAGTTTACAAAGAAGTTCTTCACTTGGCCAACAGTCTTGTTGCCAATTACATCTGCAATAGCTTGAAAATCTTTACCATATTTGCGGACACCTGGAAGGCAAAGTAAATAATACACCTGTGAAGGATGAGTACGAGAGCCATGCGCAGCAAACATCATGCACACACACACCAGCAACCAACACCCTTGCTCAGCAACTCTGTCCCTCCTCAGAGTTAAGGCATGTCATGGAGCCAGCCGCTTGCCTTCGGCTGAAGAGTCAGACTTACCAGTTTTTACACACCCAGTTATTTCCTCCACTGCTCTCTTCCACTCCCAAATACAGTCCATTTATTGTAAAGCACTGAATTCTTTGTTCCAGCCTCAATTCCACATTCATTTATTTCCCTAGTAGCCAGTCACCTAGATTTGAGCAACACCGTTTGTAAACAAAACTGGACGGGCAGAAGCCACCTCTTTACCCCTCGATGGACCGAGTGGACCGCGTGGCTCCCCACAGTGAAAAGCAATGCAATTTGGGGCTTAATAGTAACAACTTCACCATGATCACGTGCCTACCCCACCAGGTGACTGACAAATAGAAGTAACTAAATTATAAAATCAGAGCTATGGTGATCTGATGGGCTAAGGAAGGGGCCTTCCATCCCTTGGAGCCTTGTGTGGGGACTGCTGGTGCGCTCTTCAGGGAGACTCAGGTCTGCGCTCGCCATTCAGCCTGAGACTTAAGAAGGGCACACACTGCTTCCAGAGCATGCTATGGCTAAGGGAAGGCAGTGTTGATCTCACAGCTACAAATGCGTGGTGGTCTGCTGAGGTCAATTCTAAAAGACATAAAAGGATCATATTGAAGAAGAGATGTACCTTGCTCAAAACACAAAAGTTTTGTTGTATACTCTGATAACTGTATTGATCTCAGAAAAAAAAAATCATTCATGAAAGAGATGGGAAAGACAGCCAGAAGGAGGCGTAAACCAACGCCACCTAAGGCGGCCAGAGGTGAGAGCGTGTGGCAAGGCTGAGCAGCTGACACTGGTGTGAGACCCAGAATACTAATCCAAGGGGAAACGATTCTGCTTTTGAATTCTACTCTTATTTGGGAACAAATATCTCCAAATAAATTCATCCGATGGGTTTGGCCAATGGGAAGTCAGTCCCATTACTTTGGAGCTTTTTGAATGAGAAGTCTGGTATTAAGACGGACTACATGGCACCGTAAACAAAAGAGGGTTTATAAGCTTGTGTGTTCTGTCCAAAAGGTAAGGTGTGCGTGACAACACAGACATCAGTTACACAGTTTAATCAACAGAGATAAATGTATACTTTCTTTAAATCCAAACCAATTTTCATTGCTCAAGCTGAAGCCTAACAGTGACTCAGTTACACTGAGGGTTTCTATGGAAACAGAAATCCCAGGCTACCTATAATAGTTACTGTTCACACGCAAGTTCCTCGCTAGTGTTCTTTAGGAAGCGGCAGCACTAGGCGACTCTGTGCCATCTAAACGCAAACTTGAGAAACAGGCGAGAACTATTTAGAAGCCAGACAGGACCTCCCTCAGCACTAATTTCCACAAGGGCCACTTAATTTACACACCCCGCCCCACCGCGCCCACCCCACTCCAACTCACCCCTCCCTAGGAATTTGACTACTTTTGACTGTTCCCTTCCTCCTTAATCTTCTCTTGGTTAACAAGACTGATTGGGGCACCAGCACTGTCATATTTGCAGAATTATAGACCCTAAACTGCAAAGTACTTCCGTGAGAGCGCAGTGTTTCAGAAGACTCTGGTGCCAGACTTTCCTCTGCTCACTCGGGCATGTTTGTGATGAACTCAGGCGAGGATCTCACTACCCTGCGGACCATCTGGCTTGCTGGATGACCCCAACTAGTGTTCTGAGAACAGGTGTACCCAGATACCAATCTCCTCAGCCTGCAGGGCAGGCTTTGCACTAGCTGAAGCTCCTGCGGTTGCCTTTAGACTGCAGCAGTCCTGTTCCTATGTCCTGACAAACTCCAGAGTTACTCACCACAGAGTGGAAAAACCTGGAGAAAATGCCAAACAACCAGCGGTACTGCAGGACTAAGTCTGGACAATGTGTCCGGGAAATGGGATTTTCTTTATCCTAAGTCTTACTTTGCCTGTTCTTCCTCAAACTGTGGTGGCCACACACAGTGGTTTGAAGTGTGTGTGTGTGTGTGTGTGTGTGTGCGCGCGCCTGTGTGTGTCTATGTGTGTATTTACACATGCCTATGTGTCTGTATGTGTGTATGTGTCTGGGTGTGTGTGCGTGTGCGTGCATGCCAGAGGACTAGCTTAAATGTTCTTCCTCAAACTGTGGTGGCCACACACAGTGGTTTGAAGTGTGTGTGTGTGTGTGTGTGTGTGTGTGCGCGCGCCTGTGTGTGTCTGTGTGTATTTACACATGCCTATGTGTCTGTATGTGTGTATGTGTCTGGGTGTGTGTGCGTGTGTGCGTGTGTGTGTGCGTGTGCATGCCAGAGGAAGCCAGAGGACTAGCTTAAATGTTCTTCCTCAAGTACTATCCACCTAATTTTCTGAGACAGGGTCTCCTCTCCCTGTGTCCTGGAACTCACCCAGCAGGCTTGGGTGGCAGAATCCCTGGGACTGGCGAGTCACTGTCTCCCAGCACTGGGCCCGTGAGTGCACACTACAATGCTACAATACCTGGTCTTTTTCTTTTTTCACCTTGGTTCTAGGGATTGAACCAAGGTCCTGTGCTTTACACTTCCCTGGCCAACGGTGGGCTGCTCTGTCATCTTTGTACTCCCTGACCTCTCAACAATCTACTTTGCTAGAAGAGGGAACCCTTTAAAATATCTACAAAGAGCAATGGGCTTCAGCATATTGTCTGGAAGGTGAAACCCTACGGTCTATATTGTGGTGGGCAACTGGCTGGTGTCCTTCCTGCGACTGCTTCTTCAGAAGAGTCTCCATCAGGCAGCCAGAGGACAACTGGGTGCAGTGAGTGGCCAGGAGCACCTAGATCACGGAGTTCCCCTTTGTACCCTGCAGGAGAGGCGGCCCATGCTCTTCATGTAGTCCATAACAACAGGCAATCTATTGCTTCCTCAGCAAGGGGCTTACTTACAATGGCTAATCTATCATGGTTAAGGAATATCTGAATGGAAAGTCCCACCACCGAGGGTAAGAAGCCAGTTTTCAAAGGTCAGTGGAGCAAACATCTGGGGACCCCTCCAGAGCCAAAGTTGTAAATCCCCAGAGAGGAAAATGCTGTTCTCAGTCAGCTTTCTAAACTTCCTGTTCCTGCAAGTAATTACTTTCAATACTGGAAAGAATTTTTGTCTCGGAATTCAGAAAATGGAACCAAGGGATTGTTACCATCACGTTTTATGAAGGCCCACATTTTCCCATCACTATTCGACGTTACCCCACATAAACACACCGCTACACAGAAACTTTCAAACAGCTCCTGTTTTTCTTTTGTTAAAGGTAATTTTCTCACCAGTAAAGACTGACACAGGCGTTACCAGAACAATCTCAGACTGTGGTTCCTGCGATGGGGGACTATGTCCATGCATGCTCTAGGAGCATGCAGACTGTGGTTCCTGCGATGGGGGCCTATGTCCACGCACGCTCTAGGAGCATGCAGACCGTGGTTCCTGCGATGGGGGCCTATGTCCACGCACGCTCTAGGAGCATGCAGACCGTGGTTCCTGCAGTGGGAACTATGTCCATGCATGCTCTAGGAGCGTGCAGACAGTGATTCCTGCGATGGGGGACTATGTCCACACACACTCTAGGAGCATGCAGACCATGGTTCCTGTGGTGGGGGACTATGTCCACGCATGCATTAGGAGCATGCAGACCAAGGTTCCTGCAGTGGGTACTATGTCCACACACTCTCTAGGAGCATTCAGACAGCGGTCCCCAATTGCAGTCATGGACTCAGAAAGCCAGAGAGCACAGCATGGACACTGCTTCTGGTATTTGGAGATAACAGAAAGCTAAGCACCCAGAGTGCTCAGGGGTCAAAGGCAGCAGGGGACTTCCCCCTGCTTCTCACATCAAAATTCTTTAGAAGAGAAATTTAATGTGTTTAATATAGCTGGGGAATGCAAATTTATCAAAAGTCTATTTTTGAAGTAGTATCTAATAATTTTTATTTTGAATAGATTTAGAAATAATAGTATTTTTGAAATGGTATCTGGAACCTCTGAGACTGTGGGTTTCGTGCTCCAAGAGATATATTTATACAGTGAAGTCCAAATCATGTTTTTTCCTTCCACTGACTCCTGCTTCTCCCTGGGTCCTGTACTCATATCTTCCACATTGTAAATTTTATTCCATTGCAAAAACAATGGTAAATTTGGATAATTATCTGAAGGAAGCACACCAGAGGCTGGTGGACTCTAAGATGTCCACACTTACATCCTCTGTTACAGCACAGGGGTTCTTCTGTATGACAGAAAATACTAGCGTCTATTTTCACCTCCTTTGATCATTCATGGACTGGATCTGATGGAGGAAGGTCTTTGGTTAATTAATAAAGAAACTGCTCTTGCCTGGACTGTTGCATAAACTGGACACAAAGAACCCACAGAAAGAGGACTGCTGAACTTGCCTAAAGGTGAGATGGTCTTTCAGGGTTCCTGATTCATGAAAGAGTCTGTAAGACATTTTGCAGGACACAGCAGATAGTGACTGAACTGCCTTTGAAATTTCCTGCTTCATGGAAATGTCTCTGGATACTATGGGCCTGTAGGCCAAAGATGGATGCCCCAACCGTACAGAGGAACTTTGGGTGACTGTCCAGGCAGCGAGATATCTCTGTCATTTCTAGAGTTTGGAAGTTGCTTATTTCTTGTTTGCTTAGGTAATATTGTATCTTTCTGGAGTCTTTGATGGAGTTGAAGAATAGTTAGTTATAGTTACAGTTTTCCTTAGCTTTGATAAAGATAAAATAGATGTAAATATTGTAACTGTAATTCTTACTTGATAACTGTTTTGTTATATGTAATTTTGCTATGTTAAAGTTAAAGCCTTCCTTTTTTTGTTTAAACAGAAAAAGGGGAAATGATGGAGGAAGGTCATTGGTTAATTAATAAAGAAACTGCTTGGCCCTGATAGGTTAGAACATAGGTGGGTGGAGTAAACAGAACAGAATGCTGGAAGAGGAAGTGAGGTAAGACTCCTCAGACAGATGCCATGCCACTCTGCTCCAGGGCACATGCGATGAAGCTCTGACCCAGGATGGACATAGGCTAGAATCTTCCTGGTACGTGCACCTCGTGGTGCTACACACATTAATAGAAATGGGCCAAGCAGTGTTTATATGAATACAGTTTCCGTGTAATTATTTTGGGGCATAAGCTAGCCAGGCGGCCGGGAGCTGGGTGGCAGGAACACAGCCCGCAGCTCCTTCAACGTGGATCTTTATATTTTCAATCAGAGGTCAAACCAACTAACTGCCTTCTGATTTATGAACCATTCTAGTTCTGGGTTTTTAAATATGAGATAAATCTAAAAAGGCCATTTCTAGACTCACAACTTCAATTCTCTTTGAAAGATCAGCAGTGTGAACTCTGGAAGAGACAGTGACTTCAGCACATGCACAGCCCCCTGGACACACGGATTCCAGTCCCTGTTTCAGAAGCCATGGCAGGTAAGATAAAAACTAAAAACTAAAGATGACATCTTGATAAAAGTTAGTTTTTCTTGAACTACCATTCAGAGAGGTGAATCTTTTATGCACTAGAAAACAAATATACTTCTGAGGTGGACGAGAATAGCAAGAGCAATGCTCACACCACACTCATTCTGTGTGACACAGAAGTGTATGTTTTTCTGAGAATAGCCAATAGCCAATAATTGTCCCATCACATGAAAAAGGCCACACACGTGGGAAAAATAGGAGAAGAGCTGTTCTTACTGGCGCACCAATGATGTCCCAGTTGGACTCCCAAAGAACGCCACTGAGATCACAGCAGAGCTAGGATGAACACGAGGAAGTTACAGAGGCAGACTCAGTCCTGCCAGAGCTGACTGATCCCTGGTTCCACTTTCCGCTAGGGGAAGAAGGAAGGGGCAAGCTTCAACTGTCAGGAACCAGTTGGTAACAGCAGAAAAGGTGGGATATAGGATTTAAACCTAGGAATGAAAATGATCTTGTTATGCTTCTCGGTTTTAAAAGAGTTAGCAAAAAAGTATATTCCGATCGAGTTCCTGATCTCAACAATGGCGCCACTCATTTCTCTAGGTCACCAGAGCAGTCCATCATAAGCAAGATAAAGCATAAAGCATTTTACAAAAGGTGTCACAGCAGTACACATGTATCAAATATTCAGAATATAAAATGTCACACAAATTAAAACATGTTAATAACAAAACAATTTATTATTGCTTTGCAATACTGAAGCGGCTACTAAAGGATTTACTACATAAAAGTTTATCATAAGTATTAAAGAAAAAAATTGCTTGCTAACTAGCATCTTACTAGCAAAGTTTACATGTTAAATATACATACCTCAACCAGTGAGCCTCAGACACAGGGCACTGCAGTACTGTTTATGAGATACACATCTAGCGATCTAAATGTGTGGGCACGGAGGGCCTCTTGGGCCTTCCTAGAACTACTACTTCAGACACAGATAAATGCTGCTTTGTTTCATATGCTAATAATAGAAACAAAAAATCCAAACAAAATGAAAACAAAAATTTCAAATAATTTTAGTCTAAAGAACTAAATTTGAGGCATCAGCACATTATTTTAGAAGAATCTTCAAAATCCGAAGAGCAAGCATACTTCCAGGCAAAGGGCTGTTAGAGTCATTCACTTAGCGGTGACTGTCTAAGCGTGCGTCGTAGAGCCCATGCACGCCTGACTCAGCATCAGCACGCTCTTCCATGGCTTCAACACTTTTAAGCTATCTGCACATACGCAGCCCAGGCTGCATGCAGGAATCTCACCACTGCCCTTTCCTTGAATGCAGCTTTGTATAGTCCAGCCAAGCTGTTAGATTCAGTGAACTCTGCCCCTGAAAGCGATCAAATCTCAAGTGCTATGTGGAGAAAGATTACTCCCAATTTCCCTTGGCAATTCTCTTCAGAAAATCCTTTGCTTGAATAATTTCTATTATGGTACAAAATTAATACACTAGCAAACGCTGGAAAGCAGGGCTCAGTTCTTATCAGGAGGCACTTTGGGGAGGAGAACGGGCTTTGCCTGAGTGAAAGGAAGGCCTGCTCAAACTCCTGGGAGAGCTCTAAGCCACCGTTCTAAATGCCACGATGTAACCTCTAGACAAAGAGAAGGCCGAGTGTTTGGATATCACAGACTGTGTGCTCACACGTCACTGGAGTCCACACTCACAGCAGCTAAGCTCCATAAGAGAGTTCTTAGGACTCAACACAGTGAGCTCACCAAACGATAGGCAGACCATATTTAAATTATATAACAAATTCTGCAGAAGGTTCACCTTAAAGAGAAATAAAATCTATGCTGAACAAAAAGTAAGCAATTTGCCCTTAAGCAGCTCAAACAGAAGAAACCCAAGTGTACAGTGTTCCCCATCTGCCCGTGGGCGCACGCCACTGAGCGTTCTCACAAACAGCGCCAGACAGCGTACTCCGCTGGGTGTGCAGCCCCTTAAAGGCACACAGGGGTCTATCTCTTTGTAAGGAATGACACACTGGAAACACACAGTTAATATTTTCATGACCTCACACTTACCAAGTAGAAAACAAAGAGCAATTAGATAAATAAAAAGCTTATAGTTTATGTTCATAGCGAGTCATCAATGTGACAGTCACGCACCCTGGAGCTGAACAGTCAGGGTGTGCGGTCCCGCTTCGGAAGGAGGGAGGAGCTACGGCAGCCCCCTTGCATGACAGTCAACAATGAACAACAATCACTGCTTATCTTTAGTATACCTTGCACTGCTAGAAGCTGCTCCTCTGTGGTCCAACGGGCATTAATTTTCTGATTTGACTACAAAATTAAAACAGAAGTTTCCTAGTGAGGATGTGAAGGCAGACATTTTTCCAACTTGCTTTTCAAAAATGTTTCACCAAATCACAAGACATGAGACCGACATGCTGACTCATGGGCTTCATTTTCAGAAGGGCTGAACGCGCCTCGAGTTACCTTTTATCCACACACAAAGATAATGCCAGAAAAATGCACCCATTTGGGGACTGAACAACACCGATATTGCATCATTTTCCAGTACAATGTTCCTATTCCATATCACAGATCTGGTTTTGGCCCAGCTTTTAACGTTCATGAGACCATTTTCGAGAGGGTCCGTGACTCTAATATTTCTTGGCTTCACATTAAGTAAAAGCTGTGCTTTCTTCCATTACAATTGTACAAATCAGACTAAGAATGGAGGAAGCCAAGTCTGAAAATATTTCTTTAAATTTCCGAAGCAGAAAATGATTCATTGATAAGACCTTTTATTTTTTCAAATCCCAGGACCTCTTAATGTTTCTCTCAAAGTCACTGTTAAAAAATCCTACAGCAATCACCACCGAGCCAGACTCCAATTCACTGAGGAGTAAGTCAAGAACCTTTTGTAGTAGAGGGGGAAACCGGTACACCAGCTCACGGATGACCACAGGACATACTGCCAAGGTAAAGCAAGCTGGCACAGTACCTGGACCTACTGGGCAAGTGAGCAGGCAGCGTCCTTCGAGACGGGACATCAGCTCTCACCTCTGGGGACACCAATGAGACGAGGCCTACACTTCTAATAAACAAAGTATTCAGAAGAAAGAAACAACTTCAAAGTCAGAAACAAAATTTTGAGAGACAAAAGGAAAAAGGTCTGGAAGAGCAAGGAAGGAAAAAAACCGAAAAATAGAAATAGAGAATTTCAGGAGAGATAAAAGAGCACAGCACACAGTCCGGGCAGCAACTAGCCAGTAAGCTGCAAGGCCCCTGAGGCAGAGAAGCACAGTTTCTGAGGCACACAGAGTTGACCAGTGGGGCCTGGGGTTGCAGGACTGTGTAATTCCAGCTGCTTGGGAGGCTGAAGCAGGAGGATCTCAAGTTCTAGACCAGGATGGCTACAGTGTTCAAGGACAGCCTAGACAACTTAGTGAGGCTTCTCTGTCTCCAGTGAAATAGGGCACAGACCCCAGTACCCTCCCGTCAGGGAAAAGGAATCAATAAAACCAACCTGGACACCCAAGCAGTTCACAGAAAGAGAGCAGCGTGGAGGAGGGGCAGAAGCTAAGCTGGCGTGTGAGCTCCCAAGCCGTTAGGTGGAAGCCAAAGGAGCTCACTGCCAACTCCTGCAAATCGGTACCAGAACCATTTAAAATGGGTCCAGACATTTCAGAGTGGTGGTGAGAAAGAAAAGGGCCTCCTGCAACTTAATCTGACCTAGAAAGCAAAAGCATTATAAACTGGCCCATTCTTCTCATAAAATAAAGCTTTTATTTACTGTTGTCGCGGGTATGGTGCATGTCTATGCCGTGCACACATGTGGATGTGTGGAGGTCTGAGAACAACTTTACGTGGGTTCCAGGGATCGAACTCAGGTCTCCAGGCCTGTGTAGCTCCTTTGCCAGAAGAGCGCTCTTTAGGGCTGGCTCATCCTAAGGCCATTCATGACGTGGCCACAGGCTTTCACTTGTTTTTAGCACAGCTTTTCTGACTACAGAATGGAACTCTATGACCCTTTGGTTTTGAAAATCGTATGATCATATCATGGGGCTTTGTTCTTTGAAGCCTTCAATATTTTTCTCAAGCCTTTAACTCTTTGTTGATCAAATCATTCCTTTTGAAGTCCTGGCTGCCATTCTGTTCAACTGTTGCTTCTGAGGGAGTTATCCGTCAACAGTCTTACAGGTGGTGGGAGCCGTTCTCTTGTACAGACGCCATCAGTTTTCATCTGGGCCAAGTCTAGAGTCTCCTTGGTTTGCACTGCATCTGCATTTTATCAGCACAGTAATGGATGTGCACAGTGCTGAGGAGGTCAATCGGGTAGCCAGCACCTCACTGCTGGCGGGTGAGCTCTCCTGCACAAGCAGCGACACTTGCTTCATAAACTGCTCAGAGGATGATGGGAGACAGTGCCCAGGTCAGCAAAAACTGACCAGTGACTGTGACGTCTGCTCAAGCCCAAGGGAAAAGGGAGCAAAAATGAAACAGAAACACGGACACTATAAAAATGCCTTTTATGTAGACTTTAGGCCTGTCTGAAAGGCAGGGTCCACAGGCAGAGTCCTGAGGTCTGGGTGGGAGACGTCCTCTCAGCAGCACTGCAGGGTTAAAGCAGAGCGAAGGCCGCTCACCACAGTCCTCAGCCTGACAAGCAATAGCTGTGCTGGCGGCAGGGAGGAGGGGATGTGCAGTGGGGGCAGGACTTATACCAGGACAAGACTCTTAAGCCTGGAGAGCCAGCAGAAGGTGTGGCTGAGAGGTGCTCATGGGAGATGGGAAAGGCGAGTGTCGTTTGGGACACACTGAAAATGAGGCACTGGGACTCAGGTGGAACTCAGGTTCCGCACAGATAAAAACACAGTCTTCATGTATCCAATCCATTTCTGAAGGTTTGAGAAGATTTTATAATGGAGTCATTCATATATTACTTAAATGTAAATGAAGTTCTTAAACAAGGCTACAAGCTTTCTTTAAAGAAGTAATGTACGTCCCGTCCAAAAGGACTCCTGAGTGTTCTCCCACAGGCAGCTGAGGACACGCACTGTCCTCATACATTCGCCAGCCCTGGGACAGAGCACTGGGTTTTTACCTGAACCCAAATATGGCTGTTAAACTCACGTAGACGAGTGTGGCAGAAAGACACACAGCACCCTTAAACACTAGGAACTGCTCGCACTCCAAAGGGATACACTAGAAAGTGACCTGAGAAACGGGACTCAGTATCCAGGCCATGACTGTGCTCCCTGGGTGTAGACTGGGTAATGCCATCAGCTGGTGGAGCTGCTACCATACCTGCCTGCTGCCCCTCTACTTCCTCAACTGTTTGAACAAAATTCTGATGTATTTATGATGTAACTTGGATGCTGTGAAGGGATGAGATTATATTTCTCCAGGAGAAAAAGAGAACTTAGCCCATGCCTGTATGCACGTGTGTAGAAACTACTGCTGAGGGGAGACAGTGGTAACAAGAGAATGCGGTGTCTCGGTGGTTAAGGAGAAGGAAAAGGACGGCTAACCACCTAAAACAGCTTCCCATTGGAGGGTCTGATCTTCTGCAGCAAGTTAATAGCCTTTAAATGTCACCTCTGGGTGGGAGACTGCAGGAGGGAGATGCCAAAGCTGGTCAGGATCAAATGTCTGACAAAATGGAGACAGGGAAGCAGGGCAGACTGAAGAGAAACAGGACAAGGCATTTTAAACGTGAGGGCCCTTTAAGTTATCAACCCCAGAAACTTTAATTTGAAGAAGGATACCTAGAGCATGACTCGTGAATGAAAACTAAACCCTGGTTGTCACAGCGACCTGAATCTGGAATGCCTATTTTAACAGTAACTACACAAAATACAACAATAATAGTGACAATCCTGGCAGCCTCAAAGAGCAGGCCGACCGGACACCAGGCCCAAGAGCAGGCCGAGCAGACACCAGGCCCTCGGCTCGCCTTCGCTTGCCTCTCCGTTCTGTCAGTGGTGCGTTCCCATTATCTGGGAAGAGCTGGGAAAGTTACCAGTTAAACTTCCTGCTCAAGGCTGGAAGCATGAGCGCCCGTCATAAAGGCTGGGAGCAAACACACGGGATGGGACCCCAGTGTCATCCCTTCCGGTATAGCTCTTCTCCCTTCCCTGACCCCCAGATTTCACTGCCTCCACCTGTCCACGCAGTCATGAACCACACACAGCTCCTCCACCCCAACACACGTGGATTTCTAGCTTTGAAATGGCGCTGTCTCCTGTCCTCATTCCTCTGCTACCCTGCCGGATTCACTTCTGACTGCGCAGCAAGCATGTTTGCCTGCTGCAGTGTCTCTTGCCCGGACACTGCCAAAGCAGCTTCCCTAGGATGATGTCACTCTTTAAAGAAGCTGCAGCCCCCCCGCCCCGCACCTAATTCAAAGGCGCAATTCTTCTTCTAGCTCCACATTTATCTCGAAGCACCCTTGCGTGTAACCCACACCAGGTGTTCATTTTTCTCTGCAGCTAAGATCGCCTTTCTAGGCAGAAATGATTCTTGAGAAAAGATGTCTTTTTCTTCCACCGAATCTCAGCACCAGCTCACCTGCCACCCTCCACCGTTACGCTCTCTCTGCCTACTCCGCTGAATTCTGTGTGTGTGCACATTTACCTCTGTCCTCACCACAGCGTCTGTCCTGAGGGGCCCAGCCAGGGTAAGTAATGCCCAGCTGCTTTCTGAGAGCGTTTCTTTCTAAGTCTACACGTTATCAGTTTATCAGATAATATCTAGATTACAAGTATTTTTTAAGCAGGCAGGGAACAATTGCCTTATGTCCTGTTCTCCCCTCCTCCTGCATGCCCCACCGTACCTAAATACTGCCTTAGATGAACAGGGCATTAATACATAGTTGTAGAAGTGAACGTACTTTCTTCATCAAAACTTATTCTAGATAAAATCAAAATTCAAAACCAAATTATTAATAAAGCTCCTCAATAACGATGAGAACTGCGTCTAAGGCATAATCCCTCCAAGTTATTAACAGTTTTGATAAGGTGAAGTCTAATCCAAGGGGGAAAGGACTGCCTTCCGGTGTCTTTCATGAGATCTAACCAGTGTTTCAGAACATATCCATTCAAGTTGCCCGGTCCTGAAAGCAACAAGAATATGAGAAACGCAAGTGTGCTGTGGAGATTTTCTGGAGGATAGTGCTCTGTGTACCTCAAGTCAGACGAGATCATTAAATCAGCCAAGTGCACCCAGACGTTGGTGAACCCATAGACAACGGTAAAGATTTTGGTGATTTCATTTTGCTCATTGTTCTTAACTCAAAAGATATAATAAGTGTTTGATAACTTCTATCCCAGTAGCTGACGTGAGAATCTACCAAACAGTTTTGCTATTCTGTGACACTTCCTGTAAGCTGATGGTAGCACCAGGCACACCGGCCAGTCGAGTCTACAACCCCAGGCTAGCCACAGGAGATGCTATAGTTCACTGCTGGGTAATCTCGAGTAAATTGGCAACCCCTCTGAGGCGCCCGGCTCCTCACATCCAGTTGCCCAGCTAAAGACCAAGGAGGGAGCCCACAGTCAAGACGAGCTGCTTATGGCACTTTCCCATCTTATGCCATGGTAATGACTGAAACTAGCTTGTAATGCTAGAAAATTGAGCGTTAGAATTAGTTTTTCTTGAGATTTGGTACTTTTTATGTAAAATTATCTGGGCTTGTTTTCTTGTGAGAGAAAAATGTTGATTATAAGTTACTCAGCCTTTCCCCACACCCCTTGGAAATTTTAGTAGGACATCTAGAAATTCTCTATTTTATTCAAATTCTTAAATATTTATTTTTGTTTTTAAATTTTGTGTGGGTGTTTTTGCCTGCATACATGTCTGTGTAGCTTGTGCATCCTAATGCCTGTGGAGGCCAGAGGACAGCATCAGACGCCCTGGGCCAGGACTAGAGATGATTGTACGTCATCATATAGGGAACGGAACAGCCAGTGCGCTAAACTGCTGAGCCACGCATCTCTCCAGCCTCTGATTTTCAAACCACGGCATCAAAGTTCTCATGAGTAGTTCCACAGTTTTGCTTTTACATATATGGCATTTATTCACTTATCCATGCAGTGTGTGGAGCACGCATGTGCCTTTGTGCATGTATGGAAGTGACAGACAACTTTCAGGACCAGTTCTGACTCCATCATGCGATTCTCGGGTGCCCTTACTCCCTGAGCCACCCAAGCCAGCCCCCTTCACCCAGGCCCTGCTCCGCCAAGCCAGCCCCCTTCACCCAGGCCCCGCTCCGCCAAGCCAGCCCTCCCCCCCCCCCCCCCCCCGCAAGCTTGTTTTGTTTTTTGAGACAGGATCGCTCTATGAAGGGCTGGCTGTTCCTCTGGTCTCTGCCTCCTGAATGTTGACATTTAGGTGTGCGCCGCCACAGCTGGACCCCGCCCTGTGTTCTGTGCTTTATACCCGCTGTATTCATATAATCTCTAAGTTATGAAACTATTAGCATATGAAATTTGGCTTTATATATATGATTAAATATAAAATAACCAATTCAAATTTTAAAGTTTCCTCTTGCAGTAATACATGAAAATAAAATATTTTGTGCTATACCTCCCTTAATTCAGTGCCACTGGAGTGTATTTAGTTTACTTAGGGGCTTGAAATGAGACCCCAACCTATGCATCTCTCCTTGTTTCCCATAACCTAACCCTGATGTGGGGAGCACTCTTTATCCTACTGCCTCTCCCACCCCCCATCTTATCTGCAGATATTTCAGTCAGATGTAGGAGACACAGCAAGGACCCACAGGAACACAGACAGCTATTTGGTCACCATATTCATAGAAAGACCAATTCAGTATATGAATCATAACTTGGGAGCCTTTAAAAAATCAAAGATTTTACAGCTGAAACTTTTGTAAGAAGATTTCATTGGATTTTAGGGACATTTAAATTCTACTATATTTACCAAGAACAAAGAAACAAAATACAAATAAGGCTGAAAAAAATGGGTACTATCTTTATCTATGAGATTTTGTATTTTCAGGCAAAGTGTATAAAAAATATGCACAGTAAAATCTTCATTGAAATATGAGCACCAAATAAGTGTTTTAAAGTAAGATTTTGTTTAAGAAAAATCCCTTGGGATTTATTTTTGGTGCCAAGTCACGTGGCAGAAAAGGGCCCCAGACGTGTGCCAGCCTTCCCACAGACCTCCAGCCTCTTGGGCTCACTCTCAATGGTGGTTTTCATAGTACTTGCTGAGGGCAGGGCGAGTGAGTTAATTTAAAATAAAAAGATCAGTCAAGACTCAAAAGATAACGATGTGAATGAAAAATTCAGCATGATAAATTGTCCATATTGTGAAAACTTCAGAAAGGACAGAGTAGAACCTGAGCACCGGGTAACTTAAAAGAACAGGGGGCTTAACCACAGGGGCTTTCAGCATCCTACCTCGGGAGGTTTGAACTCTTCAATTCCACCTTCCATTTTCTGCTTAAGTGCACTGTTTACTTGCTTAGCATTCTGAACCTTCACAAAACAACAAAGTTTGTGTCAGACCATGTACTTGGTACATTTTTACAAGTACAGATAAGTGAACAGAACATATATCAAACATCTATCAAAGCCATCTTAGGTTTAGGTTCAGGGGAACAGACATGATTATCACAGCAAAGCACATCATGCTGCCATTCAAGTAGCACATACCTGAAAGACTGACAGACAGACAATCACACACGTACACACGCATGCACACACACACAGGCACATGCACACACATTTCATGGAGGAGCAGTGCTGAGTGGGATCAGGGCTCCACTCCTGGAAGGCCAATACTTTCCTCTCATCTTAGGCAAGCTACTCTCACCTTAATGACAAACTTTTTTTCTTTAAAAAATCCAAATATGATTCAAATGAAAAGTCCTGTCATTTTTTTTGTTTGTTTCTAGTTTATTTCAAGACAGGGTTTCTCTGTATAGCCCTGGCTGTCCTGGAACTTGCTACGCAGACCAGGCTGGCCTTGAACTCAGAGATCCGCCTGCCTCTGCCTCCAGTGCTGGGATTAAAGGTGTGCCCCACCACTGCCTTGGTAGCTCTGTCACTCTTCAAGCACCCACAGAGCACATCACAGTCTTTACAGCCAACGGCAGCTGGCCTACACAAAGATTAAACTATCACCATTTCTCATTACCATAATGTTGACAAAATGGTAACTGTTCCTACAATAGCAATGATGATAATGCCTAAAATTTGCTAGGTATAAAACATCATTCTTGATATGTTAAAAATCCTTCAATTCTCACAATCATTCTGTGTGGTAAATACAATTAGTTCTTCTATAACACAACATACATGTTCTCAAAAGTTACTATATTATGTAAAATCTTCAATTAAAAATCCCGTATCTTATGGGGAAAGGATACTTATTGGGCACAACATTCAAAACCTTCAATGAGAAACATGAAAAGGCAGGAAGCTAGCAAAATGGGGGCTTTATATACTCTAAATGGTTAGGAAATGTGTAAATGCTACAGTAGAGATGGCACTTGACCCTCTAAGGATGACCAGGTTGGTTTGAAGATGGGTGTCAGGCTGACTGCAGCTTCTGAGTTACTGTCTGTGGCAGGATGGCCACCTGTAATTCTCCCCACATTTGACAGCAGACGTGCGTGGTTCCCAGCACGCAGGGAACTGATACAGCTGCCACACAGTGGCGGCTGTGACAGTGCTCAGCCAATCAGGTGTAGTATTTCACCAACAAAAAAATATATATTGGCCAACACAAAATTCATCCTATGCTCAAATTGTTCCCCAGTCTATCAAAGTACTGGAAGACACATTTGTTCTCTGTTTCCATTGGAGCCGTTCACAGAAGTAAAAACATAAGGCATGCAGAAGTGAAGACACCTTTCTGGGCAATCATGTAAGAGGTACGATCTGAATGTAAACCAAGTGCAAACTCCCGCTCTTTGAGCAACAGCCAGTCTCCAGTCTGAGGCCTGCATGTGAGCACTGTCTGCTTGCAGCTCACTGACTGGTCTGGTTCTCACCAGTGTGGGCAGTCAGATAGCATTAAGTTATGCATCACTTTTTTTACAGCCAGGGTATCTGGAATAAGTCACCAGATGGTTTAGAGTAAATTAGCTGGCCACGTTAGAAAACCGCACAGAGGGAAAGGAGATGAGGGGAGAGTAAGAAAATAAAGGAGGTGTTTGGTGGGCGGCGGGGAGGGATGTTCCAGAGGAGACAGAACCTAAGGCAAGTTTTAAAGCATTCAGCCAGCAGCTAAGGTTGGGGGGACAGAATGAACTGTAGGCAAATAGTATTCAGGAAAAAAGGAAGGATGTCGGACCAGAGCAAAGAGCCAAAGAACCATGTAGTACACCAAAGAATCTCAATTTTGCCTAAAGACTGAATGAAATTGAAGACTTTTAGTCAAGAAAATACGATCACACTTGCCTTTCAGAAAGGTATGTTTAATAGGAATGCAGAAGACAGAGTGAGGTGAGAGTTGAGACAAATACAACTCAAGTCAGAAATATTAATTATCCAATTAAGAAACCTCTCCTTGCACACCTTTAATCCCAGCACTCGAGGGAGAGGCAGGTGGATCTCTGTGAGTCTGAGGCCAGCCTGGTCTGCAGAGTGAGTCCCATGACAGTCAGAGTTATGTAGAATGACAATGTAAAACAAACAAACTAACTAACAAACAAACAAAAAACCAACAAGAACAAAAAACAAAAACTAGAGAAGCTTGGAAACAAAATTGAGACCCTTTTCATCAAGACGACTGTGGGGAAAAAAGGAGATCTTGGATGACGTCAGTTGAGGAAGTGCCTGTGTGTGGCGATGCTCACAGATGGGAAATACAAGTGTGGGGACAGCCACTCGTCAGTGCAAGATGAGTGCTGCTAATATACACTTCACTGTGGCCCTATCAGATGAGTAACCACGGAGAGAAGCTTGCCGCTAAGATACACTCCACTGTGGCCCTATCAGATGAGTAACCATGGAGAGAAGCTTGCCGCTAAGATACACTCCACTGTGGCCCTATCAGATGAATAACCACGGAGAGAAGCTTGCCGCTAAGATACACTCCACTGTGGCCCTATCAGATGAGTAACCACGGAGAGAAGCTTGCCTGTAAATGGCTCCCAGCCAAGCGCTTGAGCCACTAAGGCTCAAGTTTTGAAGATGTGAGGAGAAAATGAACTTCCGCAGGTTGTTCCCTCCTTCATGAGGGTGCTGTACATGGCAGGCACAAACACAAAAAAATAAGAAAACAAACAAATGAATAAAGGAAAAAGAGCTCAATTATGAGGAAATGCTCTAAGAGCAGAAGTCAAATTGCAAATGAAAACAATAGGCCTCCTCCCTCCCGTAATAGCAAAAGATTACAGGAAAACTAGCTAGAACAAGGGTTCTCAACCTGTGGATCGTGACCCCTTTGGGGGTTCAAGAGGTTGCCTGAGACTTTCAGAAAACACAGATAAATTACACTGTGGTTGATAAGAGTAGCAAAATTACAGTTATGAAGTAGCAACAAAATAATTTTACAGTTGGGGGTCACCACAGCATAAATGGTGTATTACAGGGTCATGGCACTAGGAAGGCTGAGAGCTGCCCATCTGAAGATTTCCATGGAGAAAAAGTGCTATAGTTTGGAAAATGGGAATCTTTGATGGCAAAACCAAGTAAGAAACAGATAAAGTGGATAAGAAAGGCCAGGTCCTATAAGTTGTGTGGACAGCTCACTATGTCCATGATGTTGGTTCCAGCCCGGAATGCTAACTCCTGTCCAGATGACACAGAAGCTGCCTAGGGGAAGACAGGCTGAGGTCTGGTGAGATGGACTGATGTAACCACTCGTTACCACAACACTCTTTCCTATCAATAGCAATTGATTTGCATAAGGTCTTATGGGCAACCCTCAGTGCTTACATACAAGGGTCTTAGCATTAAAAAGCCACGTGGACATTTTAAAAACACTGCTACTACTTCAGCCCACAGTAAGGACAGCAGCAGTGGTGGTGACTCACTAAGGAGACACAGTGTGCCAAACAACCTACACACAGCGCTACAGGCAGCGTTCAGCAACCTGCAACAGTATGGCTATTGTTCCTTGTTGTACAGGAAAAGTGCAGGCTAGAGAGTGAGCTATGGAACTTGCTTAGAATCAGTGCTGATGACAGCCATGCTGGGATTTGCATCTACACCAGCAGAGGAATTTCATAAAGTAAACCAAGCTTGGGATGTGGCTCAGGAATACAGTATGACAGCTGAGGCTGTGGAGTCAAGCCCGTACTCTGAAACAAACACTGCCACCCCTCCCCCAAACCAAACATTGTAACATCTAAAAAAGAACATCTGCAAACTCTAGAGTTCAACCTAAACAAACACAGATACACCAATGGACAAAGTCATAAAAGACACCGCTTCTGTAAAATACCTGACGCTTTAGAGAGATCAGCTCCATGTCCAGTTGTCTGAGGATGGTGTTGGCTGCGTTGGGACTGCAGGAGACAGCCACCACGTCCTCCGGGGTTAAATACATGCCCTTGGGTGGGCGGCACTTGGATCGCTGGGAGTGGTGGCGGTGCTGCAAACTCTGGTACTCCCTCCTCCCGAGGCCAACCTTGCTGGTTTGGACAGGCTGCTCAGTGCTACCCTGGGGAGTGCAGGTGGAAGAGCAGAGACTTTGTTTCCATCAATGTATGTAAACAACCTCCTACAAACAGGAAGATCTCCTACACTGCAACACTCCCGACAAGCTTTATTATTCACGAGTCCAAATAAGACACACACACTGCGGTGTGCTGACACTATGACAAAACATATACATATTCTTTGATTTTTCAAGGCAGTTTCTCTGTGTAGCACTGGCTGTCCTGAAACTCACTCAATAGATCAGGGTGGCTTCAAACTCACAGAGATCCTCCTGCCTCTGCCCCGCCCCCCCAAGTACTGGGATTAAAGGTGTGTGCTACCACCACCCAGCAACAAAATATATTTTTGATTAATTCAATAAAATGTTTAGTTTCTACATCTTGAGGTCTATGAATACTGAAAAAGTAAGTTACACTATAAAATTTTCCCATTTGCTTATACAATGAAGAGCTGGGCAACAACCCTACCCCAGACTATAAATTATACATATAAGGGTCTGCAAAAAGAACAAAAGACAGTTTAGGAAATATATGTGTATACTAGGTAGCTGGTAAAAAAAGAGAGGTTTTATTTTACTTGGAGTTTCAGAACAATGTATGGAGTTGGAGGTTAGAATGGATATAAGATGACCTTGATTCTGATGGTGGGGACGTTATCAAATGTATGCATGTGGCTTGTAGACAATAAAACTCTAAACCCAATATTAGGTATCAGTTCATGCCCCAGAAGAGTTAAAAAAGTTGTCCAGTAATGATGAGAATGAGCTACTAAGTAGCATTAATATTTAATGTCCTAAAATGGAAACACCAGTGTCACTCTGTGCTTCTGAGAGGAATCCATTAAGACCTGACACATATCTTACTGATACATTGAGAACTTCTTTTTTCAGGAAGTGGAGTTGAATCCATACAGCTGTGTAGTCAAGTGTAATTCGCCTTACTGCTGGAAACTCAAAGCAACTCAGGCAAATCTGATGTTCAGAGAGATGCCTCCTAAAGTCTTTGGATCAAAGCTGATGGTGACTGGAGGCCCTTTCTCAGCAGTGGGGTCGTGCAGGGCAAGAGAGACAAGGGCAGAACGCTAGGAGCACCCATCAGTGTGGAAAGCAGGGAAGACACCCCCATTGGCTCTGCCCCGGTTCGCTCCGCCACAGGAGAGGGCTAGAAGTCGTCTAGAAGTGGTCGTGCCTGTGCCAGTCTTGGTTAGAGAAACAACTTTGAAAAGTCTTCCCTGAGAACTCCCAATCAGAGTCCTGCCTCAGACAGGTTTAGGCCCTAAACATCTATGATCTTTGTAGCCTGAGAAGCCCCACATAAAACATTTTGGAGGCATAGGATGGTTGTGCCTAGATACACTCAGAAGCAAATGCAGAGGCTGTTTGCAAGAACACGGATGTGTATGAGCTTCTAAAGGATATTCCTCAGGAAAAAGCAAAGAAAGGACAGAATCAAGAAAGAATGGTGACCTAAATAATCAATAAACATATATGTTAAAAAAACCCACCAAATTTAAGTTTGAATAAGTTAAAACCAAAACCAAAACAAGATGTAACTGAAACTGTGGGTTTTACACAGATCAGTAGGGTTTGGAGTCATGGTGTCTGCTGGCTAGAAAGTCTGGGAACACCAGCACTAGAATCTAACCTAAATATAGGAGACAAAGTCTCCTGGGTCCACAAGAATAGAAACACAGGAATAGCCAGCTCAAAGTAGCAGTAAAAGAATGGGATAGATACTCCTCTAAAGTAGGCCACAAAGGAAGGAAGCCAAGAAAGGCAAACAGATGGATGGGAACGGGCTCAGCAAGGAAAGAGTTCACGGTGCAGTCTGAGGACCTGGGCTGTGAATTCCAGCCCCACACAAAGGCTTGGTACAGCGGCACATCCATAACCCCACACTGGGGGTGCAGAGAGACAGGAATCCTGGCAGCACATTGGCCAGTTTGTCTGGTTAGAACAGCAAGCTCAGTGAGAGACCATGCCTCAAAAGAAAGAGGAGAGGGAAAAGAAAGGAAGGAAGGAAGGAAGGAAGGAAGGAAACAAACTCTGGCCTGAACACCTGGAAGTGTGGATGAGTGCACTAGACAGACAGACGGACACACATACACCTGAACAAGTACTTTGGTTCTAAGAAGGCTACAGCAAGAAAAGTGAAAAGAGTTAGAAAAACAGGAAGAAATCAACTTCAAAAGTGAATCGTAGGGCTAAGAGCCACTCAGTGGTTCAAAGCACGCCCTGCTCTTGCTGGGGACCCAAGCTCTGTCACCAGCATCGACACTGGGTGGTTCATAAGGGCCTGTACCTCCAGGTCCAGGAGATCCAAGGCCCTCTTTTGGCTTCCGCAGGCACTTGTACTCAAAATGCATATATTTAGATGCTGTGCATGCATGCATGCGCGCGCACACACACACACACACACACGTGATTAAATCTGCCGATGACTCAAGAAAGCCAAAGTCAAGAGGACAGGAGTGATGAAGAGATTAAGAAATCTGAAAGCAGCTGGCATTCTAAAATTATTAAAATCTAAAAACTAGGAAAGTTAGAAAACATCAAAGTAAGGTCATTTAGGACTTTAAAACGTCATTAATGGAGAAACTTCAAGGGAAGGGCTGGACTAATCGGGACAGTCATGGTGGAAATGACACATTGTACCGAAGTGGACCCAGGTAGACACAGAGACGTGCAGCCCCTCCACTCCAGGGCTGTGCCATGCTCACTGCTCCCCTCGCCAGCTTCTGCCTGTCCACACTCTGAACATGTTACAAATACAACTCCTTACCTTAGGAAACAGTATGTGCATCAACTTAGCCTTTTCTTAATGACTGTAAGTCTCCTTATCACCAGCACACTGGGGCAGCTGAGCACTTTTCTATGGGATCCTTCCACCTCTCACTGAGCCAGCGTTCAGTGGTCACTGCTCTCCATATACCTGCTACTACTTTCTAATTTGCTATAACATGGAAAAAACATTGCTGAGAAAAATTGGGTAACAAAACCAGAAACCCTAAAATTTTACCTAGCAAATCTTACCATGTAAAGGTGTGTTAAATCTTTTTCTAAGGGATTAGACTAAGAATTGCAACTGAGTCGGCCCATCTGTGACCAGAGGAGATAACCCAACACCACTATGTAACGGCTCAGTAGTTTTCAAGCTTGAAATATCCACTGAAACCGACTTCCTAAACCAATATACAGAAAGTCTTTCTTCGCTTCCCCAAAGATTTATTTTTAATTATTTGTCTGTGCGTGTGTTTGTGTGTATGCACACTGAAGCAAGAGGTGTCGGACCTCCTGGAGCTGGAGTCACAGGCCAGACCTGAGTGCCAGGAACCCAACTCCAGTCCTCTGAAAGGGCAGTAAGTGCTCTTAGCCACCAAGCCATCTCTCCAACCCCCGTTCTTGTCTTATTTTTGAGACAGGGTCTCAGTGTGTAGTCCTCACTGGCCTGGAACTCTCTAAGTAGATCAGGCTGGCCCCAAATGCACAAAGATCTGCCTGCCCCTGCCTCCCAAGTGCTGGCACTACAGGCATGCCTCACCACACCTGGATTTTGGGCTCTTTACCCCTTACTGCAGTCAGTCTTTACAAGCAGGCTACTCTACAGTGTGAGGACCCAGGGATCATCACCTCTTTTTTGGCTTCCTTCTTTGGATCATAGTCACTGTCGTTCCCGTCCATTGGGTGAGTCTCTTCCACATCATCATCACTGAAACAAACAACAGATCAGGGGATCTTCTAGTAACTTTACTAAAGGTTCCTAAGGATTGCCACTGGGAGCTGTGCCCCGCCTTTCTTCAGCTCTAAGAAACAGTCATTCATTGCGGCACTGTCAACTAAAAAGTAATAGACTTGGTGGGAAGGAAACTTAGAAGTTCCACTTGGATAGAGGGCATGTGCAGTGTGATGTAACTGGTAACTTCAGCTCTGTCTGCATGTGGTGTAAAGAGACAAAACGCAATCACAAAAATGGGGACGTTAGCTACTCAGGAATGTTATTTCAGCAAATGAACAATGACCATTTTGCACAGAACACATTCTTTAATATATTTGTGTGTGGAGGGCTGGGAATGGAACTCCACACACAAATGCTAGTGCTCTACCACTGAGTAACATCCCCAGGGTGTCTTTCGTTCACACTGAGCAACCAACAGTAGAGCAGTGAAGTCCTTACAGTCAAGATTCTGACCACTTGGCTCTTCAGCCCTGCAGTGGCTTCTGTCTCATGGAAAACACCCCCCCCCCAGAGAAGTCCCCAACAGCACAGCAAGGTAAAGCATCCGACCCACCTGTCACCCTGATTGTGTCTGTTGGCTAGTTTACGGGCCTGGCGATCCATCAAACTTGTCCTTGAGCGAGTTTTTTTCCAAGAATAGTAATACTTTACAAGACTTGCAATTGTCTTATCTGGAAGCTTAAAAAAAAAAAGTCCTGTTACTATTGAAAAGTTTAATTCATAAACTCTGACCAACACATGAATATCAATGTCATATTCTTGATAAACAAGGCATAAATGAAAACTATGTCATGGGTACCTTTATGAATGACAAGAACCTAGACTTCTGAGTGGCCGGGTGCTGGTGGCGCACACCTCTAATCCCAGCACTCGGGAGGCAGAGACAGGTGGATCTCTGTGAGTTCGAGGCCAGCCTGGTCTGCAAGAGCTAGTGCCATGACAGCTAGGGCTGTTACACAAAGAAATCCTGTCTTGAAGAAACCAAAAACCACTTCTGAGCAGCAGGGCACAGTGAGCCTGAGAGTCATGAATGACAAGAACCACAAAGCACAGGTAATAGTCACAGAACTCCACAGCACCCATGTCACCGACACGGCTGGACCAACGTCCTGTGATGTCACAAACTAACCAGATGGGAAGGGTCCCCGAGGTCCCCAGCATGGCCACGCCAGCACTCAGTATCTGCTTTCTTTTCTCTAGCTTACAGCCTGTGGTACATGACCGAAATCAACGTATGTCGACCTCGGAAAGGAGGTGGGGGACACGGGGAGAGCTCAGGGGAGACGTGTGTAGACACAGTGCTCATGCATTCTTGCAAAACATTAGTTTAAAAATATAGACTTTCATATGCAAAATGAAAGAAAATCCTAGAGGTAAAAATAGAAACATTCAAAAATAAACTTAAATTATTATTCTCCCCAAAAAACAACCACCAAACTTAGTAACTATAACTTCTTTGAGACGAGATAAAAGCAATTGCCTTACTGTAAAAGCATAAACCTGATATGCACAGGTGATTGTAGAAATACTGTATGCAAATACACCCATTTCAAGAACTTTTTAATATGAAAATGGAAAACATTTTATAATTAATAGGTAGGCAGTATTCAGTAGTATTATAATCATCCTAACAATAATTTGGATAAGACCAAAATCACCATACCATTTGTTGGATCCTGTGAAAGCTCTTCCCGTGAAAACTAAAGGCTTGCTCAAACAGGACTTTGTCTTCCACGGTCCACTCATCCGGAAAGGGGGTGAAGTTTGGAAGGTCCGCAAGGGACTTCTCGATGTCATGTTTGTGCCAGAACAACATGCCAAGTGCCTTTGAAGAGAAACCGTCCCCTGAATCTTAATGGACCTACTTCCGCCACTCTTAAGAGCTAAACACAAATCAGATTAAAATTGAGTCTGTGACTTCAACTCAAGACAAACCAACTTTGGGGCCTTTCACAGGGTCACAAGCTAGTTATTTATTTTAAGTCGAGGCCTCAGAACAAGTGCTGTGCCTGTCCTATTCGATGCAGAATTAAGAAAAGAGAAACTCTAAAGCTCACGACAAGACCTTTGCTCACATCTTAGCACTTTGTCAACGTGTAGGAAAATAGCCTAAAAGAAAGCTATCCAGTAAGGAATGGCAATCAGTAACAGAACAAAATTATCAACTATCACAGAAGAACCAGAAATATTCAGTTGGATTTAGCAGAGGAATATCAAGTTTTAACCTTTTAGAGTTATGTGCTAAACAATTCTAAGACTGAAGGGCACTTTCACTGCAACAGCCCCAATTGGACTATTCTGTCACATATTTAATAAAATATTAGTGATTTATTTTGCTGTTACCATAATGTAAACATACAATTATTAGAAGTCATCTAAGAAACTCCAGTGACTTCATCGGCAAGTCATTTCTAAAAGTGCATACTGTTCCCTCTATTTAAGTGGTGAGGCCCTACCTTTCCTAGATGGAATTTAAGTATTATTTAATGAGTGAGTTCTCATTCTGTTAAAAAAGAGACAGAATTTTTAGTGGTGAGTTTAAAAGTAAATTTCTTTATTTTGATAATAAAATTGTAACATAAACATGAAAATAAACCAATATTTACTCATATTTTGAAAGATTAACCTTCTCCAATATGAACAAAGAAGGCATGCCTCTAATCCCAGCACTCGGGAGGCAGGGGCAGGAGGATTCTGTGCGTCTGAGGACAGGCTGGTCTGTAACTGAGCTCTAGGACAGCCAGGAAGACATAGACAGATAGACAGACAGACACAGACACACACACACAAACGATGGGTAATAGGGTTGACTATAATCCCAGCACTGGGGAGGCAGGACCAGGATTCTGTGT
The DNA here is from genome assembly GCF_018167655.1 of Microtus oregoni. NCBI lineage: Eukaryota > Metazoa > Chordata > Mammalia > Rodentia > Cricetidae > Microtus > Microtus oregoni. The sequence goes on from NW_024543221.1 coordinate 15,953,814, forward strand.
GTATGAGGACAGGCTGGTCTGTGTACAGAGCTCTAAGACAGCCAGGAAGACATAGACAGACAGACAGATACAAACAAACAAGATCGGTAATTGGCTTGGTTATAATCCCAGCACTGGAAAGGCAGAGGCAGGAGGGACACTGCAAATTCCAGGCCAGCCAAGTTTGTACAGCAAGACATTGTGTCAAAATCAGTCAATCAAACAAACAAAAAAACCTAAAATCATAAAATAGGCCACCAAAAGCTTCAAAAAAAGCTCCAAAAGGGTAATTTGTTTAGCTCTAGAAAAGCAGGTCGATTCCAGAAACTTCCAGTGCTGCACCGTGGAGTGAGCGCCCAGAGACCCACTTACACAGAGCTGATCTCTCTAACAGCAGCCTACTCCTTCTACTAGGGATTCCGAGCACGGGTGAGATACTTGGCAAAATGAGCCTTAAGAGTGTCTACTTCAAAGCAGGAGGCAGTGGCATACACCTACAGCCCGGCTGCGGCAGGGTGATGGCCAGCCTGGGCAACACAGTAAGACCTGACCTTTTGGGATAAAAAGAAAAGAAAAAAGGTGGAAGTGATTGACGAAGACAGGCTGACACTGACTTCCGGCCTCTACAGGCCCACACATGGGGACACGCTCCAGCACACACATGTGCACACACCTCTCCATACCTGTTCGACATTGTAGCCATGCTTCTCCTTCGCAATGGCGACGTATTCATCCACTGGAAGGGAACAGGTCACATCACTACTTTCACAAACTTCAGTCTCTCAGATCTGGTTTTTTATTTTTTTTAACATGGTAAGATAATTTATCATTCTGAGTTAAAAATAGCCAAAGCTAGTATGAAATGTCTCTAAAGGAGACTTACACACGGAATCTGCGACTCCTCACCTGCTGGATGTGACAGGTTAGTTCGGAATGAGTAAAATTTCACTTGACCTAATAACCTTATGACCATATATGATAAAATTATTACTAAGTTAAGTGACATTACTGTAATTATTTTTGTATGCTCACAATCACTCATGTGGAAGTAGACAAAGGAACCCAATCACATTGTAAAATCCTAAAATAATCCTTGAAATACTTGGCTGTGTACGACCCGTTCATATATATAAAAGGCTGACTCATCTGTCCTTCTGCAAGCTGTCTGAACAGCGTGCTGTGTGCACACGCATCCTTAACACTCCTGCGAGCTCTCCAGAACGGTGTGCTGTGTGCACACGCACCCTTAACTCTCCTCTTGGCTCTTCTGCTTGTTTTGCGGTACTTGGGTCCTATTTTCACTTGTCTGCCACACATGATTAAATTAACAGAGTAATTCAGACAAGCAGTTTTCAGAGTGATGTGCTGGCTATTTCAAGGCCTCATTAGAAAGTAATCTGTTACAGTCAAAATTCACTCTGTGGTGTCCACAGTCACTCCTTTATCCTTTAAAAATTATTTTTACACATATGCATGTGTAATTAGTTCTTTAAACATATTTCTAAGAAACAGAACTCTTAAGAATTTTGACCCTGGAGTGGCTACTGTCTACCTGAACCTGCTTTTCTGTCCATTTCTAGTACTTTTAACTTTTGGTGGGGTCATTTGTCCTTTTATACCTTAGTTTCCTGCTCTAAATTCATGATTAAACAATATATTCTCCCATGATTGAATGAATTAACACTCAGAAGATGTTCAGGAGTATTTGGCACTTCCTAAGTACCTCTAAGGATCTGCTATTATTATTGAACATTACTATTTAATATATTATAAATATGCTAGAAAGCTATTTTTAAATGGGTGCTATATTATATCTTCCCAAGTATAATATACTTTCTGATACAGGAAGTTGAAGTTTTATATTTTGTTTAGACTCTACTTAAGTACGCTACAGACCTAGATGGATGCTGATGAAATATAACAAAAGTCTATCACAGTCCTTTCGACAGCCAAGTTCATTAATACCAGTTGACCAAAAGTGGATCAGCCCCAGATGGGCATTAGAACCAAGACAGAGCTTTAAAAGTACATACAGGCTTTGCCCCTGAAAATGTGGGCTAGTCAGACACCAATACTTTTAAGGTTCTAACACACGATATAACCTGGGTTGATCATTGCCACAGGCCTGCTCTGGACATCCCTGTGGACACCATTCTCAGGGTCATGCTACCTTTCTGCAATTTGTCTTTCACTATGTACCAGCGTACCAAACAGTGACATCCCATGACACTGTGATGCCAATTTTATGAATGAAAACCTCGGCAGGCCATACTGAGCAAACCTCTTCTGGGTTCTTGGTACGTGTCTCTGACTGAATGCCTCCAGGGCACGGGATCCCAGCTTAACAGTGGGTGACTCTAGAGCTTTTAAGTCAGGACGATTTCTAGGTGTGCAGATGTATACTCATACTCATTTTCTTTCTTTCGTTTTTGCATTTAGCTGCATCGATACCATGATTAGACTCTACACACAGGATATATAGGACATGGCTATTTTTCTCCAGACTAAATAAATCACAAAACATAAGTTCAAAAGTTGCTAGGACAATGCTTTTAAAGACAAGCTATTTGATGTCTGCTCGAAGGGCTGTCTAGTGTAGCTGCTGCTGTCATTCACAAACTCGATAGCTGAATGGAGGGTGGGATCTTAGTGCTGTTACCTGTATGTTTCCTATATCTGGTGTGCCGCAAAGGATTCCGGTCTGCTACATCACACTGAAGTCTAAAGCCACAGCATGATTCAGGGGTCCAGAAGGTCTCCGTCCAGAGTGGAGAGCACAAGATGGCCTGACGGCTGCTGAAGTCACTTCTCTCACCTCTCCTCTTTAAAGTGGGAATGAGAGTGGGCTCTCTGGAGTCTGAAGGCATCTCTCTTACTGCTCCATAGACGGAAGCAAAGCCTGGGCGGTTGTCTACATAACTCCCTCCCCTGCTTGAGGGTTTAAGCAGCAAAGCCATCAGAGCCTAGGTGTTTGCTTTCTTCGTGGGCCTGACACAAACTGAATGACCAGATTCACTATCCTTCAAAAGGAAAGACATTCTCATAGAGAAAACAAAGGCAATTCAGCTCTTAAGAGAACCTAAAAGACTAAAGCACAATTGCAAATTACATTTTCAACAGGCCGATTCCCTGTGGATCTTAGCGTTTGATCTCAGAAAAGAACTTACGTTTGGCATCTGGGACACTGTGGTAAGGCGACCACACAAGCATCCCTCCATTGTCTTTATCTGTGTACTTGGTAGCACCTGAGGAAAAATGAATTATTTTGAATATGATAGCTTTGTATTTATATTCCAAGTAAACATCAGCAAAATCTTATGTTTTAGTATAATACCTGCAAAGGACAAAGGCACAAGGAAACAGGAAGTTTATGAAAGTCAGCAGAACACTCAGTTTTGGATGGAGGACACTGTGGCTCTCTTTAAAGCCGCTCTGAAGCAACCCTGCCTTCCCTTCCGGTCACCTGACAGAGCGGCTTTCTGTACACTGGGTAGGGAGCTTCATCAAAACTGACCTTTCCCCTACAGAGCGCCTGCCTCACCCGTGCTGTCTAGACAGGGTGCAACCGCTGCGACTTAAAGACGAGCATCTCTCCTGGCGTGCATCGGATCTTATCCCTAAGGCTGCTAGCTTTCCTTTCCAGACTCAATTTCACCGCTCTTCATAGTGATAAAAACGCGCGCTCCAAGACAAAGGCATAAAAGTTAACACATTTCTTCTTCACATGATCTGACTGAGTCTAGAAGCCCACTGTCCTCTCCTAGGTATTTCTCGTGTTAACCTAAGAAGTCCAGAACATCAAGCCTCACACCTGTAGATACTATTATTAGAACAGGAGTTTCTTTCTGGCTTCTACCCAGTCCTTAGCTACAAGCCAGTTAAAACTACTAACAGGACACTCTGCTGCCAGGTGAGGACCACCGCGTTTCATGAGGCAGGTATCTACCTAACACCAACAGCCAGAATTTCAAATTAACCACATAAATACTAATAGAATTCTGAGGTTAAACTCAGATTATTGTAAGGGATTTGGAATACAGATATTCCTTACTACATTTTCTATACAGAGAAATCAGTTATGAGCCAATAATTTACTTCACTTTCAGAGAATCATCATATACTACTACTAAATGTACTTATTTAGGTAAGAATTTTTAGTTGGAAGATTCATCTCATATGATTTTAAACCTACATTTTATGATCTGAAAAATTAAGGTTGGTGAACAGGTTATCTAAGTATTTAAAAAAAAAAAAAACCTCAACTATACAAATACAGTTAAAAAGCAAAACCTTAGCCGGGCAGTGGTGGCGCACACCTTTAATCCCAGCACTTGGGAGGCAGAGGCAGGCGGATCTCTGTGAGTTCGAGACCAGCCTGTTCTACAAGAGCTAGTTCCAGGACAGGTTCCAAAGCTACAGAGAAACCCTGTCTCGAAAAACCAAAAAAAAAAAAAAAAAAAGCAAAACCTTTGTATCTTTGTGTTGTATCTTTTAAAAAAAAGGAGGCAAAAAGAGGAACTTAAAAATCTTCACAAATTATCTGATCAGAAGTTTATTGAGATATTCTTTAAAAACTGGTGCATATCTGTAATACCATTCTTTGGGGGGCAGAGACGGGAAGATTGGGAGTTCAAGGCCATCTTGGGTTACAGAGCAATCCTATCTCAAAACAAACCCACTCCAGTGCCAGCAGGTGCGTGACACACTCAGGAAGGGGGATCAGGAGAGAGAGCTGATAGAACCCAGGCTTGGTGACAAGCACCTCTTTCCACGGAGCCATCGCTCCGGTCCATGAGCCTCATTCTTGCATTGCAGAAAGTCTGATGTGTCTCATTAAATAGCTCTTCTCAAACAAGTATTGCTTTTTCTCCATTTAAAATACCAGTTATGATCCACAAAATTTCCATATTGTGACTAAGGGTCGAATACGACAGAAGCCAGCATCCTACTTGAGGACAGTAACCACCTCTAGTGTGGGACGATAGAGGAGTTTATGTGAGTGGCCCAATGACGGAGAAGGCGCAAGTAGGCACCTTACCATGTTCTTTCACTAACTACAGACCCCAACCTTTTCAATTAACATCACCCAAGAAATACTGATGTTTACAAGAAAGAGTATAGATTACAGACTTCAGACTCCCAGTCACTGCAAGTGTGCCACCTTGGAAATATCTTCTTGTGACTCAGTTTCCCTCATCTATAACAATAGGAATATATATGAATGTACTTCAGCGCTGCTCAAAGGAAAACTGGTAAGCTGATAATGTACACGCATGGGACAATCGACTACTAAGATACGAGTGTAAGGAATAAGGTAGGATTTCTAGTCTAGTGCAAAGTGCAAACACAGCAATCTGTAACTTTCCAAGACTGTCTTCGAGAAATTAAAGGACTTCGGTGAACAAATAATTAAACTAAGAATTTAGATCCCGAAAAGTGGTCTCAACATCTAAAAATCTGTTTATAAACCAAACTAGGTTTTATATTATATTCTGGGCTTCTAGCTTCAAATGGGATGAAGACTTTCCTCATAATATGGAAGCATGAATAACTTATGTGAGCACACGCATGTGCCTGTGTGCATGCACAAACCACGTGGTAGCCACAGGTCGACAGAGAGCACCTCCTTCTGTCAGGCTCCCGTATTTGTACTTCTGATACAGGGTTTCTCTACGCAGCCCTGGCTGTCCGGGAACTGTGACTGTGTAAAGCAAGTTGGCCTGCCTCTGCTGGAGTCAAGGGCATTCACCACCACTCCTGACTACACTTTTTTTTTTTTAAGACAGGATTTCTCACTGAACCTAGAGCTCACTGCTTCAGCCAGGCTGGAGAGCCAACGAGCCCCAGGAATTATTTCCACCTTCCCAGACATCGGTATGCACCACCATAGCTGACTTTTCTGTGGTGACAAGAATCTGAGCTGAGGCTCTCACGCTTTGTCTACTGAGCTCTCACCGGCACCAGACTTTCAGACTTGTGAGCTTCCCGTTCTCTTTCTCAACATAACCTGCCTGAAAAGTCACCTGAGGTCTAAGTTATACTGCAGTCTCCCTAGTGGAAGACTTCACCTTCTATCACCAACTATAGCCGGAAGATACTAAATGGCCCAACCCAGAAATAAAGAACACATAAGTTTAAACTCCACAGCAGCCTGAGTAGCATCATGAACTTCTGCAGTTCCGCTCGGTGCTTTCTAGGAAAGCTGTAGCCACGTATGCAAGGACTACATCACGGATGTTCTAGTAATAAGTGTCCTCTCACACGGAACAAACATGCTTCTTCTCTCCGACTCCAGGGTTCCAAGCTTGTTAAAGCTCTCCTCTACTGCACAACCCCTGCAGTGTAGGCCAGTCGTGCACTAACTCACTGCAGTGTAGGCCAGTCGTGCACTAACTCACTGCAGTGTAGGCCAGTCGTGCACTAACTCACTGCAGTGTAGGCCAGTCGTGCACTAACTCACTGCAGTGTAGGCCAGTCGTGCACTAACTCACTGCAGTGTTAACCAGTCGTGCACTAACTCACTGCAGTGTTAACCAGTCGTGCACTAACTCACTGCAGTGTTAACCAGTCGTGCACTAACTCACTGCAGTGTAGGCCAGTCGTGCACTAACTCACTGCAGTGTAGGCCAGTCGTGCACTAACTCACTGCAGTGTAGGCCAGTCGTGCACTAACTCACTGCAGTGTAGGCCAGTCGTGCACTAACTCACTGCAGTGTTAACCAGTCGTGCACTAACTCACTGCAGTGTTAACCAGTCATGCACTAACTCACTGCAGTGTAGGCCAGTCGTGCACTAACTCACTGCAGTGTAGGCCAGTCGTGCACTAACTCACTGCAGTGTAGGCCAGTCGTGCACTAACTCACTGCAGTGTTAACCAGTCGTGCACTAACTCACTGCAGTGTTAACCAGTCGTGCACTAACTCACTGCAGTGTAGGCCAGTCGTGCACTAACTCACTGCAGTGTAGGCCAGTCGTGCACTAACTCACTGCAGTGTAGGCCAGTCGTGCACTAACTCACTGCAGTGTAGGCCAGTCGTGCACTAACTCACTGCAGTGTAGGCCAGTCGTGCACTAACTCACTGCAGTGTTAACCAGTCGTGCACTAACTCACTGCAGTGTTAACCAGTCATGCACTAACTCACTGCAGTGTAGGCCAGTCGTGCACTAACTCACTGCAGTGTAGGCCAGTCGTGCACTAACTCACTGCAGTGTAGGCCAGTCGTGCACTAACTCACTGCAGTGTTAACCAGTCGTGCACTAACTCACTGCAGTGTTAACCAGTCGTGCACTAACTCACTGCAGTGTAGGCCAGTCGTGCACTAACTCACTGCAGTGTTAGCTAGTCGTGCACTAACTCACTGCAGTGTAGGCCAGTCGTGCACTAACTCACTGCAGTGTTAACCAGTCGTGCACTAACTCACTGCAGTGTTAACCAGTCGTGCACTAACTCACTGCAGTGTAGGCCAGTCGTGCACTAACTCACTGCAGTGTAGGCCAGTCGTGCACTAACTCACTGCAGTGTTAGCTGGTCGTGCACTAACTCACTCCAGTGTTAGCCAGTCGTGCACTAACTCACTGCAGTGTAGGCCGGTCGTGCACTCACAACATACTGGACATAGGTAAAGAAGCAGACGGGTTGGGCAGGCAATCAGGAAAGTACTTTGTATGTGTCTGTGCCCGTGTGCACGGCGCCCGCAGAGGCCAGAGGAAGACATCAACAGGACATCCATGACTTCCTCTCCCACTCTCTGCCTCATACCATGAGACAGAGTCTCTCACCGAACTTGAAGCTTGCCATGATGGCAAGACGGGCTGGCCAGGGAGCTCCTGCAGCTGGGGTTGCAGGCATGTGCAGCCACTTCTGGCTTTCATGTAGAAGTTGGTGATTCAGACTCAAGTTTCCTTGCCAGCACAGCAAGTGTTCTTATCAACTGAGCCATCTTCCCAGTCCCCAATAAAGCATTTTTACGTATGCAGATACAGTATGGGAGATTCTGTGGGCAATTTGCACAAAAATGACTCAAAAACAAGAAAATAATACCCAGGTATTTTATAAAATGGATACCATCACACTAATGTTTATATATAAATAGGTGAATTTAAAATAAAGAATTTAATTTTATTTCAAAGTGTTAATATTTTAATATACCAAAGATTACATTCCTCATCAGCCATTTAACTCAGCAACAATGAGATGTCAACTCTAAAAATGTAACGCCTTGTCTCTTCAAATTTCTTCTATGGTTCTGCAAATCACTGCATCCTACTTATTTTCACTTAATCTTGTCATGTACTTAACAGTCTCCCTTTTATGAACAAGAAAAGGTCGGATAGTTCATCCCAGGTGAACTGTACCTCAGAGACTGGAGGACTTGCGGTCACCAGGCAAAGCTGCTCCTTAGGGCAGCAGAGTTAAGCAGCAAATAAAAGAACTGGTAAAACAACCGATTTACAGCTGGTAACCCTCAGAACTAGTTATACTAGATTTACAGCTGATAACCCTCAGAACTAGTTAACAGTAGATTTACAGCTGGTAACCCTCAGAACTAGTTAACAGTAGATTTACAGCTGGTAACCCTCAGAACTAGTTACACTAGATTTACAACTGGTAACCCTCAGAACTAGTTAACAGTAGATTTACAGCTGGTAACCCTCAGAACTAGTTACACTAGATTTACAACTGGTAACCCTCAGAACTAGTTACACTAGATTTACAACTGGTAACCCTCAGAACTAGTTAAAAGTGGACTTACAACTGGGGGATGACACTCAGAAATCCAGTTAGCCAATCATAAAGACATCGGCACAACCACTTAAGGCCAACTCTCCCTAATGGCCACGCTTCAGGAACTTCAACACAAACCTCTCCCGGGGTTCTGAGACAGAACAGTAGAAATTCATTCTCTAGCTCCATGCTGCGCTTTCTATCCCACCATTATCGTCTCTTCTAAAAACACTTACTTTTCTACATTCTCATCAGAACAGTCCCAGCACCTAAGGAATTTTCTTCCCTGTGACTTACATCTGCGGCTATGGTGCACCCCTGAGTTTGAGGACAGCCAGGGCTGTGTAGACAGACTCTGTCTTGGAAAAGCAAAACCAAACAGACCAAAGTGGGGAGGGGCTGTGAAGGAGAAAAGGAGGGCCCACTGTCCCAACTTCTATCATTTCCCCTTTCTTCTACTATTGTTCCCACAGTAATACTTAAGTTTTCACCTAACTACACTAAGTCAACATGAAATAAAACCTTTGCAAAATAGCACAACACTTAAACAGGAAGCAGCGTTTCCTTGAGAAAAATACCTTCATGATTCACATGAAAAGTAAATGCTTCTAACTGTCTCTTGGACTGCACTGTTAGGCAAAAAGTAAGTGTTTTTAAGTAATATCCTTATTCTATTAACCATGCCAATTACAGTCAGAGTGAATACACTGGAAATTCTAATTTAGACACAGTAACATCTCATTAGGGTCTTGCTACCCTTCACAGATGTTCTATGTAGGTGGACAAGCAAAACCTGATGAATTAGGATAGTAAATCCAAACAGTGGCATGTAAGACCACCTCAAGAGATGAACTAGTCTTCCCGGTTTGAAATCTGTTGCACGATTTATATTTAAAACGACAAATGCTTTGGTGCTAACACACACAAGCAAGCCCCTCATCACGTCACACAACCAGGGAAACACACGTTGACTGAGATCGACCTAACTGGGCAGAAAGATAGGTGTGCTTATGACGTAAGTCAGCGCTGAGTGCCATCTGGAAATGACTTCACCAATATTAAAAAACAAACAAACAAACTGAGTACCAATGAAAGCTCCAAATCGTTCTTCATAATTATGAAATCTAATCTTTACTGAATAACTGCCATATGCCTAGTCATTTCATCCTGGCAAGAGCTCCATGCAACAGCTTTTTACAGCTCGTAAAATTGAAGCTCAGGGAAGGCCAGTGACTTGCTCAGAGCACAGAAACAAGAGTTGAGAATTAAGTTCGGTCTATGCTTAGGTGAAGGTGTCTTCTTTCCAATGTCTAAGTCCAGAAGCATGTAGGTAATGTGGCAGAATTCACCTATGAGCTAGCAGTGCCTGCAAGAATACTTATCACAAAAACATTTAATACTATTGGAAGCCCACCACTGCAAAAAATATTCCAACAGCTGTCACTTTGAAGGTAACCCAAATCTGGTGAGCACTCGGATATCGATCACCAACTGCAGGACGCGGTCCTAGTTAGGCTTTTAATTTACTACTCCACCCTTCTCCCTCCAGAGAGGGGCTATAACCTAGCTGGTGGATAGAACATACTGACTAAAGCCCTTGGTACTAAACAGACAGGAGTGGTTTCCTTGTGAGATTTCAAGTAAGCCCTGTGCATAGCTAACTTACAACTCGAGCGGCTGACTCTGGCAATGCTGTTAGAATGTGCTCTGGACAAAAACTGACCGCAGGAAAAGTGGGAGGGCGGTCCAGGCAGGGCAGAGCCCACTGAGCTAGCAGCGAGTCTGGCTGGGTTAGAGCAGCCAAGCACTCCAGGCCCAGAGGCTCCAGCAAGGGCGCCTCCATATGCCGAACTCTCGCCCAATCCCCGAGCAGCCTCGCATCCCGTGACCGCCTGGGAGCCTGTTTGGAGAAAAGTAGAGAGGGAGCTCGCAAGCTGAGCTGGCGGAGGGTGCTGGAACCTGGCTGCTCCGGAGAAAATGTCTCCTTGGCAGCCGCGGCCGCTGTCCTGCGGTCTGGCTCTCCCAGGCCGGCTAGGCGTTGGGGGAGGGAGGACAGGGGGGCGGTGTCGGGCACGGGCGTTTCCCCGCCCAGGTCCACACCGCCGCGACGGAAAGAGAAGCCAGGATTCCCGAGTGCACGGGGGTCGCGGGGCTCGCCCTTGGTCGGGGCGGATGACAGCAGCCCGGGGCTGCAGAGCATGGGTCTGCGGAGCGCGGCAGAGTCCCGGGTTCTCCGGGCGGGTCGGTGTGGCATCTGACCTGGGGTAGGTTCACGCACACACCCCGTACGCCCTCTTCTGCAGCCCTATGCTCTGCAGATCCCCGCGCCCCGGGCCCGGGACCAGCGACCTCGGTGTGATGCCAGCAGCGTGCAAGTGCCGCGGGAGGGAACCATGTTCACCTTGCCATGCACACATCCACCCCTACGCCCTGTGTCACTGCCCAGGCGAGCCTTTCAGCCTCCCAGCTCGCGATGCCCTGCCCTGCCCTGCCCGGCCCGGCCCTCTCCCTGTGCTCCCCACACCCGCATCCGTAACTCCCCCATTCCGAAGCCGGCCACCCCAGAGCAAGCCCGGAAAAAAAGGGAGAGCGAGAGAGACGGGGTTTTCCTGTGAGCTAATATATCTACCTGGATCGAATTCAGGGATCCGAGCTTGGTATTCAGCTCCGACTCTCATCCCAACATCTGCAAAGCAATGCCAAGAAATATGGTAAAATGATAATAAATAAGGAGAGGCGCGGGGAAAGGCAAGGCAAGAGGCTCTCCAGCCGCGGGAGCGCGGGCGAGGCCGCGGCCGGGTGGGGGCGGGGAGGCGCGGGTCGCGGGCTGCGGCGGCACCGGGAGTTCCGGCGGCCGCGGCTCGTCTCTGGCTCCGAGGGGAGGAGGGCGCGGGGAGGGGGCCGGGCGGGCGGGGCAGGGAGCGCGGCGAGGTACCCCCGTGCTCGTCGTCGCTGCTGCAGCCGCTCTCGGGCTCCGAGAAGTGCAGCCCGCCGTTGGCCGAGGAGCCGCCGCCGCCACCTCCCGCCGGGCTCTTGGCGCCGCCGTTGGCCGATCGGTTCTTCCCCAGTAATTCGGGCCCTTTCTCCATCATGCCGGGCATGGTAGAGGAGGGGGAGAGGTGGCGTCAGGGAAGGGGGCTGACGGCTGACGGGCGCGGGCGGGAGCGCGGAGGAGGAGGAGGAGGTGTTAATATGGAGCCGCCATCAGCGCCCCGGTCGGGCCGTAGCGCAGTCGCCCCACAACAACCCGCCCCGGCCCCGCCTCTCTCCCCTCCCCCGCCCCGCGCCACCCGGCCGTGCGCCCCTCGCGGCCGCGCGCTCCTCCCTGGGCGGCCCCGAGCTCTCCGCCTTCGGGGGTTCCGCCGGGAGCCCCGAGACCCTGCGCGTCCCCGGCCGGCCCGGCGTTCCTGAGCGACGGCGGCTCGCGGCCGACGGGCGAGGCTGGGAATCCCGCCTCGCTGCTAGGCCGCACGGAGGGCGGCGATCCGGACGCTGGACCCTGTCCGAGCGGAAGAAGTCGGTCCGCTAAGCGCGGCCCTAGACAGGCGCTGCACCGGTGACGAGCCGCGGGGATGGCGACTGCTCGGGGGATGAACGGCCGGGAATGGCGGCCTCTCGGAGGACGAACGGCCGGTGATGGCAGCTGCTCTGGGGGACGAACGGCCGGGGATGACGGCAGCGCCGGTGACGAGCGGCGGGGATGGCGGCTGCTCGGGGGACGAACAGCCGGGGTTGGTGGCTGCTAGGGGGACGAAGGGCCGGGGATGGTGGCTGCTCTGGGAACGTGGAGCGGGTATGGTGGCTGCTCTGGGAACGTGGAGCGGGGATGGTGGCTGCTCTGGGAACGTGCGGCGGGGATGGTGGCTGCTCTGGGAACGTGCGGCGGGCATGGTGGCTGCTCACGGAACGAGCGGCCGGGGATGGTGGCTACAGCCGGCTGCTCGGGGGACGAGCCGCCCGGGATGGCCTCAGGTTGGCGGTTACTCGGGAGAGGAGGAGATGGCCACCTCTGGCCGCGTTCTCACCCTCCCATCTCGTAGTGGACTTTGCACGGCGTCCCTGGGACCCCGGCCCTAACGACCTGCTCACCTCAGCACTGAGGTCACTTTGCTTTTTCCTTTTGCCAACTAAGAAGTGAATACCATGAGTGTGGAAATAAAATGAGGACACAATCCTGCCCTGCCCATGGAGTGCTTTCTGGGTCGACGCTGAAGGAGTGGTCTGGAGCAGTTCTTGAGAGAGTAGAGCCCCGCGCGGAGGGAGGTGAGGCCAACTGCCTTCGGTTGGAAGAGGATCATCCTGGTGGCCTCGTCTGAACTGCATTTCTTCACCCAAAACGCTGCCTGGCCTTGGAGGGCTATATTGTGTTAGCCTCTCTGTCTCTGGAGGAAGACGGAGGACTCACGTGCAGATGTTCTGCAGAATTTGGGAGCAACAGTAAAATGGTTTTTGCAGGACAAAGCTTTCCTTAAGAATTCCGTTACTGAGAAATAACGTATCCACTGAAGAATTCAGCCAAGAAAACTCTGGGATACAAATATTAGTCAGGCCAGGTGTCTGAAGGAGGGAGTATTCTGCCCAGGCACAGAACTGGTTCTGATAATGGAAATAACTGAATCTCTCTTGAGAGCCTTATATGCACACGTTACTTTCTGGAATCACAATCAACCCTTTGTAATCAAATACATTCCTGAGGAATATTTTAATCCCATGGTTTTATTTTTCTACAAGGAGAAATGTCGTGGACAAATAAGGAGCACTTGCCTTGGGCAGTTACATTCTTCATTGTGAAGTTTACGTTGATGTTTTGTTTTTTATATTCTGGCTGCTAATGAACATGACACATCTCAGTCCTGGAACATAAGCTCCTTTGGTCCTGGAACACAAACGTCAGACCCTGCCTAGAGGAAATTCAAGAAAAAAAAAACAACAACACACTTGAGGCCTATTACAGGCCAACTTTCTGGCACCCCAGCCCTGCAACACTGCCCCCCCCCCCCCACTTTTCTGTAGAAAGAAATCTGAAGATTCAAGGACCTTTGTGACGGTGTCGTCTTGATTAGCGAAAACCTTTGACATAAAATGGTTCTACTGGAATATAGAAAAGGATGGAGCAAAGACAACTACGTTCATCTTTGGGGAAGGGATTTGGGGTGAAGGTTTGTGTGTGTGTGTTTAAGGAAAACAAATTCCTCTTTTGCTTCTCAAGAAAGGAAAATCACCTTAAGCTTGCCTGCCTCAGAAGGATGATACTAATGGACCCTAAGTGGTTTCTCAACACATAATAAGGGCTGAGTAGGAACCCCAGGGAGAAAAGCTGGGAAATGCCTGCTTCTGAGTGCGTAGAGAGGAGGATTGCGCCCCAGTGGCGAAGCGCTCTAAGGGTTAGTAACGCCCAGAAAGATGGGGAAGGGGACTGGTCTGTTGGCACAACTTAAAATTTCCTATTTTAACATTTAACATTCTCAGAGTTACCAGGACCAAAGATAGGGTAGAGGTTGGCTAACTTGAATAGTGCGTACCTATCGCTGCCTGGGCTTGTCCTTGACAATCAGGTCAGTTCCAGAAGAAGCAAGGACATAGGCAGAGACCTTTGTTTCAAAAAAGACAGTATTTAGAAGGCCAAGGAATTAAGGTCCACCAGCTCTTGGGATGACTTGTCATGTTACCTCCAGGAATGAGTCTTGTGAAAGACACCCAAGAACTCTGCTGAAAATAGTGCTAATGATGGTCTCAGTTCAGTCCTCAGACTTATATGAGAAAAAAAAAACCCAAGCCTGGTGTAGTGGGTTGGGGAAGGTGGAGAAAGGTCAGTTGGTAAGTTCAAGGGACCATGTCTTCAAAAGCAGGATGCTGGCACCTAAGGTCTAACTTCTGGCTACACACACACAGAACTGGCATAGGATAGAAACCCATGACATGTTGTAGAAAAAATTGTAATGACTTTGGGGCAATTAATATCTATGTGTTAAAAAACTCCTTGGTACTTCTCATTTAAAGGGTCTGGAAGATGGCTCAGTGGTTTAGAACATTTGTTAGTCTTGCAGAAGACCCAGGTTCATTTCTCAGAACCTGCATGCTGCCTCACAATCGCCCATAATTCCAGTTCCAGGGGATCCAATGCCCTCTCCTGAATCTGAAGTCACCAGTCACACATGATCCACACAAATTCATTCAGGTAAAACATTTATACACATAAAATGTAAAAAACAAAATAAAACCCAAAAACCTTTAACAAAAACTTAGATTGTGGGCATTGTGATAAAAGATAGCACTTGGGGTAGTTGGTCAACATAATTTGTAAAAGAAACAATCTAGGTACAGAAACCAGTATAGGAAAGAGCAAACCGTGAGTTCAGATATCATACCAGAGAACTAAGAATGCTTGGGTATTCCTGGACTGTGAAGAGAACGTAGAGCAGACAATGCCTGAGCCAGGCGAAACCATTTGCTATAGACAGAGGGCTAGGCAAATCGTCCTGCAAAGAACCAGAGAGGTCTCGGCAGAAGAGTCATTGGATTCCATTTCAGAGCTAAGGTGGAGTTTGACAAATCTGCCTGTTAAAGTGGTCAGGAAATGAGTCTGAAGTTGTGGCAGTGGTAGCAAGACTAGAGGAGGGGACAGCCAGAAAACTTAGGTAGAATTGGAAAGATCTGAGAAACTGAATTGGAATAAAATGGAATGAAGGAATCTAAGCTGGCCCCAGTATTCTGGCTTGGGAGTCTGGGTGATTGTGTCAGCCACTGAGATGGAAACAATACTGCACAATTTCAGGAGCGATATGGTGAATTTATTTTGGGGTGTATTGGGCACTTAGTGAGATACCCAGCATGCAGCTGGATGTGTATGTATTGGGCACTTAGTGAGATACCCAACATGCGGCTGGATGTGTATGTATTGATACTTAGTGAGATACCCAGCATGCAGCTGGATGTGTAATGGAGATCAGAGCAGGAGAGAGGATTTCTTTGGGGCTGATTGTAGCTGATCAGAGTCTTAAGATCAGTCATTGTCTGTTTGCACTACTGTAACAAAACTAGCCTGGGTGACTTGTAAACACTATAACCTGTTTTTACAGTTGCAAAATAGTTCAAGGCGCTGGTGTGTTTGCTGTCTGGTGAGGGCTTTCTGCTTCATTAGAACACTAATTCTGCTAATAAGAGCAGCACCCTATGACTTAATAACTTCATATATTTTATTTTTTATCCATTTTACATACTAACCACATTTTCCCCTCCTTGCCCTCTTCCCACTCACCCACCAACACCTTTCACCGACCCCCATCCACCTCTCAGAAAGGGTAAGGCCTCCGATGTGAGTCAACAAAGTCTGCCACATCCAGTGGGGCGGGACCAAGCCCCCTCCCTGCATCAAAGCTGTGCAAGGCATCCCACCATATGGAATGGCCTCCAAAAAGCCAGTTCACGCACCAGGGATACCGCCAGGGAGGGACTAGGCCTCCTAAGACTATTTATTGCACTGGGTTTCCAACATAATAGATTTCAAAGAAGCGCATATATTTAATCATAGCAAGACTTAACAGATCCCAGGGAGGGCAAGTGAAGCGAAAACCAAGAACAACAACATTGAAAGATGAAAAAAGGAATCCCCAAATGCTTGAGGACAGGGGAATCGGAATATGGCTGGATGTCATTAATTCAAACCAAAAGTCCAGAGAGGTCTGAAGATAAGCATGATGATCAGAAGTCCATTGAGATAGAACTCAAATTCTTGCAAGAAAGGTCTTCGTGGTCTGGATGAGAGCAGTTCCACTGAACAGCCACACTGCAGTGGATCAAGAAGGGAACCGGAAGAAATACAGTGTGAGTCTGTGCCAGCGATGCTTTCATATTGGCAACAAGGAAGCAGCAGCACAGAAGGAAATAAAGGTATACTTAATGTCTGGAAACAGCAGTACAGGAAATAAAGGAGTATACTTAATGTCTTGAAACAGCAGTACAGTTTGAGCCACCACTGCCCCATGTGTGTGAATTTTAAAATCTGAGGTGTTAATTTTTTCCTTGCTGTGATAAATACCTGACTTAAGGGTGGGAGGTGCTGAGCTCCACAAGTTATGCAGTGAGATTTCAGCTGATAATTTACCGGAAATATGCATTCAGATGGAGACAAGCCCAAACGCAGACATTGGGAGCACCACCTTTCAAACAGTGGCTGTTCTTGCTGTGGATCCCTGTAAAGCCATAGTGCTCCCCTCCGCAGTGGGCCTCAAAGCAGTGTAGCAATTATTGGGCACAATTTTCCCTCTGTACAGGTGTATTGGATGCCTTTTCCCCCCACACTGTGGGACCCTGGTGTGAAAGTAAGTAATGCGGTCAAAATCGTTGTTCTTAAAGTCAAATCTCTGCTCCATTCCCGGATGTAAACTTAGAAGCCAGCTCCCCCCAGTTGTGTTCTATGGCAGGACATTTGGCCAGGACAAGAGTTTACAGAAAGACCACCATCGGGACCTTCATAAATAGGTTTGTTGATTCATAGCCCCCACAGATAAGGAGGACTGGGTGCCCTGGATTCACCCTCAGCTGATATGGGGAAGTACAAACCTAGTTAACCCGCTCTAACTTTAACAGGCTATTAATACTCTGTATTTACTTTCACCTTGGTTTATGGATACAAGATCTTAGTCTGGGAGATTAACTGTTTGTGTCTTAACCCTGAGAGATAACAGGAAAAGGCTATAGATCACTTGACCAGCTCTGGAGAAAGGTAATTCTTTTCACACAGGCGCCATGGGAACAAACACCACCATTTGGCCTGGGCAGCTTGAAAGTGTCAGGCTCCAAATTTTATACTATGTAACTACAGGTCTCCCCTTTTTGTTGTAACCGCTTAGGGTGAAAGATGTAATTCTGCCGAGTGGTGGTGATGCACGCCTTCAATTCCAGCACTTGGGAGGCAGAGGCAGCAGATCTTTGTGAATGAGTTCAGTGCCAGCCTGGTCTACAAAGTGAGGTTCAGGAAAGCCAGGGCTACATAGAGAAACACGGTCTCCAATAAACCATAAAAAGAAAGATGTAATTCTTAGATCTGGATCTGAGAGGTCCCCTTTAGCCAGCTAACATTTGATGAAAATGCTAATTCGGAACAAATGCTGCAGTTTATGCCAGTTGCCATGGCTACCCTGTTGCTGTTCCCAGAGCTACTGTTCCAAGAAGCTACCAGAGAGCCAGGAAACACTGTCTCTGTGTTTCCCCCTTACTTACTTTTATTGATTACAAACTTCTAGCTTAATTAGTCACACTTAGGAATGTAGCATAGTACGCGAACTCACCTTTTCCCTTCTTAGAATTTAAAGCTCCTTAGTTGACCTTTTTGCCTCTCAGAGTTGTCAGGGCATTTTACACGCCTCGCCTCCCTTGAGCCATGATGTAAGCTGACAATTATTGCTTTGTGCAGCTCTGTCTGTTCTACAACCTTGAGAAATTCAAGCCTTGTAACCTTGCTATTGTCAGAGAATTGCTGGTTGTGTGTGTATATGAACTGGAAACTTCAAAATGGCAGAAAAATAGAGGACAATAAAGAGATTGGCTTGGAAAAGCATGTGTGAGAGATTCATTCACCCTCAGAAAAAGTCCTTTCCCCTTGCTGTTGTGTCCAGTCTGAACCCGAAGAGGTTCTTGGGGCTGGACCCCAGAGGCTTGTATTAGAAAGGGTTTATTTTGGCTTGCAGTTGAAGGGCTTTTGTCCACCACAATGGGGATGTCACCTTGGCAGAAGCGGGAGGCAGCTGGTCTCATGGCATCTACAGGCAGCAGAGAGAGATGAAAGCCCATGCTCGTCTCCATTGCTCCTGTTCAGTTTGTGACCCTGGTCTATGGAATGGTGCTTTCCTGATTTGGGGTGTCCCATACAACAACCCCCCCGTAGTCTTGAACTGTGAGCCAAAATAACCGCATTGCTTTTTAAAGGGCATTTGTCACCATAACAGCGGCAGGAAGAGAGTTGAACAGACACTATCTCAACAGGTGGGTGTGGTAGTGTGCCTTTAACCAACAGTCAGGAGACAGAGACGGAGCTCTGTGTGTTCCAGGACAGGTAGGGCTACATAGAGAGGTCCTGTCTCAAAACAAAAAAAATAAACAGAATATAGCAAGATTGAAGAAGACACCTGACTTCCACCTCTGGCTTCCACATACACATACATACCTGTTCACAACCTGACTTCAACTTCTGGCTTCCATGTACACATGCATACCTGTGCACAATTGAACATTTGCACACAAATCACAAAAAGAATTTTGTAGGTAATTAAATTACTTTTATTTATTAGTGATGCTGTTGACTTTTAGTTTTTAATTTTACTTATGAGACAGGGTTTCTCTATGTAGCTCTGACCATCCTAGAACTTCCTATGTAGACCAAGCTGGTCTTGAACACACAGAGATCCACCTGCCTCTGCCTCCTAAGATTAAAGGCATGTACCACCACACCTGACTCCAAGGCTTTTGGCTCCTTAAAACCAGTATACATAATGGAATTTAAGATCTTTTCAGCAGTGAAGCATACCTGCTTATATCAAATGTTGGCAAATTTTGAAAGTATTTTAAGTGAAAAGTCGTTGGGCAGGGCTGGGGAGATAGCTCAACCAGTAGATAAATTCTTGTGGACCTGAGATCAGCCCCCACAACCTACATAAAAAAGCTGATCAGCTGGCCTAGTGGACTTGAAGTAAAGGCAAGTGAGAGACCCTGTCTAAAAATGTATATAGTGATCTCGAGACTGCCCAGTGGTTGAGAGCATGAGCTGCTTTTCCAGAGGGCTGGAGCTCAATTGCCAGTGCTCAGATCATGGCTCAAGACCACCTGTGACTCCACTCCAAACACTTCTGGTCACTGCCTGCACTCACGTGGAAATACCTCCCACAACGTAAACACATAATTTAAAATAATAAAAAGTTAAAAATGCATAAGGCCTAAGGTTGTCCTCTGGCCTCTACTAGCACTCACAGAGGGTGCACACACCTACACACATGTTCTAATGTGGGATTTCATTGGTTAATAAAGGAACTGCTTTGGGCCTATAGCAGAGCTATAGGGGAACAGAGCTAGGCTGGGAAAACTAAACTGAATGCTGGGAGAAAGGAGGCAGAGTCAGGGCGAAGCCATGGAGCTACCATTGGAGACAGACGTGCTGAAACTTTGCTGGTAGACCATGACCTGTGGTGATGCACAGATTAATGGAGATGGGTTAAATTAAGATGTAAGAGTTAGCAAATAAGAAGCTAGAGCTAATGGGCCAAGCAGTGATTTAAATAATATGGATTCTGTGTGACTATTTCAGGGCTAAGCAGCCGGGAACTAACTAGAGGCCTCCTTACTACAAATTGGCACCAACATGGCTAACTAAAATCCACTTAAAACCTGAGAAAGCTTACAAAGTAATTTTAGACACAAAAATATGGAGTTTCACACAGCTTTTTGCTGTTTGCTGGCAGCATGCTGCAGCTCCTTTAAAAGAGGTTTTCCTGACTCAGCAGTAGAAGGAAAAAAGCTGCACTGTTTTGAAATGCCAGCTTTCTGGGCCGTGCTGCCAACCCTACCTCTGGCTCTTTTAGGAGACTGAGGATTTAAGTGGGGCTTGTGAGCAAAGTGCTAGGGCTTGCTTGGTGGCAACATGGACTGGCTGTGTGCCTAGAGATGGAGCAGTGTACACGGCTCTCAGAGGTGGCAAGCAGCTCCGCCATCCTGGACTGAGTGAGGCAAGCAGACAGTGCTGTATTTCCCCTAGCAATGGTGCAGCTTAAGTTTTTAAGAAGCGCTTAGCATTTTCAAAAGTGCTTCTGGACAGTAAAGAATTACAGATACACAATAGGACAGATTCAGACATAAAAGATCTCTAAATGGGTCACAGTGTTGGATAAATGTACATAGGCCTGAGAGAGAGAGAGAAATAGAGAGTTATAAAAGGGAATAAATGGTTTATAAAAAACAAAATAAAGTCTTTAAAGAGACAGAGTACACAGATGGTCATAGATTAAAGGAGTAAAGATAATAAATATTAAAAAGTAATAGAGTAAGAAAGGCCATGTAAAGATGGAATATGCATAGATAGTCTGGATTATGTATATTATTGTGTCTTCTTTGAATTTTTTGACTGTGAAGGAGCTAAGTACAGAGAAACATTTCATTGTATGGCCTGCTAAGCTAAACCAACATGTATATTATAAAGGTATCTTGACTTCAGAATTTGGGTCTAAGGCTATATTGCTTTGGAAAAAAGGTTCTTTTGTTTCCACAGAGGATGAAAACCTGTGGGATCCTCTCAGACTAATGTGGTTTGATGGACCAAGAACCCCTGAAAGGTTGCCTTGAACATCCATTAAAAAAATATCTCACCCAACAAAAAGCAGGAAACAGTTTGGAAAGAACTACACCCATATTCCTAAATATTGTCTATAATTTTTTATATTTAAAGGGGATATGCTAAAGATATTTGCATGGGTATGGATCTTGGTTTATTGATACAAATTTAAGGTCAATTTTGTTATACTGTGTATATATAT
Organism: Microtus oregoni; assembly: GCF_018167655.1. Lineage (NCBI taxonomy): Eukaryota > Metazoa > Chordata > Mammalia > Rodentia > Cricetidae > Microtus > Microtus oregoni. The sequence goes on from NW_024543221.1 coordinate 15,975,039, forward strand.
ATTTCTGCTCTTGATTAAAGTATTGTGATTGTACAGCTCATTTAAAAATGTAATGTATAATTAAGAAATATGGGTTAATAGATAATCATCTATAATAGTCAAGCTTGTAGTCATGTTAGTTATATTTTCTAGATGTACAGAGATATATTTCAGATGGATAGGTATTCTTTAAATCCTTCAGAGACCTTCAGAATATGGCATTTAAAATGTTTTAATAACTTAGGAGTCCTTTCATGACAATAAGACACATCTGCTCCTGGAAGCTCCAATCTACTTCAAGAGGAATATGGGTATTGAAGAGGCCCCTTATGGAATGTGTTAGTCATTTGGGCAAGAAACTGTTCTTGCTTGGACTACTTGATGAACTGGACATGCAAGACCCACAGAGAAATGACTGCTGAACTTTCCTAAAGGTGAGACAATCCTTCAGGGTTCCAGCTTCATAAAAGAGTCTGCTAGACATTCTGCAGAACACACAAAAAAAAAAGTGACTGAAAAACTGCCTATGTAGGTAGAACTGTCTTTGAAATTTCCTGCTTCATGGAAAAGTCTGCTGGACACTATGGGCCTGTAGACTGAAGATGGATGCCCCAGTAGTGCAGAAGAACTGGGTGACTGTCCAGGCAGTGAGATGTCTCTGTCAATTCTAGAGTTTTGGAAATTGCTTACAATGCACTTCTTGTTAACTTCTGGAGTCTTTGGTGGAGTTGAAGAATTGATAGTTATAGTTTTCCTTAGTTATGATAAAAGGTAAAGTAGATATAATATTGTAACTGTAATTCTTGCTTGATCTATGTTTTGTTAAAACCTTTTTTTTTATTTAAACAGAAAAGGGGAAATGATGTGGGATTTTCCTCTGTATGCTGTGAATATTATTGATTAATAAAGGAACTGCTTTGGGCCTATAGCAGAGCTATAGGGGAACAGAGCTAGGCAGGGAAAACTAAACTGAATTCTGGGAGAAAAGGGGGTGGAGTCAGGGAGAAGCCATGGAGTGGCTGTTGGAGACAGACATGCTGAAACTTTGCTGGTAGACCATGACCTTGTGGTGATGCACAGATTAATGGAGATAGATTAAATTAAGATGAAAGAGTTAGCAAATAAGAAGCTAGAGCTAATGGGCCAAGCAGTGATTTAAATAATACAGTTTCTGTGTGATTATTTTAGGGCTAAGTGGCTGGGAACTAACTAGCGGACTCCTTACTACATAAGGTTGGTATATATAGCTACCCACATATGCTCAGAATGTTTCTTCAAGAGTACATAAAAACTGATTACCTCAGGAAGTTGTGCCAGAATCTGGGATGAAAAGTGGTCTTTCTCTTCTTGTGTACTCTTTATGGTTAGACTCTTTACCATGGATCTATGTTACCATTTTAAGGGATACATGTTTATGGAATCAGTCAACTAACAAATAAAACAAATTGTTATAATGTAAATAAAATAACAAGCAATGAAAAAGAGCTGTAACAGGACTTCAGAAGTAGAACGGAAGAGGAGAGCAGCTGTGTGCTCATTTACAAAACAAGCAGCACTACCCCTGCTCTGCCAAGCACTGGAGGTTAATAGAAAGCATAGAAAGGGTCCCGTTTGTTCATTTTATCCCGTTTCCGAATGATTTCCTATTACAAATTTTGCAAAAGAATTTATTCTCTTGTCTTTCCTGAAAAATAGCAACTTCAAAAATGTTTATCTTAGTCTAAGTTTAATATAAAAACAATCAAACGGTATTATGAAGTTTGGCTAGGAGACTGCCTAAGGTGGAGTCAGCTCCTGCGGGGTCCAATCTGCCTTACCCCTCCATTTACTTGTTTATTTATGTATAAGATGGTGAAAGCAAATAACCTTTAGTTTGCTTGTTTTTTGAGATAGGATTTTTGTTGCCCATGATCGGCTTTGAACTCACTGTATATCCAAATATGGCCCTGGTCTATTGATCTGCCTGCCATTGCCTCCCACTTGTTAGTATTGATATTGTAGGCATGTGCCATCATGTTGACTCAGTCATACAATCCTAAGAGTTAAAAGAAATTGACAAAGGTCTCTATCTTATGTACTTGTTAAGGTTTTTGTTGCTGTGAAGAGACACCATGACCACAGGAACTCTTATAAATAAAACATTTAATTGGGGTGGCTTGCTTACAGTTTTGGAGGGTTGGTTCATTATCATCATGATGGTGAGCATGGCAGCGTGCAGGCAGATGTGGTGCTGGCTATATCTTGACCAGAAGGCAGCAGGAAGTTGACTGACAGACACATGAGGGAAGCTTGAGCAAAAGAGACCTCAAAGCCCACCCCCACAGTGACACACTTCTTTCAACAAGGCCACACCTCCTAATGGCAATATTCCCTATAGTTCAAGCATTCAAACCCATGAGTTTATGGGAGCCATATCTATTCAACAAGCATACCTGCTGAGCTATCTAACTGGCCTGTAGTTGGACTTCCCTTTGGACAACCAGCTCACAAATACCGACCCAGAGACTTATTATTATGAAAGTTCAGCCTTAGCTTAGGCTTGTCTGACTAGTTCTTGTAACTTAAATATCTGCTTTTATTAACCTACGTTTTACCATGTGGGTTTTTTATCTTTCTTTCATTCCATATGTTTTTCACTCCAAGTCTCGTTGGCATCTCCTTGTTCCTTGATTGTCTCCTCTTTCTCTCTCTGCCTGGAAGTCTGACCTATACCTCCTGCCTACCTATTGGCCCTTCAGCTCTTTATTAAACGAATCACAGCAATATATCCTCAGACAGTGTATAAATATCTCACGATACTGGCCTAAGACTACTTTTTAAATTCTCAAATTATTTGTGTAGGAATTGCAAAATCCCCATATATTTAAAAACAATATATTGGTCTGGGATAGTTACATTTGAATGTTTACAAAGCCTTCTAAACATGATTTAGTGCCTTGTTATATTTCTTCCTGTTTTGTAATGATGTATTGGTAAAGTGACTAGACAAAGATTTAGAATTTACATCTTAGCCACTCCTGATACACTACTCCTGATACACTGTAACTTTATGTATTCTCTTCCTAAGTTTTAAGAAATAGAATTTACAATTTTTCCTGTTTAAGACTTTTAAAACATATATTTGGGGGCTAGAGAGATAACTCAGCAGTTAAGAATGCTTGCTTCTCTTCCAGAGGACTCAGGTTCTGTTCCCAGGATCCATGTTATGCAGATAACCAACTGCTTGTAACTCTAGCTCCAGGGGATCTTATGCCACAAAAGCACAAAGACTTGAGTTCAGATTCCCAGCATCCAAGTAAAGAGTAGAGCATGATAGTGCGTGTCTGTAGCCCAGCCAAGGGTGAGCATGTCGGTGCATGTCTGTAGCCCAGCCAAGGGTGAGCATGTCGGTGCATGTCTGTAATCCAGAAAAGGGTGAGCATGTCGGTGCATGTCTGTAATCCAGATAAGGGTGAGCATGACGGTGCATGTTTGTAATTCAGTCAAGGTGTGAAGCTGGGGGCTGGAAAAAGATGAATCTCTGAAATTTATTGGTTTGCCAACCTAGCTGAATCAGTGGCTGGGAGTGCTTGTTGCTCTTCCAGAGGCCTGAGTTCAGTTCCCAGGTTCCTACTTGGTGGCTCAAGGCCACACGTAACACTAGCCTCAGGGAATCCAGTGACCTCTTTTTGACCTCTATGGGTACCTATGCTCACAAGCTCATACACTTTCACACACACAATAAAGTAATTTTGGGGATGAAGCCTACTTGATAATAATGGATGATTTTTTTTTGGATGTGTTCTTAGATTCGGTTTGCCAGTATTTTATTGAGAATTTTTTAAAAAGGAAGGGGAAAGTAATCAGAGAAGACACCTGACATCAACCTCAGGCCTCAGAAAAAAAGAAAAAAAACCAAAACTCTAAGACCTCTCTATGTGTACACAGGCACATACCGGGCACACGTGTGTGGAACACCACTGTTTTAGGAGACTGTTTGAGGGGAGGTGTGAAGAATCAGAGGGAAACCGTAGGCCAGAGTAAGGATACCATAGAAGCAGAGAATTTGCTGGGCTTACTTTGGGGGGCCATGGGCTTACTTTGGGGAGCCATGGGTGACTGAAGAGAAGCTGTGTTACCAAGAGCTCACCCAGCATGGGCATATTCTGGAGCTCTACATTGCTCACAGGCAGCCTGACAAATCAGGGTCTTCTTGGTGTTTCTCACTGTGGTAACCATGGGATGGAAGGGCCTTGTGTCTGGTCAGTCCCAGGAGCTTGTTGAAATTATTGTCTTATTTCCCGAACCCTAGAAAGCTTCCCTTTAGAGCAGTAGTTCCCAGCCTGGGGGTCGGGCCACTTGGGGTCCTACGGCCTTTTCACAGACATCATCCAAGACCATTGGGAAACACGGATGTTTACATCACAGTCCATGACAGTAGTAAAACCACAGCTATGGAGGAGCAATGAAAATAGTGTTATGGCTGGGGGTCACCACCACATGAGGAGCTGCATTAAGGGCCACAGCGTTAGGAAGGTTGGGAACCTCTGCTCTAGAGTCTCCTGAGTCTTAATGAGCATCCTCTCAGATGGGAGGTTTCATCTGGGGAAAATGAATCTGCTCCTCTAGAAGGAACCAAGGAGATGGCACCTTGAATCTGTGCAATGGTCTCTTCTCCAGTGGAACCCTCTGTAATAACACCAGGAAATGGTTTCTCTGGAGGACGGCATTGGTATGCACAAAGGGTTTCCTTGTTTTGTTTTTAATGGACTGCCTCAGACCGTGACACTTTGAGCACACATGCAGACACACTGCCACCACCACTGCTTCCCCTCATACACGACTCTTTCAGTTGTCTTGATTTTATTCCATCAGTTTTTATTGTCAGAAAACTGTTACTTTGTTTCAGCCCAGGTCACATGTTCGGCTCTGGGAACTTGGAGTGCACACTACATACAGCCTTCCCTCCTTGCTCTCCACAGCTGTAGTTCTTTGCCTTGTGGGACGTCAGACCCTGATGTCACACAGATCTACATTCCCAGCACCTAAAGCTTTGATACTGGTATTAGGAACTGGAACAGCAAGGCTGCTTTGGTTACCACTGCTTCTCTGCTCAGTTTTGGCTGGGGATCACAGGCCCAACGACATGGTGTATTCCGAAGGCCTTCCTAGGCTCTTGGACTCAGAAATCTGGCCCAGCCTTTATCTCCCAATGTCCCTTAGTTACTGTAGGTGACTCGGCTACTGTGACTGTGTACACAGAGGGCAGCTCTCTAGAATGCACTACTAAAAAATGTAGCAGGTATGAGGTAAATAATATTTGAAATGATCAATATAGTTATTAGAAATGGTTATTACTGAGCCATGAATTACATTTTGAAAATTAAGTTTTTAATTGTAAAATACCTGAAGCCATCTTTGGGGCAGTCCCACATTTTATAAATTGAGATATAATAGATAAGAATGTATTAAGTTGTGGGCTGTAGAGATGGCTCAGCAGTTAAGAGCACTGGATGCTTTTCCAGAAGACTCAGGTTCAGCTCTCAGTTTATTTTCACCTTATTATTGTGGGTTGGTTAGGACTAGTTGACCTATACTGGACTCAGCTGGACGGGATGTTGGCCTTCACAGGGATGATTCATGTGGGTGGTCAGTGATTGGCTGACATACGCTATACCTGGCTGGGTGGTTTAGCATGGGTGGTTTTTCCTCATCTATCTTTCATGAAGATATTGCTATCTAGAGACTAGCCTGAGCCTACTTTTTTTTTCTCATGGAAATGGCAGAAGTTCTAAAGAGTAAAAGCTGTGCTACAGAATGTTCTTCAAACCCTTTTGATCATGCCTTCTCTGCTTCCAGTGCATTGTAGCACAAATAATAAAAACCCAGAGACAGATATTGGGGTTCTGAGATCAGAAAAGCAAAACAACCAGTCACTGGCTCTTACCTTTGCCTCAGGCTGAAAATGGGTGATCCTGCCTCCATGAATCCTCAGATTGAGACTGTGCGTGAGATTTGTCTCCTCCTGTTTACATTCCTTTCTAGTGTTGGGATTAAAGGTGTGCACTGCCATTACCGAGTCTCTCTGGCTAACCAGCGAGGCTGCTAGGATTAAAGGCATACACCACCCACCACTGCCTGGCCTCTCTGGTGTGGCTGCTGGGATTGAAGGTGTGGGCCACCACTGCCTGGCCTGTATAGTAGTAGTAGCATCGCTAGTGTAGCTGATTTGCACTGATCTTCAGGCAAGCTTTATTATTAAAACACAAATAATATACTGCGATAGTGCACAAATCACATGATGAGTCCAAAGTCAAGGGGGGAAAAGGTGAATACTTGTGAATAAATCTGAACAATAAAAAACATATAACCAAAGTCAAAGTTCCACAGAACAGTTCTTACCAACCACGTTGTGGTGCATGCTTAATCTTCTTTTCCTTCCATTTACCTGGTTAAAGTTTACCACATCGGTTTCATAGCTTGTTAGCTCAAGGTTTACAGTCTGAAAAATGATATTCTATACAAAACCTGGTCCAGGAACCTGCGATTTCTGTCTTGAAGCATAAGATGGACATCAAGCCAATTGTTCTGACAACTTCTCTCCAGTCTTGCTGAACTGTAAGGACAGAAAGAATTGCACGAGAGTAGCACTTCCAATACATGACGAAAGGGGCAAATGTTACCATTCTACAGCCTCATGTTTATAGTTTGGGGTTTGTAGTGGCATCATCTGAACTTTGGTGAGCTTGGGTAGCCCTATCCTTCTGGTTTTTCCACTTGTAATATATGTAGTCTCTCTCCATGGTTCTACACATGCCTAAAAGTTACACGTATGGTATGGCCTTGTCATCTATAACATTTTGGAGTCTTTGTTGCAACTTAGAGTTAACATAGATCCACATTGTAGCCTCGCAGGACTCCCTTGCGGGAAATCTGATCCTGCCACGTGTTGCTAGCTCTAGTAACCTTGTGCAACTTCTGCAAGTCTCCACTACCCCTTCCTACTTGCGTTTTCATGCATGCAAAGTCAGCACCATGTAGACAATTCTGCAGAGTTCTGCTGGCAGGTCGAGATGTCTGGCTCCCTTCTACCACAGCTGCCTTGTAACACAAATGGTGACAGCAGAGTCCTTGTTCTCCTCTGACACCTCCTCAGGAGCCAGTCTTCCTGTCTGCATTTCTATTGGAACATACATCATCTGATCTCCCCCGATAAGAGCCCTTTAAACTGCTTACAGTCCTGTAGGGCTTCTGTAGCTCTACTGTAAACCAGTTCCAAAGTTTACTGAGTCACATGGTTTGCTTTCAATGGAGTAATCCTACTTCTCAGGACTGTAAGCCCCTCGAGCCACGTGAGTGGCTAGGCCCCTCCCCGAGAACCTCTAACTGCCAGGTTCCACTCACAGAACACTCTAACTGCCCTAACTGCTGGACCCTGCCCCAACCTACACAATAAAAAACCCAGTCTCTGGACTTGAAATCCCACCAATCTCCACCCTGAAAACTTCCATTCCCTTCCCACGAAACTGTAAACTCTCTGTCCTATTCAGTTTGCTGCTGTTTCTTGCTGGAGCAGAGGCAGCCACCCTCCTGGTTCTCCCCTCCCTATAAATCTCATGTGAGGTTTGATGTGTGGTGTGACTTTGTGGTATTCCTTGGCTTCCAGCTGCCAGGATACCTTTCCATCTGAGCTGCAATGTGTGCATTGGGTGATTCTGATAGGCTCTCCTAGGGCCTGCATTTTTGCTCATGGTCTGAGCTATCCTGTACCCCTCATGTCTGGTGCTCCTGCAACAACAGTCATCTTCTAGCTCACCAGACAACTCAGCACCCCAACAACCAGCAACAATCAGGTAAGTTTCCCCTTTGGTCTGTAGAAACATTTCTAATCTGAGGAAGTGACCATTGAGAGTCCAGCACCTTTCTGGTACTCTTGGATGCAGAGGTACCCCCAACCATGGTCTTTAAGGCTACACTTGACCCCACCCCCACCCTTGGAGCTGCAATTCTGCAGTTTCCTTAGGCCAAACCAGACTATTGTGCCCCTTCCTGCCCTCTTCTCCCACCTTTCCCCTGGAGCTACCCCCAAATCCCACCCCTCCTTTAGGCCCTTGTAACTTTTGTGGCCCCATTTCTGTGGATGAGACCCTTTCCCTAGAGCTCGTTTTTTTTCTTGCCTTCTCACGTCTATGGAAGCCCTGGTATCGAGCACCTGTGTCTTCTCTGTTTTAGCCAGGCTAAACCCCTGACTCTGTTGAGTATGGGGATGACCCACTGACCAACTTGGTACTTGTTCTGTCCTCCCTGAGTCCTGGGAACATCCACAACTACCCAGGCTATAGTGACCTTCTCCGTCACCTCCCTCATCCATGGGAACGTGTCTTCCACTTTCTCTTACTCCCCTGTGGGATACCTTAGAAAACCTCAACCCTCTCCCCCTGAAGGGCCCTAAATGTATTTGCTTTTGCAATCAAATTTGGCTTCAATACCCCTTAGATAATCAATCCAAAGGGCCACCTTAGATCCTAATATTATTTGGGACTTTTACAAATTCTGTGAGCCATGTGGGGTGGGGTGGGAGTGGAAAGAAGTTTCCCATCCCCTCCCCCACACATTGTGTAACTGTTCTGCCTATTAAGTTACCATAGATGGATCTGTAAGTTTGTTGCAAAGTGGGAGCTAGGAGACCTAGTAGGAGGGGGAGAATGCAAAGGGGTAGGCCAGCTGCAACATGCACACACCTGCACACACCCTGCACACACTCATCACCGGCTAGTGCTTCTCTCAGCTCCCTCCTGCAGCAACCTTTGTCTATAGCCAGGACATGAAAATGTCCTATTGTTAAGGCTTCTTTGTTCTCAGCTTACTAGATGCAGTTTTACAGGGATTCTGGTGTCTTTGAGGTATGAGTGGCATCAGATTGTTGTTTTATGCAGCCCCACTTGAATTAAAATCTGGCTCTAGAGTTAGGGTTTGGTTCTCCCTCCTCTAGACCCAAGCATGCTTGTTTAAAGATTTCTTCCAAAATCTCTGTCCCATATCAGATGAGCCACTTGCTGTTTGACAGAGAAAGGAGAGCAAAACAAAATATAGGGACTGACTATCCCCAGTGGGGACTATTGCTACTCATCTTATATCCTTTTGGTATTGGTTTAATCCTAAAAATTTTGCTAAGGTATAACTTTTATCTCAAGATTTGTAAAACTATCATGTAAACTTTCTATACCTAAAGATTTGTAAGCATATTGGGTCCGATCAAAACCTTGTAAAATCTGTAACAAAGGGGTTAATTTAAAACTCATAACACCAGGAATGATAGTTAAAAATGTATATGTAGGAAAACTTAAAGGAAATGTGTGGCTTGCTGCCACCTTAGCTGCTGTCCCCCCACTGGGATGGAGGTAGCTATATGGTGGATAGCCATCTTTGCTAGGGTTGGAAAGGATGGACTTTGCCATGTGACCCCACTTCCATCTTGATAAAAGTGACCTCGCCATGTAAGCCATTCAAGGACAAATAATTCCTCCTATGAGACCCAAACCAGATGATTCTTCCACTATTTTCGATTACATTACCAAGCCTCAGCCCACAGTCCCTTCTCTTCCTCTCCAGCCTCTCTGGTTTCTCTCTTTCCCTTTCTCAGCAAATATGCTGCCTGATCAGTCAGGGCTGAGGCAATTCATGACCAGGACCCTGAATGAAATTACAACACCCCAGGGAGCATCCTGGCTGGCCACCCTTAAAGAGGTAAATTATGTTTAAGAGGTCATCCAGGACAAACATGCCAACACACCCAAGTCCATAAACTGCCTCAAAAGGCTTTCTTAGACCCCAGATTGATGTGGGATTCCCCTCTGTGTGCTGTGATTACCATTGATTAATGGGGATCAGATCTAGGTGGGGAAAACTAAACTGAACGCTGGGAGAAAGAAGGCAGAGTAAGGAGATGCCATGGAGCTGCCAGAGGGGAAAGATGCTAGCTGCCCTCTGGAATCCTGCTGGTAAGCCAGTCACATAGCAATACACAGCTTAATAGAAATGGGTTAAATTAAGATGTTAGCCAATAAGAAGCCAAAGCTAATGGGCCAAGCAGTGATGTAATTAATACAGTTTCTGTGTGGTTATTTTGGGTCTGAGCTGCCAGGTGGTCAGGAAATGAACTAGCAGTCTCACACTACACCAGATGAAAAATAACTCCTTGTGACCCACTTCTCCCAAAGTTTCCCTGATGTTCGGGCCAAGCTTAAACATCTAGAGAAAGGACACCTGACTCCACAAGCAGAAGTCTTAGCAAGGGCCTTTAAGGTGTACCATGGGAGAGATGAAAAATCCTGATGCAGAAATACCTGATGCGAGCGAAGGCCTTTCCACTAGCCATAGCAATTGCTCAGGTCCCTGGCCTCCTGAAGCCTGAGAACCTTCACGTACCTCTTTCAAATGCAGTCGGGGGGAGGGTGGTCACTGGGTCTGGGTCTGTCTGATCCCTCACAAATCACCCAGACCATGCCCAGGGTGCTGTCAAGAAGAGCATTGGGGGGCTGGAGAGAAGGTTCAGGGGTTAAGAGCATTGCCTGCTCTTCCAAAGGTCCTGAGTTCAATTCCCAGCAACCACATGGTGGCTCACAACCATCTGTAATGAGGTCTGGTGCCCTCTTCTGGCCTGCAGACATATACACAGACAGAATATTGTATACATAATAAATAAATAGATAATTTTTTTTAAAAAAGAAGAGCATTGGGGTGTTGACTGCACCCATGTCCATCACGGCATGGGGACATGAAGCCCGGGTGGCCCTTCAGCTGACCTAGATCTGGCCGTGGGCGACTGAGAGGTTCTTGGCTCCCTCGGCCTGACCGCTGCCATCTCTCACTGGGAACCTCAGGTAGATATCACAGCATCGGGTCACCTATTTAGTCTTAGCGGAGTTTTATTGACCTACCTCTTCTTGTTCCCTTGTTGTTAGGGCAGGGTGACAGCTTTGTCAGCCTCATCAAAGCCACCAACTGTATCACCCAGGCTCAGCACTCATTTCTCGCCATAGCCTCAGGGGACTAAGCCCCTTATCACTGACCTTTTACGAAAGAATCTTCTACACCCTTCAGGGCGCCACCACGAGCACATTCTACTTTACTGAGACACTTGTGTTTCTCCAGCTCGTCTCTCCTCTACCTGCCCTACCGCTGTCTCCCCCTTCTGCTGGGGATTACTGCTAACCTCCCTGCTGTTCACTTTTACTACAAAAGTCATGGAAGTGTGCAAGGAGAAGGTTCCCTCCACTATGCCCTGGCTTCTGACAGTCAGGACACCTTCCCTTCCCAGCCATAGGAATCCAGGAACATTCCTTCCTTGGCTTCCAGATGCCAGGATACCTTTCTATCTGAGCTGCAGTGCTCACAATTTCTGCATTAGTTGCTTTTTTCACTGCTGTGACAAAAATCCTGACGTAAGCAAGTTGGAGGGTCTGTTTGGTTCAGAGTTCATGTCAGGTGTATTTGTTTCTGTGGCTTTGACAACTCACTGTTTGCCAACGGCAGGTTAAGGAAGAACATTTCTGATGGCTTCTGGTTCTAGTGGGAAAAGAGTCACTCATGGTGAGGTGGGGCATGCCAGCAGTGGCAGGAGGGAGCGGAGAGAGCACATCTTCAACCACAGCACAAAGCAGGAAGTGGGCAGAAAGTGGGCAAAGCTTTAAACGCGGAATCTGCTCCAGCAACATACTTCCTCCATCGAGCTGCACCTCCCGCAATTGCTCCACCCAGTGCCACCACCACCAAGGGACCTGCTGTCTGGCCCTCACAGCTCCTGGCTATATCATAACATGCCATTCAGGGAGAGCATGGTGGCAGGAGAGGTGGCTGGTCACATTGTGTCAAGTCAAGCAGAGAGAGATTCTACATTTTGCAGCCAACAGGAAGCTGACTGACTCACTAGGTAGTATCCTGAGCACAGGAAACCTCAAAGCCCTCCCCCACAGTGGCACACTTCCTCCCACAAGGCCATACCACTCTAACAAAGTCACACCTCCGAACAGGGCCACTCTTTGTGATTATGGGGCCAGTTACATTTAAACTACCACAGGGGGATGGTTGATTGCTTTGTTCTGTTGATGCCTTCAAGTCCTGGATGAGCATGACTTCTTAATGGAGGCCAGTCAGCTTTACTTAACTTGCTGCCCTGAATGCTACCGTCATCCAGAGCACACTCACGCTCTCAGGATGACGTGATCCTGTGCACGGAGACACGTAAACTTGTCACCACAGCCTCTTTGTGCCGTGCCATAATCACTGCAAACGGCTGCTCTCTGTTTCTTCCACTCCCTCTCCAGGAAACAAGAAATGTCCTCAGTAGTTGGTATTAGTTCACTTCATGGAAAGGAGAGATAGGGTGTGCAAGGGGGAGGTGCAAGGTGAATTGTCCTTTTGGGGGAGAGCTTTATTATTAATGCCATGCACAGTGCAGGGGATTCTGAAGAGATTTCCTGTCCCCCTCTTAGAGGTTTTCAGAGGAGAGGGAAGTGTTGGGAGCTATTGGGGGCTATGGACCCCCACACCCTGAATTCCCTGTGAGTATCTTGTTTTTCCTATGCTTGCAGCTGCTCTGAGCATGAGACCCTGATGGCAGGCTGGTGGGTCTGCAGCTGGAAGATCCCGAGAGCTGGGGCGCGGCCCAGAGCCCTATATAAGCTTTCCCTGAGCACAATAAACTTGGCATTCTTGTATCAAGGATGACCCATGTCTGTGTCTCTCTGTCTGTCATTTCGTGCGTGTGTTTTTAGCCTCCAGCTTAGTTCCCCGGCTCACGTACCACCCTGTCGTGGCAGGGGTGCTAAGGTAGTGTACTGCAGAGCGTAGTGCGGGCCATGTGCTTTGCATACACCCCGTATCCTGAGACAGCAGGCATGGTTAACGAGTATGCTATGCTGCCCACAGTCAGGTTGCCTCTGTTTGATTCTATGATACCAGGGGGATGAATTAGGTACTCTGTGACTGCAGGGTCAGAGCAGCTTGCCTCCCTCTTGCAGCTGGTAGTGCCTTTGCAGGGAAGAAAGCCTGGGGATAGCATGCAGCCTGATGTGCGAGGCTGTAATCCGCAACTCAACAGCTGAGTATACTGTTGCAAGAGAAACTAGTTCTGTACAGTGGTGTCTTTTTAATGCGAATTCAGAAAGACATTTCTATCCAATGGAATAGAATAGAGACATACATACAAATGTTAATATCAAATAAGTATTTATAAAATTTTACTATTGTTCTACATTGAAATCTGTCTTTTAGATCTTAAGTTGGTCAATGGGCTTTTTGGCTAATTGATTCTCAATGTTTTATTCCCCATTTTTATTTTAAAAGATTTATTTTTATTTTAAGTATGTATATGAGTGTCTGCATGCATGTATTACATCATGCATGTGCCTGGTGCTGGGGGAGGCCAGAAGAGGGCGTCAGATCCCTTGAAACTGGAGTCACGGGTGTTTGTGAGCTGCCACATGGGTGCTGGGAGCTGAATTCACATCCTGGGCAAGAGCAGGCAGTGTTTCTCACCCTGAGCATCCCTCCAACTTGTGTCCCTATTTACTAATAAAACAGAAAAGGCTTGGCTGCTTCTTAAAGTTGTTCTTACCCACTTTTAATTCCTTGGTTTGAAAGACAATAAGCACACACCAAGTCCAATAAATCTCAAGGCTTTAACATTCATTCCGCTATTTATTTCACAAGTTTACTCATCATAAATGTGGGATTGCTGGGAACCAGAGGTGAATAGCAGATAGCTCATGGCTTTAGCAGACCCGCGGTCTTGCAGAAGAACTGAGCACAACCCGAAATGTCAGTTTAGAAGATCTTTCTTTCTGGTCATTCCCCCACTTGCTTCTCCTTTTACAGGTGGAAATGGAAATCAACCAGGTGGGCAGACTGTTATAAGTGGATCGACCGGCCAAACAGAGTCTATCCAGGTGACCGCTGCTGTGAGCGTGCACCTTGCTCCAGTGCAGCCTCAGAGAAGAATGCAGCTGGGCATACTGATGGCCACTGACCGAGCATCACTCTGAGCCTCCCAACAACCTCTGCTCTTTTTCTCTTAAACTGTGTGTGTGTGTGTGTGTGTGTGTGTGTGTGTGTGTGTGTGCTCACGGAGGTCAGAAGAGAGCATTGGAGCCCCTGGAGCTGGAGCTGTAGGCTTTTGTGATCCACCCAACATGGGGGCTAGGAACAGAGCCCTGGTTTTTCACAAGAGCATCACGCATCCCTAACTGTAGAGCCTTCTCCCTGGGCCCACCCACTGTGTTCTGCAGTCACTCCTTTCTTTCCTTCAGCCAGGAATATTTCAGATATTTTTCATGCCTCCAACTTTGCCACCCACCTGTCCTTAATTTTCATCGGTGACTCTCTTATCTCACACTGTCCGTTCCCTGCTTAGCTATCCCCAAAAGATGACATGCTGGGCACCAGAACTGCTTTCCTTCCCTTGCAGAGATCATCCGGGAGGTGGGGTGCAAGGCCAGGCCCTACACCTCCCCAGCTGTCCACTCTTCAGGCAGCACACCCTTTAGTTCATTTCTGTGAACTGAGATGCACTGCTGGTCACTGGGGTGCAGTGCTCTTCGTGGGACTGCGGATGTCAGATTGGAGATTTGTACTGGCTGGTTTGTGTGTCAACTTAACACAAGCGAGAGTCACCAGAGAGAAAGTTGCCTCAGCTGAGGAAATGCCTCCCTGAGATCCAGCTGTGAGGCATTTTCTCAATTAATGATCAATGAGGGAGGGCCCAGCCCATGGTGGGTGGGACCATCCCTGTGCTGGCGGTCCTGGGTTCTATAAGAAAGCAGACTGAGTAAGCCATGGGAAGAAAACCAGTAGGCAGCTCCCCTCCACGGCCTCTGCATCATTTCCCGCCTCCAGGTTCCTGCCCTGTTTGAGTTCCTGCCCTGACTCCTTCAGTGGTGAACAGCAATGCTGACATGTAAGCCAAACAAACCCTTTGTTCTGCAACTTGCTTTTTGGTCACGGTGTTTTGTTGCAGCAATAGAGACCCAAGTGATGACAAGAAATGAGAGTCTTTCTTCCAACAGACTGGCCCAATTTTAAAACTGGAATTACCTGTGTGGGATAGGAAAGGCTAGTACTGCAGCAAAAGGGTTCTGAGCTCTCTGTAGCCTTCCTTGCCTGAGGGCTTTTCTGCACCCTGGGAGCTTGCTTTGCTGCAGGCCCACAGGACACTAAAGTGAGCACGATTCACCCCCAGAGGCCGTGTATGAGAGAGAAAATCAAACAGTTTGTTCTCTAAGGTACCTTGAGTCAACTTAGGTCCAGCTACGAAAACCAGAAAACACCAGACCCCTGCCAAAGCCTTCTCCACCCAAACGAGAAGTCTAGAACAGAAGTTCACAGTCAAGTTCTTGTGCATCTGAGGAGCTGTAAAATAAATAGGTTGTAAAAACGCAGAGATAAAAAGCGCACACTGTTTATGCTGGGGAAAAATACGATCTAAGCAGTGAGTAAGGTCGTCTGTGCTGATTATAAAGAGGAGGATGGGCTGCACGTTAGGGTCACAGACCTCTCTGCATTCAGTATACCTGCCGCTGTAGGCTGATGCCCAACCTGGAAAACTGCTCTGGGTCCCCTGGCTCTTAGGAAGTGAGGATCATCGTTTCTCACACATCTACGGCAGGAGTGGACTCAAACCCGGCTGTGTTCTGCTCAGTTTCGCAGGACCTTCATGCAACAAGGTTGGTTCCCCATCCCCAGCTGAGGCAACCAACTGTGCCTAACCCTTAACCACCACATTCCTCACTTCCTGGTCCTGCTCTTCATCCCCACATCTGTCCTTGTCAGAAGCACCTAAAGAAGGATGTTCTAACCTCAGTCCTTGACCCAGATTCTTTTCTCCAACAGAATCTTACTGGGTACTTTAAGCACACTTAGGGTCGGCCTTGTGCCCAGAAGTAGATGGCAGATTGCCAACACAAATTGAACTGAATGATATTTTTGTAGACATTTTGTCTCAAATCGCTTTATTTGGTCATTTTTTTTTTGTCTTGTTGGTCTTTTGCTTTGGGTTCCGTATTTTGTTTGCTTTTCTTAAGAGAGAGAAAGAAAGGGCATGGTAGGTAGAGAGATGAGGATGTGGGAAGAGTTGGGGGAGGGGAGAATTGTCATCAGAATATATTATCTAAAAAATTGTTTCCAATAAAAAAAAATTAGGGCACACAGTTGGGTAAATGGAATGAGTTGAATCTGGAGAAGTTGGGGAAAGTGAATGAAGATGGCCAAAATACAATATAAAAAATGTGAAAGAATTAAAGCATTTTACAAAAAGAAACTCAAGCTAAGACAAAACTGAAAATAGGTTTCTTTGGGAAGGGTGTAATATCCATGAATTCCAGGCTATCCTGGACTACATAGTGAGACCAAATCACAAAAAGAGGAGGAGGATT
Organism: Microtus oregoni; assembly: GCF_018167655.1. Taxonomy (NCBI): domain Eukaryota; kingdom Metazoa; phylum Chordata; class Mammalia; order Rodentia; family Cricetidae; genus Microtus; species Microtus oregoni. Next base: position 15,991,427 of record NW_024543221.1, read on the forward strand.
AACTCTTTGATGGATCCTCAATATGAGGTATTATTGGGAGGTGGTGAAAAGATCGGAGGCAGGGCTGTAGTAATGCGGGCGGCGGGGCTTCGTCCCCAGCACCCCAACCGCCCGCACAGCTAGCTTTACCCGAAATAACAACACACAAACTGTATTCATTTAAACACTGCTTGGCCCTTTAGCTCTAGCCCTTACAGGCTAATTCTCACATCCCGATCAACCCATCTCTAATAATCTGTGAGCACCGGTCTTACCGGGAAAGATTCAGCATGTCTAACCTGGCGGCTTGCTTCATCGCGTGCATCTGCCCGGGAGAGCGGAGCATGGCATCTCTCTCAGGCGTCTGCTCCCGAGAGGAGAGCTGTGGAGTCTGAGCTCACTTCCTCTTCCTCCCAGTGTTCTGTTTACTCCTCCCACCTATCTTCTAACCAAGGAGGGCCAAGCAGTTTCTTTTTATTCAACCAATGATCTTCCTCCATCATTTCCCCTTTTTTGGTTTAAACAAAAAACAAAACAAAACAAAACAAAAAGGCTTTAACTTTAACATAGCAAAATTACATATAACGAAACAGTTATCAAGTAAAAGTTACAATAATCTTTATCATAACTAAGGAAAACTATAACTATAACTAACTATTCTTAACTCCATCGAAGACTCCAGAAAGATACAATACTACCTAAGCAAACAGGAAAAAAGCAACTTTTAAAACTCTAGAAATGACAGAGACATCTCGCTGCCTGGACAGTTACCCAAAGTTCCTCTGTACCGTTGGGGCATCCATCTTCAGCCTTCAGGCCCATGGTATCCAGCAGACATTTCCATAAAGCAGGAAAATTCAAAGTCAGTTCAGTCACTATCTGTTGTGTCCTGCAGAATGTCTCGCAGACTCTTTCATGAATCAGGAACCCTGAAAGATCATCTCACCTTAGGCAAGTTCAGTAGTCCTCTCTCTGCGGGTTCTCTGTGTCCAGTTTATGCAATAGTTCAGACAAGAGCAGTTTCTTGCCCAAATGGCTATCAAACTCCATAACGAGCCTCTTCGATGCCCATCTTCCTCTTGAAGTAGATTGGTGCTGCCAGGAGCAGAGTGTCTCATTGTCATGAAAAATCCTAAGTTATTAAAACATTTAAAATGACATATTCTATAATCTTTGAAAAATATGAAGAATGCCTATCTAAAATATATCTACGCACATCTAGAAAATATTAACTAACAAACTTGACTATTATTTATGATTATCCATTAACAACCTATATATATTACATTTTTAAATGAACTACACAATCACAATACCTTAAAAAAGATCAGAAATACATATACATATAACAAAATTGACCTTAAATTTCTATCAATAAAGCAAAATCTATACTAATGCAAATTATTCATACCTATATCATATCCCCCTTTAAATGTAAAAGAACATTTATAAACAATTTTTGGGAATATGGGCGCAGTTATTTCTCTCCAAACTGCTTCCTGCTGAATGGGGGCGTCGTTAATTAGGTCTTTCATGGTATAACCTGTGTGCTAGTTTCATCTCAGTTGGCAGTTGAGCGAAGCAATTTTCTGAAGATGTTCACAGCAACCCTTCAGGAGGACGTGGTCCATCATACCAAATTGGAATAGAAGAAACGAACAGGGTCTCATCCTCTGTGAAAACAAAATAAGAAACTCCTTTCCAAAGCATCATGTCCTTAGATCCAAATTTCAAAGTCAAGGCATCAAAATATCTATGTTGGATTAGTTCAGCAGCATTTATAAATAAATATCTTTTAGCATCTGTTGCTCCTTCCTCAGCATTTAAATAATTTAAAGAGAGCATAATAGCATACAGTATCAAAAGTCTCTGTGTATTTTCCATCATTGTGCAGCTTTGTTTTAACCTCTATTTCCTTTATTTTTACTTTTAACTTTTTGCTTTTTGAGCGTATATCTTTGACCTGGAATAACTCTGTAGACCAGGCTGTCTTTGAACTCTCAGAGATCTGCCTGTCTCTGCCTCCCAGGCATTCGGGATTAAAGGTGTACACTACTACACCTTGAACTCACAGAGATCCATTTGTCTCTGCCTTCTAGGCACTGGGATTAAAGGCGTGTGCTACCACACCTTGAAGTCACAGAGGTCAATCTCCCTCTGCCTTCCAAGTGTTGGGATTAAAGGTGTGTACTACCACACACAACAACTCTCTTCCTTTTTTTTTGTTTTTTACTTTAAGAGCTTCAACTTTTAATCTGCATATATTTTTAACACACTGTAAACCGTTTAAAAATTTTCTTTGTCTTTGAATCTCTCTTTACTGTATATCTCTCTTTTTCTGACCACATGAGTCTTTAATTTACCAAGCAATATCAGTAGGATTAAAGGCGTGGCTTTGCCGGCTAGATGTAGCCCATTCCTTAGCTTTCCAGCCTCATGGCTGAGGTACTGGCGCTAGCCATGTTTACTGCCACAACTCTATGGCATTTCAAGGTCCCTGCCAGCCAGCGAGCTACAACAGACAACACTCAAGTCCTCTCTCTGTAGCCGGCCCTCCTGCCTCAAACACTCAGAGTTTGCCCTGGCAGGATGGCCCAGAAAGCCGGCATTTTTAAACGGTGCAGCTTTTTTCCTGCTACGGCTGAAAACCGAAAAGCATGCTTTCAGATTTTTGTCAACACCGTTTAAATGTTTTGTGGCAGGACCGCTTAATGAGCTGCAGGGTTTTGCAGCTGAAGCTGAGTCAGGAAGCCTCTCTTAAATGAGAGCGCTTGCTTGCCTCTAGCAAGCAGAGTAGAACTGAGAAATTGCTGCTACCAAGAAACCAGGCACAATGCTTTCATTTTGTTCTAGAATTACTTCCCAAGCTGTCTCAGGCTTTATGTGGAAGCAGTTGTCCACGTGGGCGCCATTTGTAGTAATAAGAGTGGCGGGGCTGCGTTCCCCAGCACTCCGGCTGCCCACATGGCTAGCTTATGCTCCAAAATAACAACACACAAACTGTATTCATTTAAACACTGCTTGACCCTTTAGCTCTAGCCCTTACAGGCTAATTCTCACATCCCAATCAACCCATCTCTAATAATCTGTGAGCACCGGTCTTACCGGGAAAGATTCAGCATGTCTAACCTGGCGGCTTGCTTCATCGCGTGAGTCTGCCCGGGAGAGCGGAGCATGGCATCTCTCTCAGGCGTCTGCTCCTGAGAGGAGAGCTGTGGAGTCTGAGCTCACTTCCTCTTCCTCCCAGTGTTCTGTTTACTCCCCCCACCTATCTTCTAACCAATGAGGGCCAAGCAGTTTCTTTTTATTTAACCAATGACCTTCCTCCATCACAGGGCCTAGGAGGAGGATTAGTTGGGGTGTTTCTTTGCAGTTCTATTGCATGTTGGCCACTTTTCATCAGCTACAACTTTCTCTACTTCCTGCCCACATTCCCAGTGCCATGATATTGTGCCCAAGCACATGGGGCTAGGACTCGCTGAGCTGTGGGCTAAAATAAGCCTTTGTTCCATCGATGATGTGGGAGTGATTTCTTTCTAATCTGTTGCTTTCATTGGTTAATTAATAAAGAAACTGCCTAGGCCCATTTGATAGGCCAACCCTTAGGTGGGTGGAGTAAACAGAACAGAATGCTGGGAGAAAGAAGCCGAGTCAGTGAGTCACCATGATTCTCCCACTCGACACAGCCGCAGGTTAAGATCTTCCCTGGTAAGCCACCTTGTGGGCTACACAGATTATTAGAAATGGGTTAGATCAATATGTAAGAGCTAGCCAATAAGAGGCTGAAACTAATGGGCCAGGCAGTGTTTAAAAGAATACAGTTTCCATGTAATTATTTCGGGGCATAAGCCATGCGGGTGGCTGGGTGCTGGGGACGCAGCCCCGCCACTCCTATTACAACACATTGAGTCATTCTTGTAACATGAGGGGCCTGCTCATTAGGGTTTCTGTCCCCCCCGGTACCCCACAGCCAGCAAGCCCCAAAGAAAATCACACAGAGATCTTCATAAGTTATAAAACTGATTGGCCCATTAGCTCAGTCTACTTATTAGCTCTTCTAACTTATGTTATCCCATTATTTTTACCTATGTTAGCCACACGGCTCAGTACCTTTCTCCGCTGGGTAGCTTACATCTTGCCTCTCTGGTGGTCTGGGCAGAACTGGGGAATGCGCTTCCTCCTTCCTAGAATTCTCCTGTTCTCATCGCCCTGCCTCTAATTCCTGTCTGGTTGACCCACCTATACTTCCTGCCTGGCCAATCAGTGTTTTATTAAAATACATGATTGACAGAATACAGATAGTTCTCCTGCACCACATTCTGTCATATATTGGGTCATAGAGATGAAAACCAACTGATAAAAAAGGTTCTGTGGAGCTGGGTCCTGGAGACCCTAAACTGCTGCTCCTGTTTTCAGGCCTGTTTCTGTGTGAAAACTCTCACAAACCAAGGCTGGGGATGCAATTTAGCAGGCTGAATGCTAACCTAGCATTGTGAAGCCCCAGGTCGGATGCTAGGACCTCAGAAGTGCAATGATATTTTGTTTGTGTTTTAATAAATCTTTCCTGAAGATCAGAGTGCAGAGCTAAGTCACTAGAGGCCAGGCAGTGGTGGCTCACACCTTTAACCCCAGGACTCAGGAAAGAGGCAGACAGATCTCTGTGAGTTTAAGGCCACTCTGGGCTACATTAGATTGATCCAATCTCAAAGACAAACAGAGCCAGGTGGTGGTAGCTCACACTTTTAATCCCAGTTCATGGGAGTCACATGCCTTCAATCCCAGCACTAGGGAAGGAGAGACAAGAGGGATATGGCTGGGTGGAGAGCGGAATACAAGGTGGGAGGAGATAGGAGTTCAGAAGCAGTCTGAGGTTTGGTGGAGACAGATGCAGTCTTAGGATGCAGTCAGAACTGGACCGTCATTTGGTCTCAGCATTGGTAGAGGTACAAGGTCTCTCTAGGAGCTAGCTGCACTGCTTCTCTGATCTCTCAGCTTCTATCCCCTAATATCTAACTCTGGATTTTTATTAACAATTAGAATCCATGCTACATGGAAGTTGGATGTGGAGGTGCGTGCCTGCAACCTCAGCACTCAGGGGTAGAGTCAGGAACATTTTGAGGTTACCCTCAGCTACATAGTGAAGTTGCAGCCAGCTGGAGCTAAAAAGAGTTTCACAGCATTGTGGCCCATAATTCATTCCAGCCACTGCTTCTGTTAGCAGTTATCTCTGTGCCAGTTCAGCTGCCTCCAGATGCAACCTGATCATGTCTAGCTTGATCCCACCTGAGTTAATTCACCTTCCACCTCAGGCTGGTCCACTGTGCTCTCTCCAACTGGAAAGAGCTTTTGAACATCTGGGGAATTGGATGATGGTGGTGATGGTGATGATGGTGATGATGGTGGTGATGGTGGTGATGGTGGGAATTGGATGATGGTGGTGATGGTGGTAATGGTGGTGATGGTGTAGATGATGATGGTGATGACAGTGATTATGGTGATGATGGTGATGGTGGGAATTGGATGATGGTGGTGATGGTGGTGATGGTGGTGATGGTGGGAATTGGATGATGGTGGTGATGGTGATGATGGTGGTGATGGTGATGATGGTGATGATGGTGGTGATGGTGGTGATGGTGGTGATGGTGTAGATGATGATGGTGATGACAGTGATTATGGTGATGATGGTGATGGTGGGAATTGGATGATGGTGGTGATGGTGTAGATGATGATGGTGATAATGGTGGTGATGACAGAGATTGATTATGGTGATGATGGTGATGATGATAGTAGCAGTAGTAATAGTAATTTCACTAATGAATAACTGACACAATTTTAAAAAGAGGTTATGCATTTAATTTTTGATTTTTAATAATTCAGTCATTTTTAACTTTTTTGCATTCATGCATGTATTGTGTGCATGTCTGATGAAGGTATTTTCTCAGTTGAAGTTCCTGTTTCCAGATGACTCTAGTCAAGTTGTGTCAAGTTGACAGAAAACTGAACACACTTTGGTTCATGATTTTCCTTGTTTTGGTGCTTATGAAAATGAACACACCATGGTGAGAGCATGCGGCAATGAGCACACCATGGTGAGAGCACGCGGCAGTGAGCACACCATGGTGAGAACACATGCCAATGAGCACACCATGGTGAGAGCACGCGGCAGTGAGCACACCATGGTGAGAACACGCGGCAATGAGCACACCATGGTGAGAACACACGCCAATGAGCACACCATGGTGAGAGCACGCGGCAGTGAGCACACCATGGTGAGAACACACGGCAATGAGCACACCATGGTGAGAGCACGCGGCAGTGAGCACACCATGGTGAGAGCACGCGGCAGTGAGCACACCATGGTGAGAACACACGGCAATGAGCACACCACGGTGAGAGCACGCGGCAGTGAGCACACCATGGTGAGAACACATGCCAATGAGCACACCATGGTGAGAGCACGCGGCAGTGAGCACACCATGGTGAGAACACGCGGCAATGAGCACACCATGGTGAGAACACACACCAATGAGCACACCATGGTGAGAGCACGCGGCAGTGAGCACACCATGGTGAGAGCACGCAGCAGTGAGCACACCATGGTGAGAACACACGGCAGTGAGCACACCATGGTGAGAGCACGCGGCAGTGAGCACACCATGGTGAGAACACACGGCAATGAGCACACCACGGTGAGAGCATGTGGCAGTGAGCACACCATGGTGAGAACACATGCCAATGAGCACACCACGGTGAGAGCACGCGGCAGTGAGCACACCATGGTGAGAGCACGCGGCAGTGAGCACACCATGGTGAGAACACACACCAATGAGCACACCATGGTGAGAGCACGCGGCAGTGAGCACACCATGGTGAGAACACGCGGCAATGAGCACACCATGGTGAGAACACACTGTAGAGGAAGCTGTTCAAGTTATGTAAGTTATGGGGCCACAAAATAGAATAGAGGGAGGGAGGGAGACAGAGAGAGAGTCAGAGACATATACACAGAGACATACACACACAAATAGATGAGACATACACAGAGAGAGAGAGAAGAGACAGAGAGACAGAAACATACACAGAGACACACAGAGAAACAGAGGCAGAGAAAGACAGAGACATACACAGAGAGACATATACACACAGAGACAGAGTCAGAGAGAGAGACATACACACACTAGGGTCCCAACACCCTTAATAACTCTTAAGGCCTCCAGCTGTTCCCCACGTTCTCGAGTTCTTATAACTCACCAATAGCGTCATAGGTTGGTATCCAAACCTTTTTACACACACCATCAAGGACTATGAATACTAAACTATAACAGATACAAGTCTTCCACGAGTCCATGTCCACACGCACCCAAGGACAGTATGGTTCAGCCCCTCAGCACATCGGGCAGACTCAGCAGAATATTGGTAGCAATCACGATACTCTCCTGAGACTGCACATACTTCTCCATCTCTTTGGATAGCATCACATGGTCCTGGACATGTAGACAAGAAGTCAGATTATGAAGCACCATGGAGGAAAGCCATTCTCAGCCTGGTTGAGGGCGTTTGTCAAGAGGTCTGGAAGCTGGATGTGAGAGAGAACTGAATTTGTACCTTCTCCGGGACAGCCTGCACTTTGCCAAGGCACGCCACCCAGTACTGACTCATTTCCCCTTAGTTTCCACGGTGTCCAAAACAGGGAACATCCGTGTATATAGTAAAAAGTTACAGTTCTTGTAGTGGTAATTTTGAAATTTAGTGAATCTGAAATGCATACTGAGAAAATAGTAAGCAAAAAGACGCTTAAATCTCATTTAAAATTGAAAAGCTTATTTCATTTTTGTGTTAACTGTTTGGTAAACAGCTTAACTATAATAATATAGAGGATACACAATGAAACAATATGTAAACTACAAAGTGCTACACGGGGACTCTTCTACTTAAAAGCTGTTTTTTTAATCTTCCTAGAGAGAATAATTCTGAACTAAGCTTTTTTTTTAAGCAACTTTTTATTTTCATCCATATAAATTGAAACCGCATTGGCTAGCGGGCAGACGTACCCCACAGTGATCCACGGGACCGCATTGGCTAGAGGGCAGACGTACCCCGCAGTGATCCACGAGACAGCATTGGCTAGCGGGCAGACGTACCCCACACTCATCCAATCTGGCACATCCTCTCATCAGGCCAAACTTCTTGCTGCAGGCCATTCTAGGCCTCACTTATTAGAATTCTAGTTTTTAGACATAAGGAACACTGTTTATTTTTTGCTGAAGTATTAGACTCAATTGTGTTACTATTCTCAGCAGTGCTTGCTTGAAAACGCTAAAAAAGGGTAACTTCAAAATTATTCCAGATAAGAAAGAACATTATAGCTCATCCCCTCAATCTCCTCCAGAGGGGACAGTGTGACATTTTAGGTTCTGGGGAGAGAGATTTGTTCTTCATTTACATCAGATAGTGATGAACTCCTACCTACTTTCCAGAAAAATCTGTTACCAGACTCAGTAGCTCACCATCTGTAAACTTCGGGCTAACTTTTCAAAACTTAAAATTTCTTCATTTTCTTGAGAATTTCATATATGAGTATTATATTTACATCATGTTTACTCCCCTTCCCCTTCAAATTCTTCCCCTCTAATGTCCCCTCTTGCTCAAAAATTTATAACTTCTTTATTAATTATTATTGTTTTATCCCCTACACGAATGTGGATTGAACTATGCATGGCAAATTTAATAACAAGTGTGCACTGATTGCTTATCTTGTACCAGTTTCTGGTCTTATGGAGTGTGTGTCTTTGAAGAAAGACAATATGTCATATATCTCTCATCTTTCCAATAATGGAGATGATCTCGGGAATGAAACAAACTAGATACAGAAAGACCAATGCTCCTCACTCTACAAACTTGGAATTTTTGGAAGTGTACAACGTTGCAAGTCACCTAAGACTGGGAAGTGAGGTACAAACCCAGTCACCCAGTCACACAGCCACCCAGTCACACAACCCCCAGTCACACAGCCACCCAGTCACACAACCCCCAGTCACACAACCCCCCAGTCACACAACCCCCCAGCCACCCAGTCACACAACCCCCCAGTCACCCAGTCACACAACCCCCCAGCCACTCAGTCACACAACCCCCCAGTCGCACAACCACCCAGTCACCCAGCCACCCAGTCACACAACCCCCCAGCCACCCAGTCACACAACTCCCCAGTCACCCAGTCACACAACCCCCCAGTCACCCAGTCACACAACCCCCCAGCCACCCAGTCACACAACCCCCCAGTCACACAACCCCCCAGCCACCCAGTCACACAACTCCCCAGTCACCCAGTCACACAACCCCCCAGTCACCCAGTCACACAACCCCCCAGCCACCCAGTCACACAACCCCCCAGTCGCACAACCACCCAGTCACCCAGCCACCCAGTCACACAACCCCCCAGTCACCCAGTCACACAACCCCCCAGTCACCCAGTCACCCAGTCACCCAGACACTCAGTCACCCAGTCACCCAGTCACGCAGTCACCCAGACACTCAGTCACCCAGTCACCCAGTCACACAGTCACCCAGTCACACAGTCACACAACCCCCCAGTCACACAGTCACACAACCCCCCAGTCACACAGTCACACAGTCACCCAGTCACACAGTCACCCAGTCACACAACCCCCCAGTCACCCAGTCACACAGTCACTCAGTCACACAGTCACACAACCCCCCAGTCACACAGTCACCCAGTCACACAGTCACTCAGTCACACAGTCACTCAGTCACACAACCCCCCAGTCACCCAGTCACCCAGTCACCCAGTCACCCAGTCACACAACCCCCCAGTCACCCAGTCACCCAGTCACACAGTCACTCAGTCACCCAGTCACACAGTCACACAGTCACCCAGTCACACAGTCACACAGTCACCCAGTCACCCAGTCACACAGTCACACAGTCACACAACCCCCAGTCACCCAGTCACCCAGTCACACAGTCACTCAGTCACCCAGTCACTCACACAGTCACACAACCCCCAGTCACCCAGTCACCCAGTCACACAGTCACCCAGTCACCCAGACACTCAGTCACCCAGTCACCCAGTCACACAGTCACCCAGACACTCAGTCACCCAGTCACCCAGTCACACAGTCACACAGTCACCCAGTCACACAACCCCCCAGCCACTCAGTCACACAACCCCCCAGTCGCACAACCACCCAGTCACCCAGCCACCCAGTCACACAACCCCCCAGCCACCCAGTCACACAACCCCCCAGCCACCCAGTCACACAAACCCCCAGCCACCCAGTCACACAACCCCCCAGTCGCACAACCACCCAGTCACCCAGCCACCCAGTCACACAACCCCCCAGTCACCCAGTCACACAACCCCCCAGTCACCCAGTCACCCAGTCACCCAGACACTCAGTCACCCAGTCACCCAGTCACGCAGTCACCCAGACACTCAGTCACCCAGTCACCCAGTCACACAGTCACCCAGTCACACAGTCACACAACCCCCCAGTCACACAGTCACCCAGTCACCCAGTCACACAGTCACCCAGTCACACAACCCCCCAGTCACCCAGTCACACAGTCACACAGTCACCCAGTCACCCAGTCACCCAGTCACCCAGTCACACAGTCACACAACCCCCCAGTCACCCAGTCACCCAGTCACCCAGTCACACAGTCACACAGTCACACAGTCACCCAGTCACCCAGTCACACAGTCACACAACCCCCCAGTCACCCAGTCACCCAGTCACACAGTCACTCAGTCACCCAGTCACCCAGTCACTCACACAGTCACACAACCCCCAGTCACCCAGTCACCCAGTCACACAGTCACACAACCCCCCAGTCACCCAGTCACCCAGTCACACAGTCACCCAGTCACCCAGTCACCCAGTCACACAGTCACACAGTCACCCAGTCACACAGTCACACAGTCACCCAGTCACACAGTCACCCAGTCACACAGTCACACAGTCACACAACCCCCCAGTCACCCAGTCACCCAGTCACACAGTCACTCAGTCACCCAGTCACCCAGTCACTTAGTCACACAGTCACACAGTCACACAGTCACACAACCCCCTAGTCACCCAGTCACCCAGTCACCCAGTCACACAGTCACACAGTCACTCAGTCACCCAGTCACACAGCCACCCAGTGACACAGTCACCCAATCACACAACCACCCAGTCACACTGTAAAAATAAAAGTAAGATATACAGAAGTAAGAAAAGGAAAAAGCTCAGAGGCAAATGGTAGCCAGGATAAGATAAGAAAAGCTGACAAGAAATAAGCCAAGCTAAGACCAGAAATTTGTTACCAAAAATAAGCCTGTGTGTGATTTATTTGGGAACTGGATGGTAGGCCCTCCCCCAAAAGAGTAAAAAGTCAGAAGGAAAAACCAGTAACAGTAGAGGAGAAGCTGTCTTGGTTGCCTTAGACTGATGTGGGAAGATCCACACAAATCATGGTCTGCACATTCTGGTAGTGGCCAAGATAAAAGGCCACGGAGGAAGCAAACCTGCTTTTGCTCTTGCCTGGCCCTCACTCTTGCAGGCGGATTCTGTGGCTACCCTGGTTGTTCTATACATTCTAGTGAGAGGTCCTAGATGAGTGGAGTACAAGGGATGGTACTGATGGGGAAGCAGATTCTCTACCCAGGAAGCAGAATTGGGGTGGGAGGGACAGTTTTATACTTTTCATAATAATATCTCAGCAGGCCTTAGGGGTCACATGGAGGTACCAAGGGTACATGTGAATATGTGATACTGCTAATGACCTAAAGACCACCCAGTATGCCTCATCTCCTGAAGGGTCCACCATCTTGTACTACCTGGGCCCAAGTGATGTGGGATTCACCTCTGTATGCTGTGAATACCATTGGTTAATAAAGAAACTGTCTTGGGCCTGTGCAGGAAATAGAGGTAGGTCGGGAAAACTAAACCAAATGCTGGGAGAAAGAAGGCTGAGTCAGAGAGAAGCCCCGTATCCCCGCTGGACACAGATGCACAGCCATATGGCAATACACACATTAATAGAGGGGGGTTAAATTAGGATGTAAAAGCTAGCTAATAAGAAACTAGAGCTAATAGGCCAAGCAGTGATTTAATTAATACAGTTTCTGTGTGGTTATTTGGAGTCTGGGCATCTGGGAACAAACAAGTGGCCTACTACAACAAATTGGCGTACCAACGTGGGGCTGACTAAATCCATGTAAAACCTGAGAAAGCTTGGAAAGGAATTCTAGACATTAAAAATAAAGTTTAGTCACATTTTTTCAGATGGGCTCTGCTTGCTGGTGGCAGGCTGCAGCTCCTTTAAGAGAGGTCTTCCTGATTCAGCTATAGAAAAAAAAAAGCCAAAGCCAAGTGGTTTTGAAATGGCACCTTTCTGAGCCATTCTGCCAGTGTGAACTCTGGCTACTGCATAGCCCTTTCTCTCTTCCTTTTCTTTCTCTCTTCTTTCTTTTATTGTTGAATTGCTGCATTTAACTGGGGTTGCTTACAAGAACATGAATGGAGGGGTATTATTTACAGAAGCACCTTACCTGTGGTTAAACCATGGAAGAACATGTCTCTCCCTCTCCTACCAATCATTAACTGTACTATGTCCTCAGGGAGAGTGAGGCCTCCTCCCTTCTTCCCCTTCTCTCGTCCTCTATAAGAGAGTGTTAATGGGCCCATTCTTAGCAGATCATCAGAGCTGCTGAGATTCAAGAGTATAAATGAGCATGTCATCCTTGCAAGAAAGGCTCAGCATCCTTTCCTCTAGCTCCTGCATTCTCTCCATCCCCTCTTCTGTGATGTGTCCTAAGCAGTCTTGGAGGATGCAATGACCATTTAGGTCTCTGCTTTCAACATTTAGTTACTCTCAATATTTTGGTCAGTTATGAATGTCTGCAGTAACCCAAACTCAATACCAAATAGCAAGCCTCTCTGGCCAAAGATGACAGCAGCTCTGAACTATGGGCATAAGCATAAACATTTATAAGGCAATTTGACAGGTATATCATGTCCACTTAGTAAGACAACAGTAATAGCTGGGTGTGGTGGCACGCCTTTAATCTCAGCCCTCAGGGGGCAAAGGCAGGCAGATGAGTCTGAGGCTAGTCTGGTCTACAAAATGAGTTCTAGGTCAGCCAAGGTTATATGCTGAGACCCTGTCTCTAAAGAAAACAACAGCCACCACCACCACCACCACCACCACCACCACCACCACCACCACCCACCACCGCCACTACCACCACCACCACCAGTCTACAGCAACCTCAGAAATAGCTTGGCTATGACAACCTAACTCATGGGTTTTTTTTTTTTACCAGGTTTACCTTATCATATATAAATTCCTTCTTGTGGAGCAGGATCTCAGATCCAATCAGAAAATGATTACTGCCACGACACACTTGCCATTACTGCACCAGAGAGCATGTCAGCAAAGCTGGTCCTAGCTTCTATAGCACAGCCCTCAGACAGTACTTATCTGATGTGGGATTCCCCTCTGTCTGCTGTGAATATGGTTTTTTGACTATTGGTTAATAAAGAAGCTATTTTGGCCTATGACAGTGCAGAATAGAACAAGCTGGGAATTCTAGGAAGAGATAGAGGAGGAAAGAAGGCAGAGCCAGGGAGACACCAGAACCTTACTGGTAAGCCACAGCCTACTGGGGCAATACACAAATTAATAAAAACAGGTTAATTTAAGATATAAGAGTTAGCTAGAAATATGCCTTCAGCCAAACAGTGTTGTAATTAATATAGTTTTTCGGGTCTGGGTGGGCAGGAAATGAATGTGCAATCTTAGCTCACATTTATTATTAATAGTTAATTTTCAAAATGCCATCAATACCTCTGTACCGCCCACTAACACTTATTGGTCATCATTTCAGATACTTTTCATGACTTGGCATCAACATGATTATATATGATTCATTGATTGAATGTCTGTCTTATTCTGGGCACTGGGCACTGGGCCTGTGGTGCTAAATACATACACACATGGTGGTTCTAGTCTATGGTAAAAATGACCTTCCCCAGAGAGAGGAGGCAGGTAGACTATAACCCTTCTCCTTCCTGACTTCTACCAGACTGCGGTGGTGCCTTTGAAACCCCAGGTTTGCTGGGCTGTGTGCCTCCCCCACACAGGCTACTACTCTGCTTTGGGTGGCAGTAATTCCCTTTCTTGTTGGTACCTCTCCTTTTTATTTTCTTCCCATAGTAACTTTTTTATACTGTCTGAGTGATGAAACTTTATTCCTGTTATGGTTTAGAAAGTTGCAGCACAGTTCCCCGAGGGGTGGCGGCAAGCCACGAGGGGCAGCTGGTCCCATGAGGGGTCCCAGGTCCCAGGCGGGGGATGCAGTGGGTGGCAGTGGCCCTTGGCGGGTGAGAGATGGATAGACACACCATGTGAAGAGAGTTTTGAGTATAGAATTTATTTAGTGGGTTATGGAGGGGAAGAGGAAAAGAAAAGGGGAGAGGGAAAGGGAGAGAGAGAGCGAGGAGGGGGGAAAGGAAAAGAGGCAGCAGCCACCTCTTCAGAATAGGGATGGGACAGACAGAGAGCACAGGCTGGAGGCCGAAGGAAGTCTGCTTGCCTTGGCAGAAGGGGGATTGGCAGGGCTTGTCTCTTAAAGGGACAGGGTACCCAGGTGACAGACAAGGCCAGCAGATCATAACATTCCCATCTCTTTCTTATAATAAAAAGGCAGGAAGTTAGGCACAACAAGTTAGAGGAATTGTGACAGCGGATTCTCAAGACTTCTTCCTGCTTATTTGTGGGTGTTGTCTTGGGGGAGGGCTGAGAAAACTGGGTGCTGGTCACATCCTGGGGTAGCTGGTCTCTTTACTCCTGTCCAGGGTTTGTGGTATGGAAATGCCCGGTGTCCCTTAGACCTGTTTAAGGTATTGGCAGAGCAGAGGGCAGAGTTAAGTTTAAGAAAAAAAAAATTAGGACCAGGGAACTGAGAGGGGTGTATCTGACCTGTTTAAGGTGGATTATTTAATTTGGCTCCCTGGAACACACAAGGATTTTTTTGGGTTTGTCAAAAAATAAATTTTAAATAGCAGCACATTTATGCCAGAATGACTGTGACAGATATTTTTGCATAATGAAAAGCATCTTTAAGACTATGAAAGTCAGGGCGAGAGGGAATTTTGCTAACTTGTAGCTTATTGAAATTTGTTTGGTGAAGCTGTCCTTTTAAATGACAAAACCTCTCAGTGTCAAACTGCATCAGAGATCTTTGAGAAGGATAAAATTTTACTTGAGTTATTGATTAAAAAGCGACAGAGGACTTACTTGGTTGGCATCTAGAGCTACTCCTCAGGGTCTTCCATGTTCACTGAGGGTCATATTTACCTTTTGCTGTTCAGTGCAGGGCCTGCCAGGCTCCAGAAGATCCTGTGGGCTAAGACAAACCTACCTTGACCTGAGCAGCTAGGTTGTTGATTCCAGTTGTTGGCTCCCAGCAATAGCACTCTATTTCCTCCAAAGAAGACAGAAGACAAATAGGCACAGTGCAATATCCATCCGCAACTTACTTCATCAACTGCCAAGCACTGGCCACTGGGCAAAACTGCCTTTTGTCTAAACTGAAGATCACCAGACATGGACAGAAGCACCATAATTGACAGCCTAGCTGGTCGGGTCAAGGTAGACTTGTCTTCCTACAGATTTCTAACCCATAGGTTTCTGAAACCTGGAAGGCCCTGTGTGACCAAGGAGGACCCTGATGAGGGGCTCAGGGTAGACAACCAAGTAAGTTCTCTGTTGTTTTTATCCTTCTCAAAGATCTCTGATGTGGTTTAACAGCTGAGGGGCTTTGTTGGTTAAAAGGACAGCCTCACCAAACAGATTTCAGTAAAATACAAATGCAAGTTTTTGAAATGTATACCTGTAAGTTATAAAGGCATGACTTAACTCTGTCCTCTGCTCTGCCAGTACCGTAAACAGGTCTAAGACACCGGACATTTCCATACCACAAACCCAGGACAGGAGTAAAGAGATCAGCTACCCCAGGATGTGACCAGCACCCAGCTTTCTCAGCCCTCCCCCAAGATGATGCCCACAAATAAGCAGGAAGAAGTCTTGAGAATCTGCTGTCCCAATTCCTCTAACTTGTTGTGCCTAACTTCCTGTCTTTTTATTATAAGAAAGAGATGGGAATGTTATGATCTGCTGGCCTTGTCTGTCACCTGGGTACCCTGTCCCTTTAAGAGACAATCCATGCCCTCTCCCAACCCCTCTCACCCACCACAAGGCCTCAGGGGACCCACTGAGGCCTTGGGTCGCTCGCTGCTACCCCTTGTGGGATAGGCTGCCACTCCTGGGACCAGCCTCCCCCCTCCACCACTATATCTTTATAGAAGAACAGTTCCTCTTGCTCTCTGCTCAGCACACCTGTCTAGTTGCCAAGGAAAACCAGATAAACCCCAAGTACAACATTAATTTAGCATCCTGGGGCAAGTTCAAAAGCGTGACATTCATAGTAATTCTTTGCAAAGAGCATCAGGCTCTTCCTGCTGTCAGTGCGGGCTCTTCATCAGGACCGAGGGTCCTGGGGTCTCAGCTTCAGAGGTGAAGGCTCAGACAAAGCCGTGAGGCATCTCTTAGGTTGCCCTCAGTTTGAAAAGGCTTCACCATGAACAAGGCTAGCCTGAAGTTACTGGTCACTCCTCTGGACAGCTCCTTCTCTTCATTTCTGGTTCTCCAAGAGAACCTGTGGAAACACAGGCTGAATGGAGCCCTGAAACTCTGTCCTGTGGTTCTTCCCCTCAGACACCAATTATCGGTGTCTCTCAGTCCCGGGACTGTGATTTGCCTTTTCATTTTGTGACTCTTAGTAATTTCTGTCCCAATCCCATTGTCCTGCCCTGCACCCTGTGTAGCTGGCCTGTGAAAACTACCTAGTCATGATAATATGGGTTCCAGAGGAAGAAGGCAGGGCTGGAGGGAGCCCTGGGTCCGTCTCTTCAGTATGGCCCCCTCGGTGTCTTCCTGTCCACCCTGATAGCTGGAGGATCTCTAGCACTGTAGTACCCTTTGCTCTGTTTCTGGTTTTCCCGCATCAGCTTTCTGTGCAGCCCAGACACAGGCACCAGCTGACCCACTAGCCTCCCTCCTGGGGACCCTGGTTCCAGGCCGTGCATTTCGTTCCCACATCTGCCATAAACTTGCTTCCTGCCGTGATTGTCTCGGGGTGCTACAGCTTCCATGGTTTTTCAGTTTTCAGCTCTCAGCCTTCTATGTTAAAATCTTCCTTTGATGTAGTTGCCCGCCTGTACTGTGTGCGGCACTACTCCTGTATTGCGGTGCCTGCACTACAGGACCATTTGTGAGCCTCGGGCAAGGGGCTGGAGATTGAAACACACAAGACATACAGAGACAGCACAGACAGAGAAACACACCTCTAGTCACTGGTAAAGAAGCCCCTTATTGAATAGCACCACGGAGGCTTATATACCCAACACAGTCAGGAGGGTCAGCAGGTGAAAACCTTATTTCCTGATCCTCAATCAAGGCCAAGGCAACATGTGCTCAGGAAGCAGAGCTGGACACAGCTTCCAGTAGCACAAATCAGAAGGCTAAGTAAAGGTCACTAGCAGGGGAGAGCAGCTGGAAGCAGGACTTGGTCCCAACACTTGGAAGTAACTTTTGCAGCTTCTCTTTGGAGCCGGACCCCGACTGAAGCCCATGTGTACAAGAGATACTGTAGGCTTGCTGTTCACAACAACTGCACAGAGGTGCCCACGACTATTGGGATCCAGAGTGCTGTGTTCCAGGGGGACGAGAATCTCTGTTGCACAAGGCTCCGGTTCCAACAGGAGCAGAGCAGTTTGTAGACCCCGATTCGTCACATAGAGCTGTGTATGTTGATCCTCCTCGTGAAAAAGGTGTGCTGTATCATGGCCCACTCCATAAAGTATCTTACATTTCAGCGTATTTCAGGAAGCCAAACAAGCAAGAAAAAAATTTAGGACATGGAGAAAACAAGCAAGCAGATGGAAGGAGAGGGATAAAGATGGATAGAGGGAGGGAAAGCCAGCAAGACACTAAAAGGGGTCATATGATTGCCACTTAACCACGGAAGCAATATTCTGTTAGCTTTATTGTATTCTATTAATTGGAAAAAATAATTGGATGTTCTAGTGTTAGTATGAAATGTTCCCCAAAGCTCATGTTGGGTGCTTGGTCCTCAACTGGCAGTTCCACTTTGGGAGAATGTGCAGGGTTTAGGAGGGTGTACTTGGTCAGTAGACCCAGCCCTTCCTGCCTATCTGCTATGATGGAAAACATCCTCTAATAGATGCCTCTACTTCCACAGCATCCTGCCCAATCTCACGGGGCCAATCAACCATAAACAGATTCTCTGAAACTGCAAGTCCAAGCCAACATTTCTTCCTTCATGGGGTTTACGGCAAGTCTTTGCCACATCGACACAAAGACTAATACAGTAGGTTCAGACTACACCCTGGGGGAGTGGATTGCACAAGGGTGTGGCAGAGGGTGGGAGCAATGGGAGCCACGACTCTGATTGTCTGGAGATGGCTTTCCTTGTATTTGCTCTGTTTGGTATTTGTTGGCCCTACAATTTATGTTTTCCACAAAATTTGGGAAAGAAAGTTTGTTGCCATAAATTCCTGATGTATTTTTTCTACCCCATTTTTCCTCTAACTTTTATGCTTCCAGCTGCTTGTATCATGACCTTTTCATATAGTCTCTTAGCACCTAAGTTCTTAATAACTTTTAAAATATACTTTTATTTATTCTTTGAGGCATTCATATGTCCATATTCACCCCTTTCCTGAGTTCTACCTCCTGGGTCCACTTCCCCACATCCTTCTCCCAACTTCAAGCCTCTGATTTTGGTTTGTTTCAATAACCTACTGAGTCCAGCTAGCGCTGCCCATATATGTATGAGTGTGGGGCCATTATGGAAGTATGGTCAATCTACCAGGACCACACCCCTGAGGAAAACTAGCCTTCCTCCCTTAGCAGCCATTTGTTCCTTTCATTAGATCCTCAGCTAGAGGTGGGGGCTCCTGTGCCCCGCCCAGCAACGCTGCTCTGTTGGCCGGCTTGATCATGATCTTGCTCAGGACCTGCGTAGGCAACCTCAGCTGTCATGAATTATGAGTGTGATAGCCTGGTATGCCCCAGACACTGTTTTTTTTTCCGTTTCTCACTGATCTCTGAATTTTAGAATCAGTTAATATGGAGGCCCAGAAAATGTGAGCCTGTTTCTACCTTGTCTGAAGGTCAGAGAGTTTTAGCTTGTTCAAAGGTTTTGACAAGCATGGCTACAAGCCCTGACCTAAGGTGTGGTTACTTGGTGTTTTGGACATTAAGATGGCCCACATTGGTTGATCCACTCCACCCTGACCAAAGATCAGAGAATTCTAGCATACTTTTGCTCTTTCTTTTGAATTAGGAGGTTTGACCTAGGGAGTGACTGCCCTCAGGATACTTGGTCTAGGATGGGTTCACTGCTTAAACAACAGAATGCTTTTCTCATGAATTAATGGCTTGATGTCTAAAGTATTGAAGCAAATATCTGTTCTAGCTGTCCTTTGTGTCATGTTAACGCAGCCTTTTGCCTTCTCTTCCCTGGAGTATTGGGGTATTAAAGTGTATGGAAAATTAAATGTGGGCTAATTTCAGTATTCACTGGAACTTCCTCTCGGCACTATTCTATGTTTCTGTTTTATTATTTTCACTCACGTCTTTGTTCTCTTTACATATTTTTCTAATCCCAATACCTCTCCCCTGGTAAGTGGTTTCCTTGTCGAAGCTGGTCTCCAACAGGTTAATATTCCTTAAACTCTTTATTTTACTCTTTTGAGACAGGGTTTCTCCATAGCTTTGGAGCCCGTCCTGGAACTAGCTCTTGTAGACCAGGTTGGCTTTGAACTCACAGAGATCCGCCTGCCTCTGCCTCCTGAGTGCTGGGATTAGAGGTGTGCACTACTATCACCTGGCAAACTTTTAAATTTTTACATGTTTATTTATATTTTAATTATGTGTATGTTTGTGGGTGTGTGCACATGAGTTGCAGGTGCCTGAGGAAGGGAGAAGGAGGAGTCAAACCCCGTGGAGGAGAGCTGGTAACAGGCTCTTCACTGCTGGGACATCTCCCCAGTTCCCATTTGTTATAATAGACTGAGTAGTTTCTATTTTTCTAAATTGAACTTCATTCACTTTTTAAACCTTTGTTCTGCTATTAAAATCTATCTGCTGAATTTTAAAAATTCAGATATGCTTCTACAGGTGTGTAATATTTTCATTTAAGATATACATGTATGAAGTTATAACTGATTTCTTCAAATTTTTAGGTACAGCAACTTCAAAGATGGAAGTGGGTCTGGTGAGATGGCTAAGCATTAAAAATGTTTGCCAAACAAGCAAGAGATGGAGATTTGCCGGGTGGTGTTGGCAGAGGCGAGTGGATCTGTATAGAATGAGGTCCAGAATGGCTTCATAGCTACTGAGAAACCCTGTCTTGAAAATTCAAACAGAATTTGGACTGGACAAATGGCTCAGCAGTTAAGAGCACTGGCTGCTCTTCCTGGCATCCACAAGGCAGCTCATAACTGTCCCATTTTAGGGGATCTGACCTCTTCACATGAATGCACATACAATAAATTTAAATATATTATTATTTTTTTTAAAAAACAACCATTGTTGATTGAGGTTTTCATCTAGGTCACTCTCTTTCTACAGAGCAACATCTGGTTTGTTCTGAGTACTGAGAGCAGGGCTTCCTCAATTTTTTTTTAAAGAGAGAGAGAGAGAGAGAGAGAGAGAGAGAAAGGAGAGATGACTCAGAGTTTAAGAGCACCAGCTGCTCTTCCAGAAGAACTGGGTTTAATTCCCAGCACCCATATGGCAGCTCACAACTGTCTGTAACTCCAGTTCCAGGGGATCTGATACCCATGGCAAAAGACCAACGCACAGAAAAAAGAAAAAAAGAAAAGAAAAACCAAAAAAGGGGGGATGGAAATTTGGCTCCCCAGAACCCAAGCAAATGTGGCGTAGGCATGGTTGCCTCAGAAGGTGGAGACAAGGTATCCCTAGAGTAGGCTGGTTAATGAGACAAGCTCTTGCCGCCAGCTCTAGGTGTGACTGAGAAACTGTGCCTCAAAATCAATAAGGTTGAAGAGCAATAAAGGAAGATTCATGCTGTGCACCAAGATGCACATGGGAACATGCATGCACACACACCAGTAAATATGCATGCCCTTGTGCACATACACTAACCCATGAAAAGAAAAACATAGAAACAGTTAAGCCTCTTATAACACTTGAAAAAAATCATTATCTAGAAGGTATTCAACAAGGCACAACTACAGTTTTCTAGGACTCTAACTAGAAGAAACCTCAGTTACTGCAAAAGACATGTCTTAACCCCCCTCCTCTAACCTGTATGACCCATGTTTTTACCTTATAATATACAGTTCTATCCAAGGTACTGCTGGAGACAGCTTTTAATATCATATATCTATGAGGGAAAAGAGATAGTCGGGAGGTGGAGTGGGGTTGAGGATTTGCCCCGTAGAAGCAAACTGAGCAATTCAGTTCCAACACCTTCTGATATACCACTGAGACTAAGATACTTTGGTGCTGTAGGTAATCCTTCAGCCAGTAGCCTTAAGTTACCTGCCCACTTGAGCATGACCTCTTATACTATAAATGCCCATGTAAAGGGCATTTACCCTCACCCACTCTCTTTCTTCCAGCTGCTAGATTCAGTTGCTATTTTCCCATTCGAGCAAAGGACTGTGATCTGTGAGTTTACACCTAAATAAGTAACCCTTTATTGTGCTCAATTTTGAGCTAGTGTGGGATTTTCTTTTTAGTGTCTGTCTTTATCTGGTGCCACACGTGGATCCCAACTCCACACCTACTGAGTGGACCAGTCCAAAAGGCCCAAAATGTCCATGGCCCAGCAGGTCTCCCATCCCTGCCTGCCTGGCTTGCATTCACCTACTAAGTGTTTTTTTTTTTTTTTTTTTTGTAAAACCCCGCCACAGCAGAGATAAGTGCGTGGTGATGTGGTGACTTGGAAATTTCCCAAGCTTGTACACATTTCCCCCAACACTGCCGCATTCCCTGCCATGTTGCCCTTGCACAGCTTCCAGTTTGTGCTCCCTGCTCGTGAGTTCTGGGCTCCTTGCTCCGAGTACAGAGTTGATTTGATTGCTTTTGGTTTGCCAAGCAAAGCCTATTTATCAGTATTTGACCAGCACGAAGGCAGAAGGCTGAAGCTGTGTAGGACTGTTCAAGCCGCCCCAGGTCGCGACTCTGCAACTGCGACACCCACTGGACAATCACGATTATTACACCTAAAACAATTTACCAGCTCTCATAACACAGGTAACTATTTGATTAATAGATAAATCAATAAACTTGAAAGCTATATAATGGCAGATATTACCATGCAAAATTTTAATAACCTTTTTGGTGATGGATTGTATTCTGCAAGGCTTAAATGGTTACTGTGATATATCCATTTATTGGATATATCAGTTTTTCATATTTTATCCTTAAGAAAATGGTTTTCTTAAATTCTTAAATGCCAAGAATGAGGCACTTTTAGAAATGACACAGTCTTTACAGACTCATAATGAACAGCTAGCTGACAGGAATCAAAAATCAAAAGTTACCTGAAAAATTAATACTATTGAAAAGGAAAACATGAATTTGACAGGTAAAATCCAATCCATACCAAAGGGTACTGAGAAATTATCTGAAGTAATTCATACTGTTAGATTTCACAATCAAAATCTGTTAAAAAGTTATGATAGGTTAGCAGATAGACTGTCTCTCTAGGCAATCAGCACATGATCCAAATAATGTCCAAAGATGAGATTTTTTTTAAAAGAAAATATTTCAGACCTTAGAATCACATGTGCAGAATGAGGACCAGAGGCTAGGTGTCTCAATGAATTCACTAGAAATATACACAGGTCAGGAGATTCAGACTTTAAAAAAGACAGTAGTAAAAAGATTGGAAATAATTGAGGAAATTATTGGAACTAATAAGCATGGAAAGAAGACACAAGGACAGAATTTAACATCACCAGTACCTGTCAGAGATGACTTACTTAGGGTTTTAGCTTCCTACCCTGTAATCAACTCTGAAAAATCATCAAGTTATAAAGGCCCAAAAGGATCCAAAGATGGTAGATGGATACCTATAGGAATGAATGATCTAAAAAAAAATTAAGCAAGCAGTAGTATCTTATGGCTTGCATTCAGCATTTGTTAGGGAGATGGTAAAGACATGGACTTCTAGCAATGAGGTTACCCCAAATGACTGGCTTCAATTAGTTTCAGCAGTCCTGGATAATGGGCCTTAACTTTTGTGGAAATATTATTTTGTGAGAAGAGGCAAAAAATTTAGAAAAACAGGGAAAAGCAAAAGGACTTGAGACTTCCCAATATCAAATTCTTGGTGAGAGCATTTTTGCTGACCCACAGGCACAAGCTTTTTACAATGAACAAATCTTGTCCCTTTGCTACAAAGCAGCCTTAAATGCTTGGGACAGGATTCAAGAACTAGGAAAACAAATTGACTCAAATAAACAGGGCCAGAGAGAACCCACTAGTGACTTTTTTTTTTTTTACAAAGATTAACTAAGACTGTACAAATAGGAGTAACAGACCCAGATGCTAGATGAGTACTTATTAAATCTCTGGCTTTTGAAAATGCCAACTGAGAATGCAGAAAGATACTTGGGCCTTTAAAGGTTATATCAGTACCAGTGGACGAATGGATCCCGCACACAATGAGTATTAAGACACTTGACTATAGTATTGAAGCCTGGATAGGAGAAACAATTTCTAATGCTATGAGGAGACATCAAAATGCCAAATGTTTTAATTGTGGTGGAATAGGATATCTGAGAAGGGATTGTAGACAAGGAATTCCTAGAAGTAATGTCTCCTCTAGGAATGGCAAAAATAAAAGGTATCAACCTTCTGGATCATGTAGGAGGTGTGGCAAAAGCTGACACTGAATCAACAAAAGACAGTCAAAGTGGTCCAATCATTCCCAGTCATTGTGAAGGACATGTCTCACCAGAAAAATTAAAACATCCAGAGTCTTTTGTAAAAAACCATACTGTTCTGTAGGATGGAATAAATTTGGAGGATTAATCAAAAATTCCAATAGGAAATATAAATGATCAAAGACCAAATCTAAGAATGCATATAAATGGCATTGTAATTGTGGGTTTGATAGACATGGGTGCAGACATGAGTATCATTATTCCAGAATCTTGGCTGATGGAGGAAGGTCATTGGTTAAAAAATAAAGAAACTGCTTGGCCCTGATAGGTAGAAAATTAGGTAGGTGGAATAAACAGAACAGAATGCTGGGAGGAAGAGGAAGTGAGCTCAGACTCCATAGCTCCTCTCAGAGCCAGATGCGCGATGAAGCTCCAACCCAGGATGGACGTAGGCTAGAATATTTCCACTAAGCGCACCTTGGGGTGCTACACACATTATTAGAAATGGGCTAGTCCAGGTGCGAGAGTTAGCCAAGAAGAGGCTAGATATAATGGGCCAAGCAGTGTTTAAAAGAATACAATTTGTGTGTTGTTATTTCGGGTAAAGCTAGCCGGTGGTGGGAGTTGGGTGGCAGAATGCAATCCGAAGCTCCTTCTACACTTGGCATCTGAATTTGCCTTTGCAAGAGGCAGATGTTTAATTCCTAGGTATTGGGACCCTATCTCAAGTGAAACAAAGCATGAGATGGGTTGAATGCATAGGGCCAGGAGGACAGAAAGGAATATGCAGCTAATATTGCAATGAATTGATGGGGTTGTGACCTGCTGCAGCAATGGAATACCCAAATTAACATTCTTGCAGTCCCAGAAACTCATAATTTCAGGAAGGATATTGTAAGGCACTATACACAAAAGTCACCAGCCATTCAGGCTGTACAAGAACATAAAGCAACTGACAAACCTTTAGATGCACCAATGGTTCTACCTTTAAAAAGGTTAACTGAGAAACCCATATGGGTTAAACAGTGGCCTTTAGCAGAAGACAAACTTCAGTCTTCAGAACAGCTGGTACAGGAGAAACTAGACGTTCACCATATTGAATCAACCAGCCCTTGGAATTCTCCTGTATTTGTTGTTAAAAAGAAATCTGGTAAATGGAGAATGGTAACAGATCTAAGAGCTGTCAACAAGGTAAGTCAAGCTATGGGCCCTCCTCAATCTGGAATTTCTCTGCCTTCTTTATTACCAAAAGGATGGTCTTTTATAGTTATTGAATTAATAGCTTGTTTCCTCACTATACCTTTACAAGAAAAGGACATAGAAAAATTTTCCTTCATGGTGCCTACTTAAAATAGTTCTCAGCCTACTAGGAGATGCCAGTGGACTGTTCTTCCACAGGGAATGCTCAATAGCCTCACCCTACGTTAATACTTTGTAAGTCAGCCATTCGAAATAATATGTAAAAAAATTCCTAACTCTATAATTTACCATTACGTTGATGACATTTTGCTGTCTAATTCAAACATAAATACTTTAGAATGTTTGAAGAAGTAAAGAAAGTTTTGCCAAAATGGGGATTACAAATTTCTCCTGAAAAATTACAGAGAGGAAATTTTGTCAATTACCTAAGGCTGTAAAATAGGTTTCCAGAAAATTAGAACACAAAAGGCACAAATTAGGAAAGACCAATTGTAGATTCCTAATTACTTTCAAAGATTGTTAGGAGACATGTCCAGTCAACAGTCAGCTGTTGGGAAACATTTGATCTAACAGTACATTTAAACAAAACCTTAGATGGCGACAAAGACTTAAACAGTCCCAGAGAATTAACAGATGAAGTGGAAAAGGAATTGATTGTCATTGAAGAAAAGTTACAGAAGGCACATGTGCATAGGGTGAATCCAAATCTTAACTGCATTCTAGTCATATTGCCTTCCAGAATTTCCCCCACAGGAATTTTAATGCAAAGGGAAGATATTATCTTAGAGTGGATCTTTTTGCCACATAAACCATGTAAAAAGTTAAAAACTTATAGAGAAAAAGTCTCTGAATTAATTATAAAAGGAAAATTGAGACTTCATCAACTAGCAGGTATAGACCCAGCAGCCTTTTACTACTTTTGAAATTAAAAAATTATGGAAAGCAATGAACCTTGGCAAAGAGTTTGTGTTAAATTTTTAGGAGATATTAATGGCAATTATCTCAAAAAGTGATAGTATTAATCTTATAAAGAGAACTACTTGGATCCTTCCCCACACTGTACGTGATGCACAAATAAGTGGAGCCTGTACATTCTATGCTATTTATATACAAATAAATCAGGAAAGGCAGGTTACAAATAAGATTTAAGTAAGGTGGAACGAAGCCCTTATAATTCTGTCTAAACGGCAGATTTATATGCTGTTCTCATGGTACTAAGGGATTTTAAAGAACCTCTCAAATAGTTACTGATTCACAATATGCAGGAAGAGTTGTCTTGCATGTCAAAACCGCTGAATTTATACAGATGATACAGAATTGACTTCATTATTCATACAGGTTCAAGATATAATCAGAAATAAGTTTTGTCCCATATACATAACACACATTGAATATGTTCCTATTTTTGTCTACAATATCTGTATACCTAGGCAAAGTTATTTTGTTATATTGTATGCATGCATGCTTCTACCTCTGCTTAAGACATTTTGTAAATTGATACATTTTGAGGTCATTGGCCTCATTTGTTACACAGTTGTTTAAAGATTAATATTCTAATATGAAGTCTTAGTCTTTAAGTTATATAGGTGTTAAGAATTATAATCAATAGTCATCCATGTTTGTCATCCTTATAGTTAGACTAATCAGGTTCTTTAGATAAACAGAGATTGTATTCTTCATAGATAGGTAATCTTTAGCCACTTCAAACAGCTGTAAAATATGGAATTTAAATAACTTAGGTTTCTGTTGAAGTGAGACACGATTGCTCCTGGCAGCACTGATCTATTCTTGAGAGAATATTGAACACTGAAGACACTCCACTTGGAACTTGTTTTCTTCTTGGCAAAACTGGCCTTTGGGCAAGGAACTGCCCATGCATTTACCACTGACAAAATGCATGATATCCAGAGAGGACAAGCAGGATACAAGAAAAAAGACTGTCAAATCCAGGCAAGACAGGGTAAGACGGTTTTAAAAATTTTCCTGCCTCTGAAGATGGTCTATCAGTTACTCTAGGCCTTAGCCAACACTGGTTGCTCAAATGTTGCAAATATGAGACTTCGGGTGATTGCACAGGTAGCCAGTTGTCTCTATCATTTGTTGCATATTTTGGAAGCTGCTGGATTGCACTTTCTGATTACTCAAGTAATATTATTTCCCTTCTCGGGTCTTTGATGGGGTTGAAGACTAGATAGTTGTAGTTACTTTCCTCTCATGACTTGGCCAAGTTATTTATAATACAAGTCTTAAACTCCTTAGGATAGGATAGTTATTGAAACATTTATCACATGCTTCTTGTTTGATATTGTTTATGGTTGTAATTCTAATTTTTGTACTTGATATTTGTTCTTATTGTATATAATTTTGTATTAGGCTTAGAACTCTCTTATTTAAACAAAAGGGGGAGGTGCTATAGGAATTCTTACAACCAGTAGCCTTTAAGTTACTCACCCACTTGGACATGGCCTCTTATACTATAAATGCTGATGTGAAGCCTGTGTTCTCTCTCTCTTCTGGCTGCTGGATTCCGTTGTTTTCCCGTTTGAGCAAAGGTCTGTGATATGTGAGTCTACCCCTAAATAAAACACCCTTTATTGTACTCAATTCTGAGCTAGTGTGGGATTTTGTTTTTAGCATCTGGTACATTGAGTGTCTTTCCCATGAAGCCCATACCCTTCTTGGTCATGCCTTATCAATCCCTGGGCACCTGTCTTTCTATTAACCTGGTATTTAAACCTATATTAAGCTTTCTTTTTAATGAGTTCCAACTCCATTTCAAAAGGCTGTCCATGGGTGAAGGGCCCTGTGGGGAATTCCCCAGACTGCTGGTTCTGGGCTGCATCTCTGGCTCAGGGAACATGGAGATAAACTACTACATTCAGATACAAAGTAACTCCCCGACTTTCTTAAAAAAATGTTTCTTTTTCTATTTGATATTCCGGCTTTGGATTTGCTTTGACTTTTCTGGAGAGCAGGGTTAGGCTTCTAGAAAAACAGGAGACAAGCATGTTTTCCACACTCTGGCTAAGGAAGCAGTGGGGGAAATAGCTACCCAGAATTGGGGGCACCCAGGAGAGAAAGGAGATGTATACAGGGTTTGAAGGGAGCGCTGGAGAGAGGCAGAGACAACCAGCTTGGTAAGTTTGATTTGGAGGGCGGAGTCAGGGCTGCTGACAGCTTATCTGGCCAGTTTTCAAATATTTCTCTCATGTGACCAAAGACGTATGGGTTGCACACGGATTGCAAGGTAAAGCTCCCAGGTGTCCAGTGCGTAAAATGTGCTGAGGGAAATGAATCAACCAAATCAGAATGTACAACAGGGCATCTTTCTAGTACATCTCAAGGACTGGAAATGTCTTCTCCAGTCTGTGTCTCAAACACACCTCTTGCCCAGCTTTGGATGGCGACTTGTACTCCAGGCTGGGAAACAGAGTCTGTAGGTATAAGGCGTCTCAATCTTAGTTGTAAATTGGACCAATTTGTTCCTTGCGTGGATGATTTAGCGTGCCAAGTGGTAAGTGCAGAACAATGTGAAACGTGACAGGAATCAGAAGAAAACCAGTGTGCTCTTCTGTGGCTGTGAAAAAGCCCCACGACGAAAACCAAATTGGGGAGAGAAGAGATTATTTTATTTTATGCTCTCAGGCCCCAGCTCATTGTTAAAGGCAGTCGGCGCAGGAACCTGGAGGCAGAAACTGAACCAGAGACCACAGGGGCATGCCTCCTACTGGCTTGCTCCCTCTTCCCTGCTTCTCTCTCTCTCTCTCTCTCTCTCTCTCTCTCTCTCTCTTTCTCTCTCTCTCCAAGCTCCTATGCAACCAAAATTCCTCTGGAAACCATCCAACACTTGAAAACCCCCAGTCTTGGTGTGTTCTTTTGTTTGTTTGGTTTTGTTTGTTTTTGTTTTGACTGTTGTTAAACTCACTGGTCAAGAATAAGACTACTACCTCAATTTAAAGCCAAAATTGAAGCAAACTTTAATTAAATACTGGCCAGGAGGATGGACTGGTTCCTAGGTTCCCAGAAACTGGCCAAGAGTCACATTTTTGCAGGGGCTTAAAAAGGCAAAACCCACAGTTCACCATATTTCCACCAGGTCCAATCAGGGACAAGCATACACCCTGACATATTTCCTGTCCGCGTGCCTCCCGCTCACGTGTGATCAAGCACATCCAGTGTAAGTGCTGATGGGTCAGACAGATTTGTTTAGGGGAGTGAGAACACAAATTACCTCCAGCATTTAGCTGCGGTTCTCACACTATGTAACCCAATCTCCTCTTGTGTTCAGTGCTGTATTTTCAAACCCCACTTCAGGGAGATAGCCCTGCCTGATGGAAAATAAAGATCTTTACTCTTGTTTGGTGGGGTTAACACGGATGGTGCACTCTCAACTGCTTCTCCAGCAATGTGTCCATCGGCATGCTTCCTGCTATGGCAATAATGGACTAAACCTCTGAAACCGTAAGCCAGGCCCAATTCAATGATTTCTCTTACAAGCATTGTGGTTCTGGTGTCTCTTCACAACAATAGAAACCCTAAGTAAGACACTCCCCTGTCCCGCTCCCCACCTGTGCTTAACCCTGAAGCTTGTGCTACCCCTTAGCTCTGTTAAACAAACTCAGCAAGTTTGCTTCACACTGATTTGTCCTGAAATTCCCCTCTGCAGTGTGCTCAGAATCCAACTTTACCTCCTGTAGGGAGGACTCCGCAGCCTGATATGGGCAATATCTCCTCGTTCTTGTTATTATGTTTATGTGGGGTGGGATGAGGTGGGGGGAGACAGATACAGAGACCTGGTATGGCTCACACTTCATGTCCTTTTGTGTCCTTTGCAAGTCTCTTCACCTTGCTTCATTCTGAAGTCAACAAAGTATTGCCAATGAATTTGAAATAATTACTTTTGCGTTTTTATGCTGAGTTTTGTGTTTTGGAATAACTCTTTGCAGCCCCTGAGTGTGACAGTTGTAGGTCTCGGTGTACACTGCCTCAGAAGGACTCATAGGATTTTCTTATGATCACCTGGAAAATTCTGAGCTTTCCTCCTTGCCATCAATCAGCTCCTAGACGTTAGCTCTCATTTGTTTGCATCTGCTTTTAAGCCTCATTTGGGAAACTCTTCGAGGGCCCGAGACTTATTTATGCGGTTTATAGCTGTGTCACTGTGAAGAGCAGATGGTAGTACATTTTCACTTGATTTAAGAACTCAAACTTCTGTTGCTTTTATAGATTGTCATTTTTAATGCTGCCGTACTGTTTAAAGTTGTTTGCTCATGAACCTCTGAGACTAAATGATCCAAGTCTGTTTCCTGTATCTAATCTGGCACCTATGCCCAAATGCAGATATTAGCCGGTAGAGTGGAATCTTTCAAATTAGTTACAGCTGTCTTAACACCTGGCTATTCAAGAAATAGCTGAAGGTGTTTGGGTACATTTCTTCAACTGTGAAATATTGACTGCTCTCTCACCAAAAACCTCCAGAAAGCAAAGCAAAACAAAACAAAATCTAATCACATTAGATTTACCATAGTAAAGGAGCATATAGCCTTGAGAGAGACTTAGTAATGTCACTGAAGGAAGAAGCCAGGGGAGGATTATCACAGGGTGTGGGCTAGGGCATGCATGTTGGTTGGTTCTAACTATCATCTTGACAATCTAGCATCACCAGAGAGTCTCACTGAGGGATTATCTAGATCAGGTTGACCTGTGAGCATATCTGCGGGGGACTGTCTAAATTGCTAACTTACCCAGCCCACTGCAGGCAGCACCAATCCCTATGCTGGGCCCTGAACTGTATAAGAGTATAAAAAGCTGGCCAAATATTAAGCAAGGAGATAGCATTCATTTTTATTTGCTCTTGACTGTGACTATGGTGTGATCAGCTGTTTCGAGGTCTTAAATTTTCTTTTTTCTTTTTCTTTTTTTTTTTTTTTTTTTTGAGACAGGGTTTCTCTGTGGTTTTGGAGCCTGTCCTGGAACTAGCTCTTGTAGACCAGGCTGGTCTCGAACTCACAGACATCCGCCTGCCTCTGCCTCCCGAGTGCTGGGATTAAAGGCGTGCGCCACCACCGCCCGGCCTTAAATTTTCTTAAAAAATATTTTATGTATATAGGTGTATGCCATGCCCCAGGAGGTCAGAAAGGGTGTAGAGTATTCTGGAACTGGAGTTATGGATGGTTATAAGCCAATGTGTAGTTGCTGGGATTGAACTTTGGTCCTCTGGAAGAGCAGCCAGTGCCCTTGCCTACTGAGCCATCTCTCCAGCCAGCATTCTCAAGCTCTTGCCACTGTGACTGACTTGCAGTTATGGACTGGAACCCTTTCTTCCCTAAATTATGTCTTATTATGTATTATGTCACCATGATACACACAAAGCTAGCACAGCACAGTCAACAAGGCACAGAACGACTGAGCCTGGGCAAGTGTGTGACGTAATAGCTTTACATTAAGGCCAGCGTGTGACGACATGCAGTGGCTAGTGGTCTGGTAGTGGGGCATTTTGTTTGTTTGTTTGTTTGTTTACGGTGTTGACTACAAATAGGGGTAGCCATCTCTGTATTCTTTCACATAGGAGTGGGGAATTTTTCTGGTTTTAGTCTTTATTGATCATATGATGCTGGGAATACAGTAGGGATGAAATACAACAGTATACTGGCGGTGAGGATGTACTCATTATGATGCTAGCATCCTTTCTTTATCTTTTTTTTTTTTTTGAGACACAGTTTTATACTGTAGTCCAGGCTAGCTCAGAACTATGTAGCCCAAACTGGCCGTGAACTCACAGCAACCCTCCTGTTTGCAGTGAGGGGACAGAGACATGGTTGCACATTCTTACTCTCAGCTGAATTGGAATCTTTATTCTTTAAACTTAATTGATTTATTGTATTACTAAAAGCAACTTTCTCACTAAATACTGCTGGAGTAAGACATGTAAATAACCAAAAGGAAAGAAGTTTAGATTTCAAATATTTAGGTAAGTTATTTGAGTTTGATAACTCTCATGATGTAACAGGACCCAGACTTCAGCACAACTAACACCATGTTGGAGACAGTATTCTGTCTAACCTGAAAGCCTGCCCTCTGGGCCCAACACCTGCCCAGACAGAAACAAAGACCTAATCCATCCATAGTCCATAGTTTTGGGATGCAGGAAAATCCCTAAGTGTACCAGACCTGCTGTTTGGGTTTTGCGTCTTGCCAACTGCTCTTGCTAACCGAAGTGTGTCGACCAGGGGGCAGGTTTTGTGCACAGAAGAAAAACAGTGGTGATGTTTGTGGCTATGTGATGTGGGCAAGTTCCCTGTGCGGTCACTGGTGGAAACACAGACTTCCTATTTGGCTTTGAGGATGTCTGTGCGTTCTCTGGTGGACTTACTTTGCAGCAATGGGGGGGGGGGGGAAGTTAGCTAAATTAAAGTTTATTTTAAAAAATCAAGATGTTGCTAAGATGGCACAGTATCAGAACAAAGTAGGGGCTCTAAGGTAGGTTCTTTGGGGGCCCATTTTCTTCTGAGCTTACAGCTTTGTAAAACATAATGTTTTAAATTTATTCTTTAAACATTTCCTGTATGTATACAATGCACTTTGATCTTACCCATTCCCCACTACTTTCCTCCAACTCCTCTTAGAACCAACCAAATCACCACCCTCCAACCCTGGTCCGCTTTAAAAATTATTATTATTATTCTTTACTCCCCAGCTCTAATCAGTGCTGACCCTGAACGCAAAGATGCAGGGTTCTCCAACAGGCAAGCTACGTATGGTCACGCCATCAGTGAAAAGTGACTCCCCCTCCCTCATCAGCCATCAACTGCCAGTAGCAGCACCTCAGCTAGAGGTGGGCTTTGTGCCATTTACCCATCTATGCTGGGATCTTGTGGAGTCAACCAGAGCTGCTGGGGGCTGTGTGCACCAGCCATACCATGTCTAAAAGACAGCATTCCTCCAGATTTCACACTCCTGCCCGCTCTTCCTCGGGATCCTCTGAGCTTTGATGGAGGGAGGTTGAAGAGATGATTCTCCACAGCTGAGCACTCACGTTGCTATTCTCAGCACTTTGGACAGTTATAGGTTCCTTGCCTTAACCATTTCTTACTGTAAAACAAAACAAAACAAGCAAAAGCTGGGTCTGAGCAGTCAGGAAACAAAAGAGCAGTCTCCACTTACAGAATTTCTGACCAAGGTCGAAGGTCATACAAATCTATGGGTGTAGACATAAATATTAAGAAGGTGATTTGGCAACAGGATCATTTACTAGAACATCACCAGCAGCTTCCCTTTCATTAGAAAATAATTTCAAAAATGCTCATTCTGTTTGCATCTGAAGAGCCACGTGTAATTAGCCAGTTCTCTACATTTATTGATGAAAGTTCTGACATCAGAAACTCATTGTCTCTGTCTGATGTGGGATTCCCTCTGTATGCTGTGAGTACCATTGGTTAATAAAGAAACCGTCTTGGGCCTGCACAGGGAATAGAGGTAGGCAGGGAAAACTAAACTGCTTGGGAGAGAGGAGGCAGTAAGTGCTTTGCCCACCCAGCCATTTCCCCAGATCTTTAATGTTTCTTTTCTTTAACCTTACTTCTTTCTCCCTGCCTTTCTTCTCCTTATTTATTTTATTCCAGTTTTTGAGACAAGGTCTCACTGTGTAGCCCTGGTTGTCCTGGAATTCTCTATGTAGGCCAGGCTGGCCCTGGACTCAGAGACCTGCCTTGCCTCTGCCTCTTGAGTGCTGGGATTACAGGCACCACTGTAAATAAATGCCTGATTTATTCTCTTAGTAGTATTTTTATCCTTATTGATCTCTAGGCTCATAATTTATTCTCATTTTTTTGCCTTTTTCCTCCTATGATTATTAATGATATAGCAGGTACCTTTCCCTGGTTTTTAATTGTCTATATCTGGTTTGTTTCCATGCTGACTTGCTACTTTTCTTTAAGGGACCTTCAAGCACCTGAGCTTTCTAAACCGAATGCAGTGTCCCCCAAACCTTTTAGGATGCAGAGAGGAGCAGATCAGCTTTGTCACTTCACAGCAGAAATTGCACAGGATTGGAGAGCCGAGGCCTGGGTCAGTGCATCAAGTGAGCCTGCCCCAGCCTTTGGCTTCTAGGTTGCTGGGTAGAATAACTATTCTCCTTAGAAGGGGCTCTCTAGGGTGGCAACAGGGCGGACTTCTGTGGCGAGAGCAAGCTGAGCTGTAGTTTTCTTACAAAGAGTAGTACAGCAAAGAAGGAAAGGAGCTGGACACAGAGAAATCACAAAAAGCCATCACTAAATGTGTGCTGAGTTTTCCAAGAGCCGAGAGTCGGTGTCCACCATCACGGCTTTGCTTCCTTAATCTGCTGTGTTTGGTAAAACCAGACTCTGTGTATATAGTTCTGAAAATAAAATGTAACTCTTGTAAGAAACCTTTAAATTATTTTCCAATGGGCGAGCAGTGTGGTTGGGGTACGGGTGGGGAGGTGGAGGTCAGAGGAGTCTCAGGTGTCAATCTTCAGGCACCGCCTCCCTTTGTGTTTTCTGAGGGCCCCTGACTGCTCTGAAGCTCACCTGGCAGGTGAGACTGACTGGCAAAACCCCAAGGAGCTGCCAGTCGCTTTTTCTCCAGTGCTAGGATTGTGTGTGTCTGTGTGTGAGTGTGTGTCTCTCTGTGTCTGTGTGTCTGTGTATGAGTGTGTGTGTGTGTGTGTGTGTGTGTGTGTGTGTAGCATGAATTCTAGTTGATCTTAATAATAAAAACCTGGAGTCAGATATTAGGGCGTGACAGCTGAAAGATCAGAGGAACAGAGCAGCAGCTCTTTCTTTCTTTCTTTCTTTCTTTCTTTCTTTCTTTCTTTCTTTCTTTTTCCCGAGACAGGGTTTCTCTGTAGCTTTGAAGTCTATCCTGGAACTGGTAGACCAGGCTGGCCTTGAACTCACAGATCCACCGGCCTCTGCCTCCCGAGTGCGCCACCACTGGTGGACAAACCACTAGTTCTTACCTCTATGTAAGCCTCAGACTGTAAGGGTTCCTGCCTCTACAAGTCCTCAGACTGAGTGCTCTGAGTTCCTGTCTGCTCCTGCCTTATATTTCTCTCTCTGCCCAGCTATATCACTCCTGTCTCCACCTACCAAGCGCTGTGATCAAAGCTGTGGACTCTATTTCAATAGCCTTATTCCAGGGTGGCTTTGAACTCATGAGACTCTTTGTCTCTGAGTGCTGGGATTAAAGGTATGTGCCACTACTGCTTGGCCACTATGGCTTGGCTCTGCACTCGGATCCTCAGGCAAGCTTTATTTGTTACAGCACAAAATATTACCACACATGAGTGCAGGTGCCCTCAAAGGCCAGAGACTTTGACTCCTCTGGGCTGGAATTCTAAGTGGCTGTGAGCGGCTCCACAGAGTGTCTGGGAACTGAGCTCTGGACCTTTGTGAGAGTAGCATCAGCTGTTAACTGCTCTGTCTAGTTCCACACCCTGCTCAGCAGAACTCAGGTCCATGCTGGCAAGGACAATACTTTGAACTGTGACTTTGGCCTACTCTTTTCCTTTGCAAGCAGAGGAAATGGGTCACTGCGGTGGGCATTTGGAAGGAAACTTTAAAATATCCATTGAGTTAGTCACAGTGGGGTGGAATGGTCATATCAGCGCATCCCCCTCCCCCATCAGGCACATGGAGGCAGCCCTGCCCCAGCCCTGAGGGTGAGCAGGAGTTTAACAGGCTTCCCTGTGATGTAATTCTGCTCATTAGTTCACTAGGAACTGGTGTATGTGTGTCTGTGTGTCTCTGTCTCTGTGTAGTGTGTCTTTCTGTGTGTGTCTCTGTGTATGTGTGTCTTTCTGTGTGTGTGTATCTGTCTCTGTGTATGTGTGTGTCTTTCTCTCGTTGGGTCTGTGTGTCTGTGTATCTCTACGTGTGTGTGTGTCTGTGTGTCTCTGTGTATGTGTGTGTGTGTGTCTCTCTCTCTGTTTCTGTCTCTCTCTCTTTCTCTGTGTGTGCTTCAAGACAAGGTCTTTTGTGTCTGGTCTGACTTCAAATTTGCTGTGGGTGTATGAAAGATGGGGTGCTTAGGGAGCAAGGGCAGCCTCCTTCACCTCTCAGGGAAGAATTAGACTGTCTCTCCAGTCCGATGAGCCAAGGGCCAGCCAGACACAGAGAACACTTGGGTGTGCTTTAAAAAGAGAACTGTTACAATGTGGTTAAAGATCGCTGACTTTCTGATGTTGTTTTTGTGTGCAATGAAAACCAGTCTCTAAAAAGGTGCATACAATCAGTCTACACCGAGAAACACCTTTTAAAAAGGGAAGCCTATCTCCAAGCTCCTTTTGTTCAAGAGTTAACCTACCAAGGCTCTCACCGCAAACAAATACCATATGTTTCTCTTTTTCTAAGCCACAGAACATGAGAGAAATTTTATGGTCGCTTTATGATAGGTACCCCACACTGTTGTCTCTTCCACACACAGGTGCATGAGATTGATTGAAGGGTATTTATATTATCCTGTAGAATGGCCCTTTGTGCATTTCTCACGATAAATAGCACAGCTGTAGGTCTTGCCTTATTCAAATGAACCTAATCAAATGAAGTGGGTAGCCCGCAAGTCAGCCAATTACGTTCTTCAGGTACTGTGGTTACTTCATCTGTAATAGCACAAAAGGACCACTAGACGGCGCTAGTGTTTAAGAAATCACAGCTCGAACCTGGGGGCTGATGCTATCCAAGGCGAGAAATCCAGCCTTACCTTCAAGCCAGTTCATGCCAGTCTGCTGGCAGGAGCCATTGCTTGGGTTTGTGTCCACCCACACAGCATCTGAAAGATGACATTTATAGTGGCCCCGTTCATCTAGTCACTCCAATAATGACATGTGATTTGGCACTTCTACCCAGATTTATCTTAGGAGTATTAGAGCTTGGCCTGCACATATGCGTGCGTACCATGTGTGTACCTGATGCCTGAAGAGATCAGACGAAGGACTGGAGCTCCAGATGCTTTTGAACGACTGTGAACTAAACCCAGGTCTCTCTGCAAGAACAGCCAGCGTTCTTCCCTGCGGAGCCCTCTGCAGGCCCCAGGACAGAACTTTAAAACTCAGCGTCCTGTCCTCGGCCTAATCTCTTTAGAGCATGTGCCACAACTGTGAGCGAGTGCTTGGACAGAATTAGCTGTTGAGATTAAGAATCTGAGGCTCCTCCATGCCACGGTTAGGGCTATTTAATTACAGTCCGATGCTCTTTGGGAAGGCTGCAGAGGCAGCCCACCGCTTTGATGCCGGACAGCCGCTTGCTTCCGTTTTTAACCTCACACACGATTCCTAAGAATCTCGTTTTAGCGAGAAACCACAACGGACCAACTCATGTTCTGTTGTTTTTCTTTTTGGCAAAACTCTTGCTTTGTAAGAGAGGACAACAACCAGGTGGAAGGGGCCCTTTACCAGTCGATGAGGCTGCACGCATGTTGATAGTTAAGACAAACCGAAATGGCACCTGGGACTGAATCTGTCAGTCACCAAGTTGGCCCCCTTAGACACTTGGTTGATTTCCGGGGAAGCTTGATAGGCAGGCTAAGAAACATAGCAGAACGCAGAAGGTCCTGACTCTGGTACAAAGCAGTGCAAAGGAAGAGTCTCACCCTCGTGTTTCTGAGACTCCCTGTAACCTTTTCGGGGAGTGGGGAGAGGTGAGAGTGGACTTCATCAGGAAAGCCGCTGGCTTGCTCAGCACCCAGCCCCAGGCTCACTCTGAACACACTTCCCGCTTCGCCCAGAGGGTGCCGCTGCAGTCCCAGCCTCGCCCGCGGCTCCCGGCTGCGGCTGGGTCCCCGCGGGATACGCGCCCGGTAGGGGGCGCCCTGGATCCGCTGGCTCCCTCCGCCCACGGGAGGCGGCCACGGCGCACCGAGCCCGGGGCACTCGAGCGCACAGCCCGGCGGGCCGCAGCGGGGAGGTGCGGAGCGCGGTGAGGGCGGCTGCGGGAACCAGCCGCCGCCCCTGCGCTCCGGGGCTGCGGGGCGCATGGGGCGCAGGGAACTGGGCACCTTTGCAGGCTGTGCGCCCGGCCGCCTGCTGCGGTGAGACGCGGCACCGGACGCCTCCAGAGCCCGGGCAGTCGGGAGTATGACCATGGCTGGGGGCCGGCGGGGACTGGTGGCCCCGCAGAACACGTTTCTGGAGAACATCGTGCGGCGGTCCAACGGTAAGCGCTGCTTCAGGATTTCGGTTGCCCAGGTGGTTTTTAAATTTTATTTATTTTTTTAAAACGAGAGCGGTGATTTGCAACACCTCCTGTTCGGTGCCGGCAGATGCAGGGGCATCCTGGAGCTCTGCGCATCGGCCTCTCCCGTCCTGGAGGTGGGCAGGGTCGGAGAGGGGCTGCTGCGCCCCATCTCTGGAGGAGAGATATCTAGGCGGCGCCTTTGGGGCCTTTTCCCTCTCCCTCCCGTTGTCTTCTCCAGGAAAGCCTGGCAGTTGGTGAGCAAAGTCCTGGGAAAAGTGGCTGCAGGCTGGCCATCTTCTAGCACTGCGCTCCTGATGCGCACTGCCCGCCTCCCCGCGGATGCTCCCCGGAGTCCCAAGGCGCCAGGGAAGCCAGAGCCAGCAGCAGAGCTGGGCCACTCAGATCCTGACCCTGTC
The DNA here is from genome assembly GCF_018167655.1 of Microtus oregoni. Taxonomy (NCBI): domain Eukaryota; kingdom Metazoa; phylum Chordata; class Mammalia; order Rodentia; family Cricetidae; genus Microtus; species Microtus oregoni. The sequence goes on from NW_024543221.1 coordinate 16,030,232, forward strand.
CGGCTTCGGGGATGTGCCAACTCCACCTTCCATCCCCTAAGCAGGAAAGTCTGCCCAGCAGAAACGCGTTGGCAGGGCTGTCTTTTCCATCTTCACCAACCAGCTAGAGCAGATAGCTCGCGAGGTTCCGATGGTTTTCCTGGACTCAGCTTGGGAAGTAGAGAACACAGGCAGGAGTGAGCTAAGTGGTCCCAGGCACAAATCTGATTTATTTCTTCTCTTTAAAACCCGGTCAGTCTTGTCTTCCATCACCCGCAGACTCTCTAGTTTATCCATTATCCAAGAAACCTGAGCATAGCACGAGGTTTCTCTGTCTTTAAGGACAGTACGAAGCGAAGCAGCAGGGAGGAGAGAGTCCTATGACGGATGGAGAGGGAACACTTCCCAACACCTTTTAACGCAGGGTTTACAGTTTCCTGTGGTTTTAGCCTGAAACCCTGGAGGCGAAAGTCCTCAGAGCAGGCTCCCCAAAGGAGCAATCCAAACCTTTCCCACCTGAGCAGTCCCGGATTAGGGAGTTACTCCATACACCTGTTCACCAGGCTACAGAGGCGCTCCTCGCCGGCTCCCGGGCCTCTCTCCTCCCAGAAGCTGGTGACGTTCTCCTGCGGAGAGGCTGTGAAGACCTAAGGCAAGAGCTGGGTTTTGACCATGTAAACATCATGGCGTGGAGCCTTGGAACTCGGCTTGAAAAGGATGAGCTACCAGCTGGATTCAGTTAGGGATTGAAGGGAAGGGCATCAAAAGTGACCTCTGCCACTTAGACATTCTCTTTCATTAGAAAAGCAACTGGACTTTATAAGAAAAAGCCTATCCTCTGTAATAGCAAATCTTACATGCTCCTTAAGTACTTTCTCGGGAATTACCCCATCTTTATTGTGTGTCCCTTAAAGATAAGAGTACTGACTGGCCGTTGCCATTCCTCCAAGGTTTAAAGGGGTTGTTTAGAGCAAGGTCACGGTCATTACCTGGGGCCCTGTGCATTAGTGTGTGTGTGTGTGTGTGTGATAATTGCTAACCGGGCAGCCACAAGGAACCCTTCTGCCATAAAAATCTGGAAGCAATCATAGTTTAAGTTAGTGTATTATTATGGCTCCATTAACTGACCTGGTATGGACACCATCTTGCAGATTTGGGGACCCCACTGTGAGTGGCATTTAACTTTTGCACAAACACCATGAACATTAATGAGACGTCTATCTGCTGGAGAGGAAGGGGCGTCCTGTAAGTCAGCGGGGAAACTATTGTGGTGTGCTCTGTGGCCTGGAGCAGGAAGAGGGTGCTGCAGGCTATAGCCAGGGCTGCTTGGGTTTATCGGGAGTTAAAAACTCCTACAACCGTCCTCCTGGTTAGTCGATGTCAGCGCCGGTCCCCTGTGTAAGCATAGGTAGAAAGTCGATAAAGCAAGTGGCCTGGAGTATTTTTAGCTCTGGCCCTTTCTTTTCTCAGCACCTGGTCCAACAGCTTGATTCCCATCAACTAAAAAGGAGCAACACAGACAAGCCCGAAACTCTGGGGGGTGGGGTGGGGTGGGGTGGGGTGGGGTGGGGTGGAGGAGCTGGAAGACATCTTACATACTCTGTTTTCAGGCAAAGCGTGCTGACTTGAAATATGGAGTGTACAGTTTTTGGTAATCATTTTCCTAACAGTACCCAAGTGTGAATGACTGAATACCGTGGATGCTAAGACAGCTCAATATCTACCTGCATTGTAGTTTACCTTTTTATATTACTGTCAGCTGAAGGTGGTGGGGCGGGCCTTTAATCCCAGCACTTGGGAAGCAGAGGCAGGTGGATATCTGTGAGTTCAAGGCCAGTCTGTCTACAGAGTGAGTTCCAGGACCAGCCAGGGCTACACAGAGAAACCCTATCTTGAAAAACCAACATATATACATATACACACACACATATATACATATGCACACACATATATACATACATATATACATACAGATGTACACACACATGTATCATTTCTTGAAAACCTGGCAATGTATTTGTGGTCATCACAACATTTAAATAGCATTTACCTTTAAATAGCAATGCTCCATAGTCACCTTAGTAGGAATTTTACCCCAGTGTGTGATGAGCAACAAGCTGAGTCCTATGCTAAGTGGCCTGCTCACAGTGTCTGGTCGGAGGTGCTGCAGCTGGTGGTTGCTAGAGGGGGTACTGTGGATCAAAGCCAGGGCCTTGAACTCGCTGGGTAAGCACTGCACCATTGAGTTGTACCCAGCCCTCATGCAACTTCTTGTGTTTTATTTTTTCTCTGCTTGATGAACCTTGGTTGGAAAATGCTTTGGTCATCTCTAGAAGAATGGCCGAGAGAACGTGCAAAGGGGTTAGAACTAGCTTTGTTTGGGTGCCTGGAGGATGTGGTGTTCACAATGTCCCAGAGCTGTAGATGAGACAGAACTTAGCCACCATCTAGTCTGTTCTTCCTCGCCACTGTGTGGATGAGGGTTGTTCCGGTAGTTCTTCCACGGTCGGAAGGGCAGGACCAAGGATGTCCCCTCCTTGCTCTCGGGAGTGCACTGTGAAGTGTGCACCGTGAAACCGCGTCCCTGTGTCACCGTTGCTCTCGCTAGAAGCGGATTTCCCAGTGGAGATGAAACAAAATGTTATATCAACAGGAACAGCCACCATGTTGGCCAGCAGCCATACCACCAATCCCGGCAGAACAACAAGGCAGAGAGGAGCCCAGGAACAGTCAAGAAGCCGGGGGCATCTCACCTTTGTAGGGGGGAGGGCTCCTGTGTGTGTGTGTGTGTGTGTACCTCAGGGAACCCAGGGTCACTTTCATGAGTCTGTGAACCCCAAGATCCAACAGAAGGACATGTTCCCCGTAAAGTAAAGGAGCCAGGAGCTCTTGAACAGTTCTTAGTAGTGGGAAGCAGACTTTTCAAAATGGGCGGTAAATGGGGGTCCGGGCAGCAGGCCGTTGTGGATTTTCATTCAGAGAAGATTTTTTTTAAATATATATTTTTTTTAATAAATTTATTTATTTACTATGTTTACAATGTTCTGTCTGTATGTATGCCTGCAGGCCAGAAGAGGGCACCAGATCTCATTACAGATGGTTGTGAGCCACCATGTGGTTGCTGGGAATTGAACTCAGGACCTTTGGAAGAGCAGACGATGCTCTTAACCGCTGAGCCATCTCTCCAGCCCTCAAAGAAGATTTACTGGACATAGTTACTGAACCCTGGGATAGACAGTAACGAGAAACCCTCTTACTCCTAGTGAGCTTGTTGTGTGACTTTCTCTGGGTACATAGCAGGCCCCATGACTGATCAAAATCTGGAGCCTATTCCAGTCTACGAGTTTAAAGGTGCATGGATTGGGGGTTAAAAGTGACCCCCAAAGAGCTGAATCACCAAAGGCCCACCCAGCATGGGTGATCGCGTGAAGACTGCTTCCCTAAACCCCACCTCAGTCTTCCCATCTGTGTGCTCCATGTTCATGGGGGCAGGATGCCACAGTGGGTTGGGACGGAGTGACGGGAAGTGCAGGCTCTGATGCTCTCACACCCGCTTTTATGAGGGGTGATCACACCTGCTCTAACTTCAGGACAGCGATGGCCACGTGGTGCCTGGAGGATGGAGTTCTGGAAGGAAGCCACACCCTGGTGAATCTTGATCAAAGTAGCTGCTCCTGTTCTGTGGTGTGGCTGGCGCCAGTGGCTGCTCAGGCCTCTGGGAACATCAAACATAAAATGCCTTAAAGTCTCTTGGGTTGATTTTGACGGAATATGAATTTTAGGTCTGATCAGTGGCTGTGCTTTGGATTGTCAGCAGTCAGCAGGAGTGATGAAGACGCCTCGCTCCATGTGAGTTCACTCACGAGTGCGTCCACCATCCTTTGAGAGCCTACGGGATAGCGCGCAAGACGGCTCAGCAGGGAGAAGAGCTTGTTGGACTAGCCTGACTGCCTGAACTGGACCACAGGGGAGGGAGAGCCAGCTTTCTGACCTCCACATGCACTCTGTGGCGCGCGCGCGCACACACACACACACACACACACACACGCGTACACACTCAGGTACACACATACATACATATACACACTCAGATGCACATAGACACACATACAGAGACACACACATACACACTCAGATACACATAGAGACACACAGATACACAAACTAAGATATACACACATACAGAGACACAGGCACACACAGACACACAAACACAGATACATACACATACAGATATACAGACACATGCACAGAGACATACACAGAGGCAGATGCACACATGGACAGACACACAGATAGACACACAGACACACACAGACGCCCACATAGACACATGCATGGAGACATACACAGAGACAGACACACACAGTCATACATACACAGACACACATATACAGATACACACACAGTCATACAAACACAGATACACAGGTACATACACAGATATATACAGTCACACAAACACACAGACACACACACAGATACATACACACCCTGTTGGCTTTGCTGCTCTTTCTATTTATGGCAGGAAAGTACTCTCTCTTCCACAGCACTTTTTGACAGTTGCTTAAGTCCAAAGGCACCTGTTGTCAGAAACTCGCCGAAGCAAATAAGAGATCTGTCTTAGGAAGGTCAGCAAACCGAGGTGCCAGAAATCTCCAAAATATTATTCTTATCAGAACAATTTTTTTTTGAGACAGGGTTTCACTGTTTAGTTCTGACTGTTCTGGAACTCTCTCTGTATGCTAGGTTGTCTTCGAACTCACAGAGATCCACCTGCCTCTGTCTCCCGAGCGCTGGGATTAAAGGCGTGCGCCACCACCGCCTGACCAGAACATACGTTTTAATGTTTGAGAACCTATATCTGGCAGTTGTAGGTACCAGTGAGACTCAGTCCACATCAACAGGAGCAGAATGCAGCACATATTCATGCAGATTTATGTGCGTGTGTAATTTACAGACTGCCAAGTCAGCTGTGTTTGTGTATAGTGTTAAGATGGCTCAGGTTGTTGATATAATTAGTTAGCAAACAGGATGGGCACTGTTGGTAGTGTTATGTCTCCTCATGGACATGTTGAGCTGTGGTAATATTTGTGAAACAGAAATCAGGCTAAAATACGTGCTGAGAGCGGAACTTGTCTGGGTCTGATCCATGCCTGTTTCTCTGTATGGTCAACGCTCAGGCAACCCTTCAGCTGTCTTCTCTAAAGAGTTAAAACCTTGACTGCAGTGACTGACATTGGCTGGGAACTAAGAGCCTGAAGTCTTGTGATGTAGCCAAGGCAATAAAGCCTCCCAACTCCATAGCTTTAATAAGTAAGATCCACACGTCTTAAACACCCATTTCAAAGCAGCATATGCATTCGGGAAGCACCATGGGAAACGGAGCCACTGGTTTTCTTCTTCCCCACACCAGGTCTTCATTCCAGCAGGACCTTGTGCCTTGAAGCAATGCTTTTGTTCTTTCCCTTGCAATCCTTAGCTCATGGTTTAAAAAATGCATTTAGAATAAGCCTTAGTTATTTACCCAAAAGGAACCTTCTCAGGGATGGACATGTCATCTGCGTGTGTTAGTATTTGATTTGTTCCTCTAAGTGGCCACGTCCGTAGTTGGGGAACATGAGCAGTGGACTCCTGGGATCTCATTTCTGACAGTCTTCTGGGCTCCTCTTTCAGTCTTTCATCCTCTCCAGAACATTTCTCCCACTGGGTGTCCACCATCCGGGGACACTCAAACTGTTTTTAAGCAATTGTCATTGAGAAGTGCTGTTCTTTCCCGCCCTTCTCCCCTGCTCCCCCTCGTCTTCCAATGCTGCTGCTTGATCTCGCTTGACAAAGTCTCACCACATATCCAGGCTGGCCTTGAACTCGTGACCCTCTAACTTCAGCATCCCCTCCATTTTCCAGGTTGGGGTTATCGGTGTGTACTGGTATGTCCAGCTTAAATCCTGCTCTCAGCTCTTCCCCTCATTCATAGCTCATCCTGTGGACTCAAGCAGACCCAACCCACTGGTATATGTATATTCATTTGAAAAGTTTTTATTCTTAAGTATTTTTTTTTCCAGATAGGGTTTCTCTGTGTAGTTCTGGCTGTTCTGGAACTCACTCCATAGACCAGGCTGGCCTCGAACTCATGAAGATCCACCTGTTCCTGCCCCCCGAGTGCTGGGATTAAAGGTGTGCACCACCACCACCTGGCTTATTCTTAAGGATTTTAAAAGTGGTTTAATACAGTAATTGAAATGTACACAGAGCAACTTTGTATAGCTTGTCCCCATTTCTTTGCAGAGTCCTGTGCCATCATCACCTTTGTGGGGAGACAGATCATCTGGCGGTGATCCACAGACTGCGAGTCTTTCTGACCCAGCTCCCCTCCCCCTCCCATAGTAACCCCCCCAGCCTTCCTGCCCCTGACTTCCTGCCCCCTTCCACAGGGAGCTGTCTTCTGATTTTATAGCTACTTTTTCTTACTTTCCCTCAAGTTTCACCACCTTCGATCTGCCTTCTGAGGAGGGCAGCTTGGTTCCTCTGTGCTGGGGGTGTCAGACGCATGGGCCTCTGAATGCATCTTCTCTGGTCAGCTGTGGCTCCCTCGGGGGTTGCTTGTCCTGTCCGGTCTCTTTCCTTGCTGCCTGGCGTGTCATTGTGTGGCCACATTTTATGTGCCTGTTCTGATGCTGAGGGACATGTGGGTTTCCAGTTTGGGGCTTTCATTCTTGCACCTGCCTTTGGGACACGTGACATGTGTTTCTCTTGGGGGATACATCCCTGGTGTGTACGCTTCACTGTGGTGGATGTAGCTAGACAGTTGTGTGAAGAGTTTGCTTCAGCCCAGACCCCCTTGCCCCTGCTGTGGATGAGGGTCCCTCTGCTTCAAGTCTGCAGCATTTGGTCTTCTCTCTGTCCTTTGCTCAACCAATCTAGTAACAAATGTCTGGGGTCATCTGGGGCTATTTTCCTAGTGAGCGTGTGGCCAAAATGAAATGAAAACAAAACTTGTTCTCGTCCTGTGGGACGCTCAGGCATGGAGGGATTTTAAACATTCTCATGTGTGTGTGTCCTCATGCGGCCGTGAGGGACCTGGAGATGTCACCCTAAAGGTTATATGCAAAGGGCACAGGCAAGGCTTGTGGTGTTTGCTTGGCTTTGTTTTGATTTTGTTTTTAGTATGTGTGTTTAGGACATTCATTTTCTTGTATTGAGAAAGCATTAAACTCAGGGGACAGAGATTATGTAAGAGCTTGAGCAGAAGGGTGAAGGAACTGGGGAGCGACATCATTTACCCACTTCCTCTTTGAGGACATTTATCATCTTCGTAGAGTTGGCTTTAAGGTCATTTTCCTGTGCTTCAGCTGTGCTGGACTGTTCAGGGCTTGCCGTAGTGGGACAGCTTGGCTCTGGTGGGTCTGTTACTGATTGTGTTTTTGCGCTGGCGTCTAGGCATCTGGTTTAGGTGATTATGACTCTTTCCTGAGAGAAATGGTAAGAAGTGACCGACAGGAGGGGTCAGGCGCAGTGGAGGACTCAAAAGCAAACGAGTGGCTGGGGAGGGACAGGCTCAGTAAAGTGATTGTCACCCAAGCAAGGGGACCTGACTTCAACCCCAGCACCAGCATAAAAGCCTGACATGGTGGTGCTTACAGCCCAGTGATGGGGAGATGAATGTAGGGGGACCCTGGGTCTTGCTGGCCAGTTAGTGAGCTCCAGGTTCAGTGAAAGAGCCGGGGGGGGGGGGGAAGGGAGGAAAGGGAAAGAGAGAGGGAGGGAGAGAGGGAGGGAAGGAGGGAGGGAGAGAAAGCGAGCATGCGCTAACATTGACCTCTGGCCTCTACATCTATATACATCTATAGGTACACACACATACACACATACACACACACACACACACACACACACACAACATTTGCATATACACACAGAAAATAATCAGAAGGGAATTAAAATGCAAAGGCTGGCTTGTGACTCAGTGTCGTAACTGGTGAACCTCTTGAAAGCTGGGTTCTGTGCCTGGGAATTCCAGGAGAAGGAAACGTTTGTGCCTCTGGGCCTCACTGAAGAAGCCTCGATGAAGCTCGGCATGAGGTCTAGAAGATGGTTCTGCAGACTCAGCACTTACTGCGTCTTTCCTCTCCGCACATCTCACCCAGGAGGACTCTGACTTTGATAACTACGTCTCTTCTGTGCGGCTGGATGTGGGATGTCTGGATCGTGTCAAGTCACTGAATAAAAAGGTAGCAGAATGTGGGAAGATTTCTTTCCTAAAATCTTCCTGCCTCTGGCCCATCGCTGCCCTGCCTCTGGGGAGCTCATGCCCTGGTGTGATTCTTCAGTGCACCTTAGATCTGGAGTTTGCCGCTCTTGTGTGGTCTGCTGATAGAGAGCTGTCTATCCAGCCTCTCGCCGGGTGCTCACGGCCTCTGCTGTAGCAATCAGATGTGTATATTAATGACAGACCACTTAAAGTCCTTGTGACTGGGTGTCATTGAACAATGCCTGTCATCGGCCTTCTTACCCACACTCAGGTGGCAGCGCTTCTGATTAGCCCCATGTTGCATAAGACAGATGTTCCGAAGTGAGTGGAGCCCGTCCTACTATCATCGATGTAATTAGTAAGCAAGAGGCACCCCACAGCTGTCACAGTGGCTCTGCAGTGCCGCCAGGGGTTTCTTTTTTGTTTTTGAACAGGATCTTGTTACACAGGCCACCATGTCACTGACTAGCCAGTGCAGGTGCTTCTGCAGGAAGAGAAGGGCCTCAGTTTCCTCTTTCCGCGAAGCCTGGTTGTTCTTGGTATGCAGGGGTCAGTGCTGGAAAGACAGAAGATACCAGCACACTCCACTCCAGTCCATGGCTTAACTTTATTTTGTATTAAGAGTTAACTTAGAAAAATACATCTTAGGCCAGAACTTCACTTTTCAACCGTGACAAAGAAGATGTGGTTAATTTGAGTGGCAAGACTGCATTTAGTCAACTGTGTGTGCAGATATTTACATTTACACTTGCTTGTGTGTGCACGTGTGTGTGTGTGTGTGTGTGTGTGTGTGTGTGAGTGTGTGAGCACGCACGTGCGTGTGGAGGTCAGAGGACAGCTTTTGAGAGTCAGTTCTCTCCTTTTACCTTGTAGGGCCCAGGATCAAATCCAGGCTAACCTTGGTGGAAAATGCCTTTACCGGCTGAGCCAGCTCGCCTGCATGGGTAGTTGTAGTTTTAGGTTTTTATTTTACTTTGTCTTTCTTGTAGCTTCATTGAGACTAAACAGATTATAGTCGTGTGTAGCCGTCCTGAAGGCTCGGGGTTTCTCCAGGGGCTAGGGACCTGCGTACATTCTGTTTGGATTGATAGGTCCACTGTCTTTTGTCTTCCCAGCCTGTTCTGTGTCTTGGGAGACCGGCCTGTGTGGATCACAGCTGCTGGCTTCATCTTACTGTTGTTCCACGTGAGATAGGAGGTACCTGGTGATCTTCTGAGGTTTTCCCTGCCAATGCACGGAGGATGACTATTCCCTAGTTAATGATTCCATCCGTGCATCCATGGGGTCCTGGTTGTCCCTCCAGGGGTTCTCCGTGGGGGTCTGGGAAGACTGCACAGATGTGCACAGGGCGTGACTGTGTCTTTCCCACTCTGGTTTGTCAACTTCGTCCCTGTGTTCAAAAGCTGCTGTGGTGGGCACATCTACACTCGGGAGTTGGCAAAGGCTGAAACCACTTTCCCCTCCTGAGGGTCACCTTGCTACCATTCTGCCTCCTCCATCTCACTCCTGCTCCTTTATGACATGTTTCTTAAGGAGCTGAGCGGCTCAGTGTTCTGGGTGGGACTGGTCCGAGGAACCAGTGACTTGTTCCACGGCTGAGTAGGTTTCTCAGCCTTTGTGTGACCTAGTGTGTGCTGTGTGGGTGAGTTTGGCGAGAGATGTGCCTTTAAGCGCATCTCAACATGCAAACATACAAACACTCGGGTGTTTGGCCCAATGAAGGCTCCATGTACAGGCTTGATGAAGTATGTTCACGTTCTTTTCTATATTTTACCAGTTTTATAATCTCACATGTCAAAGGAGAACACAAGCGGAGGGTTTATCACAGTCACCAGATGCTGCCTAGCATGAGTTATAGACACCTGGGCAATTGTTATTGTCTAGACTGTGGACCAATAGTCTTTCTTAGCTGTGCACCAAAGCCTTGATAGGCATCTTCTTTGATCTTCCTTATAAGCCTGTTCTGTGGGAGCTGCCATTATTCCCATTTTACAAGCGTAGAGACTGAAGTTTGAAGAGATGACCTCAATCAATGTGGGTTCATTTCCGGCAGTAGAATCTTTAGAGGCTGAAGAAGCGAAATCTCTCATCTCATATCCTACTTAGTGTGAGAGTTAGTTCAACTGCCAACTTGACACATCCTAGACTCATCTGGGAAGAGAGTCTCAATGATGACTGCCTGGATTAGGTTGGTCTCTGGGCATGTCTGTAGTAGATATCTCTACTGTTGAGGTAAGGTGATCCAGCCTGAAAGTGGGCAGCATTATTCTCTGGGTTTGGACCTTGCATTGTGTAAGAGAAAGCTAGCTGAGCACCAAGTGTGTATGTTTCCATTTCTCTCTGCTCTTGTGGGTGTGAGGTGCCCAGCTGTTTCTGCCTCCTGCTGCTGTGACTCCCCTGCTGTGATGGACTGTACCTCTAGGGTGTGTTGCCACAGCAACAGAGATGAAGCCAGAAACTTGGGGGATGGGCCCCAGCTTTCTGTGCTTCTGTGAAGCCTCCTGGCAGCTCTGATGGGTGTGACTTCTGGGAGCCCTGCTTTAGAGACATCTCCCCCTCTTCATGGGTGAGGTAAACACTTGGCTCCCAGGCACATGTGGACGGAGGAATGTGTGCATTGGGGCGAGAGCGCATGCTTCCTCTGCTGACTTTCAGTCAGTGTCTTAAGTCCTCCTTTCTCTAAGTACAGTGAGCTTCTCACCTGATCTACCCATCAACCTTTGCTGGCTATCCCTGGAATGTCATACCTGACTCCCTCTGTCACCCAACACTCTCTGTTCCTTCACCTTGAAGACTCGAGAGTCGCAGTCTGCAGGAGGCTCCTTTTTTATATTTTTTCTAGCTTTTTGGTAATCCTTTGAAAATGAAGAGATTGGTGTGTCTACCATTTTGAAATGGTAGCATGCTTTTTCTAGGAAGAGAAAGTCCTAGGTTCTGGTCTCCTGTCTGGTCCTTTCCCAGACAGCTGAACACCCGGCGGTTCCCCCATGCTCCACTAATAGCTTTTCTCCTTGTCTTTGCATTGAATGTCTCTTGGCAGCCATCCCTTCCCGGTCACTTGTCACAGTGATGCCTGCTCCCTTTGTGCCTCCCTGAGGAACAGAGAAGAGGTGATCACTTTCCTGCTCATCACAGAGGGTCATGGCTCACACCTCTGCAACATAAGCAATAGTTGCAAGAGAAAAGCACAATTGATTTATTAATGTGCATGTGTACATGGGGCCACACATGACGTGAGACTCAAAGGAAGGACCAGATGGTAGGAACCAAATAGTCTCTTTATGGGGAGGGGAGGGCAGTGTGGGAGAGGCCTGTTGGCAGTTTCAGAGGGGAGATATATATATGTGTATATATATATATATATATATATATATATATATATATATATAGTGTTTATTTTAATGTGTGTGGGTGCACACGCATGTCACGGCATGTCTGTGGAGGTCAGCTGTGGGAGTACATTTTTTCCTTCTACCGTCTACATCCTAGGACTTCCTCTGCAGGTCGTCAGGCCTGGTGACAAGCGTCTTTGCACTGATCTGTCTTGCTGGCTCTGTAATAACTTAAGGGGTAATAAATGAGTTTCAGAGAAAATGAGTATGTCCAGAGACCAGTGGCCTGAGAAGCAGTTCCCGTGGCCTCTAGGTACAGTTTGGTTTTCAATCTCCTCCTCTGTGATGTTTAATCTTCCTTGGCTAATGAAATTCTAGTAAGAAGATTTGAAGGCAATTGTGTTCCCTGTTCTGAGGTCCAGTCTCCAGGCATAGAAGGCATTTGTTACTGGAGAAAGTCTCTTCTTGCTCTGTGGATGAGAAAGAACCAACAAAGATTACCTGGGGTAGGTGGCTGGGGAGGGTCAGAGGTGCCTTGATTCTGAGGCTTTCTCAGGTTCACACCCAGGGTGCCTCCTCTGGGGCATCAATCCCAGCCTTCCTTTCTGTCCTCAGTCTCCCCAGGGCCCTCTCCAAATGTCTTGATTCATGGCTAGGTCTCACTTTGGGAACGTGCTCTATAGGTCTACCAGGTGCTCTTGTATCCACTGTTGGCCTGTCCCCACACCTCAGACCCTTGTCCCTCATCTTCTCTCTCTCCTCTTCTCCCTCCATCTGCCTCCTGTCTCTGTCTCTCACCAGCTGTGCCAGCTGCCTCTCCATACTGTCTGTCCGGCTCATTAGTTTATTGCCCCTGTCTGCTGATTTGCCTCCATCTCTCTCTGAGGTGGTGTCCGTCTGTCCCTGTTTGCTGTCTGTGATGTGGCCCATGTGTCTATCTGTCCTCTGCTCCCTCCGGTGCCCCAGTCTCTGCTCCTCTGTACCACGAGTTGCCCATCACCCTCTGCTCACCAGCACGGATATGGTCAACCAAGTCTGTTCAGCTCAGAGGTCACTCAGACAAACATCTCACTTTCTGTTCTTGGAAGAAAATCTAGTTGGACTAGCCCTCATAATGGCTTGCTTGGGATTTGGAGTTACATGATATGCAGAAGTGGGCAGAGGAGGCTAGATGGGCAAGCTGGCCGTAGCTGTCAAATGTACAGTATGTGTCCTATGGTCCTGCCAGGCCTGGGACGGGACACATGCTCAAAGCCTTCTTATTAACCTGAGTTGCTCTGCAACTCCTTCTGCCCACTCGACTGCAAGGCTGTGCCCCACTAAGAACTTCAAGTGACAGGAAAGTAGAGAACTAGCTTTAGGGTGTTTCTCTAATACCGTTGGGTATATGCGTGGTGTACATACATGTGTGCATGTTTGCATGTATGTGGGAACATATATATGAGAATGCTTGTGTATGTGGAAGTCTGAAATCAGGGATCATCTTTGATTATTCTTCTGCCTTATTCATTGAGGCAGAGGCTCTCAATCAAACCCAGAGCTCACTGATATGGCCAGTCTTGACACCCGGCTTGTATTGGGGAACCCTCTTCCTTCATCTGTCAAGGCTGGGATTACATGTGACCACTATACCCACCTGACATTTTATATGGATTCTGGGGATCTAAATCCATCCTCAGCCCTGAGTGGCAATCACTTTAACCACTGTTGTCGTCAGGGTTTCTATTGCTGTAAAAATATGCCAGAACCAAAAGCAGTATGGGGAGGAAAGGGTTTATTTCATCATCTAGGAAAAGTCAGTACAGGAGCCCGAGGCAGGAACCCGGAGGCAGGAACCTGGAGGCAGGAACTGAAGCAAGGACCATAGCAATGCTGCTCACTGGCTTGGCCCTTGTAACTTGCTCAGGTGCTTTCAGAACTCAGGACCACTTGTCCAAGGGCAGTACCACCCACAATGGGCCAGGCCCTCATAGAGCAACCGTTAATTAGGAAGATGCCTCACAGACTTTCCTGAGGCTGGTCTGGTAGGTATAGCACGAATAATAGAAACACAGAGACAGATGTTGGGGTTCAAGCTGAAGATCAGAAAAACAAAGCAGCCAGCCACTAGAGAAATCTCACCTCTACCAAGGCTCAGACAAACAGGGGCAGACTGCTGACTGCAATGCTTTGGACCAAACCTCCTACTGCACACTGAGCTCCTGTCTCCCCTGCCTTAGATTCCTCTGCCCAGCGCTATCACTCCTGTCTCCACCTCCCTAGTGCTGGGTTTAAAGGCGCCTGACTCCCGAGTGCTGGGATCACCTCTGTGTGAACTCTATTTCTGTTTTTAGACAGCTTCAATCTTGAGTAGCCCAGGGCGGCTTTGAGTCCTGGGATTAAAGGTGTGTGCCACCACTCCATGTCCTCTAGAGACTTAGCCCTGCATTCTGATCTTCAGGCAAGCTTTATTTGTTAAAACACAAATAAAATATCACTATAGGTAGGGACATTTCTCAGTTGAGGTTCCCTCTCCCCAGATGGCTCTATCTTGGGTCAAATTGACAAAACCCTAGCCAGCATAGCTAGTGGGTCACCTCCTTAGCCTCTACTCATTAATATATACATTTAAAGATTTATTTAAAAAAATTAATTATGTGTCTGTGTGTGGATATGTGCACATGCACACAGATGTTTGTGGGGGCCAGAAGGTGTTGGATGCCCCAGAACTTGAATTCCAGGTGGTTGTCAGCTGCCTAGTGTGGGAGCTGACACATGGGAACAGAACTTGGGTCCTCTGTAAGAGCAGCACACACCTTTAACATCTAAGCCATCTTTCCACTCCCAGTTTTATCCAGACATTCGTGTATTAAGACATCACTGGTTATAAATATGAGAATGATTTTTGATCCATTAAGCTATTGAGCTGCTTTTAAACAACTGACCCCATAAACAAATGCTTCTTAGTATTTGTTCATTTGGGCAGGGGCTCATCTCTATTATTAATCTAGCTTATTAAATATCCTCTAGTAATAGAACACGGCCGTGCCTCCCCTTCCACTCTGCTTGTGAGGCAGAGTCATTTGTTGTTAATGTTTTTTTATTTGGTGCTGGATGAAGAAGATACCTTTGAAACTGTGTGCTTTGGGTACTTGCTCAGTAAACGGGGTGCTTGAGTTTGCCTGCTCAGTAAACGGGGTGCTTGAGTTTGCCTGCTCAGTAAACGGAGTGCTTGAGTTTGCCTGCTCAGTGAACGGGGTGCTTGAGTTTGCCTGCTCAGTGAACGGGGTGCTTGAGTTTGCCTGCTCAGTAAACGGGGTGCTTGAGTTTGCTTTGGAAATTGAAAGCTCTCTCTGCGCTGTAATTTATGGACTTAATAAAAAACGTGTTTCTGTTTAGTATTAAAATCACAGGCGAAGCAAATAGCGATTGAATCTCTTGGGTGTTTGGTTTATTTTTTGTGAAGATTGGGCCCATGGCGATATAGAAGAACCATATTCATGCGGTTTTATTGTTGGAAACATGAGAGCAATGTGTGACTTTTTCTTATACTAAGGCTTTGGATGTTGACTTAGGCAGACAGGAGGGCTTAGCTTTGGATGTTGACTGAGGCAGACAGGAGAGCTTAGCTTCAGCATTTCCCTCCCAGCTGTGTATTCTCCCAAATATTACCAAATTTTGACCAAATTTTTCCTTCCTCCTTCCCTCCCTTCCTTCCTTTCTCTTATTTCCTCCTTCCTTCCACCCTCCCTCCCTTTCTCCCTTCCTCCCTTCCTCCCTCCCTTCCTTCCTTCCTTTCTTTCCTTTCCCCCTCCCCTCCCCTTCCCTCCCCTTCCCTTCCCTCCTTCCTTTCTCATTTCCTTCCTTCCGGGGGCTGGAAGATGCTGGTTAAGAGCATTTTCTGCCCTTGCAGAGGACTGAGTTCCATTCCCAGCACTCACATGGTAGCCCACATCTCTTTGTAACTCCAGTTCAGTGCATTCAATGATTTCCTCTGACCTCAGTGGGCATCAGTCACACATACGCTACAATACATGCATACTTGTAAGCAAAATGTTCATATGCATACAATAAAAATTAATCAAAAATATTAAAAAAGTAAAGTCAGATGTGATTTGTAGCTGTAATCTAGGTGCTGGGATAAAGTGGGTGAATCAGAGGGATTTGATTTTGGTGAATTCAAGTCTAGTCTGAACTTCGCAGGGACACAGTGAGTTCCAAGCCTGCCCAGACTTCAGAGCAGTAGAGAGATGGAGAGCAGCCTGGGTTATATAGAATGAGACCCTGTTTCAAAAACGCAAACAAAATCAAAACAAAAAGTAATTCCTGATATGGATTTCATGTAGGTTCGAGAAAACAAAGCCATTATTTTCTGCTCTTTGTCTAGGTGTTATTATGTAATTCTTGATCTTGTCATTTATTGCAGCTACTATGTTTCTGTTATTTCAGATCTAGAGCCCTGTGGAGTGTCAGGGAGATGTGTTCCTTTCCATGCGGGGCTCTGAGTTGTTGGACTTGCGCTGTGCAGTAGTTACTGTCCTTTAATCCCCAGCATTGGCAGGAAACGATGAACCTGCGCAAACCACGTGCCGAATGTGGCTTTTATCTGCGTAATTGCTCGCACCGAGTCACTTCTTGTACCATGCTTTACTGAGTCTCTCCTTTGTTATTTGTGGTAATTACAATGAAAAGCAATTTTCTAATAATTCTCTTTAGAATGTCTCTGTATTATGCTTTATGGGCAAATGGTAGGTTTGGGAGGAGCGTGAGGATCCTTCCTGCTGCAGAATGGCTGGGCTCAGGCCGCTTGGCTGAAGAGACTCCGTGATGGGGGTGGGGAGCCTTTCCAATAAACCATAGCTTTTGGAGACTGTTGGGCTTTGTCAGTGAACTGGAGGGGAGCTAAGGGTGGAACAAGATTGAAAGGAGGAAACCTCCCATTTAGTTGGGTGCAGTCTTGTCGGGCAGTAGACCCTCACAGAGGAGGAGGGTATGGGAGGAAGCAGTATGATTGGGCTAATTTTCCTGTGTGCCTGCCCATTTTAATATTCTGGGGAGGCGCCGTAAGCCCCCACCACCCACAGAGAGGTGGCTGCATCAGTATCAAGAGTACATTTCTTTTCTTTTTTGTTTCAAGAGAGGGCCTTTCTGTGTAGACCAGGCTGGCTTTGAACCGTCAATCTTCCAGCCTCAGTCTCCTTGGATATTTGAATTACACTGTAAACGGCTGTGCTCAAGGGCAGATTTCTCGGCTAGACTTTGTTGATTCCCAAGAACACATTTAGGCATCTTCAGGGTGCACACACTGGCCACCAGCGTACAGTGATCTTGTACTTTTGAATTCTTAGACTTGTGATTAACTGCCCCTCACACCTCTCTCCAGTCCTAGCAATTCCGCGGAGCAGAAGCAGTGTGGAGTGTGGCTCACCCAAGCACGTCCCTTTGAAAGGTTTCTCTGTCTCAGTAGACGCAGGCAGTAGGGAGGTGACTTTCTGGGTGGCGGCTGCTGGTGGCCTTGGAGGGTGCAGTCACCGTAGGACTTGTTCTCTGTGCTGGCATAGGGATTAGAGTCAGATCTGTGGCTTCCAGCTAATTCAGGGTCTCTTCTCTTTCCCAGTTCCACAGAGGGAAAGGAGCTCCCCACAAGGCTTGTGGGGATGCAACCAAAATTAGAATCTAACTTGTTATCTGTGTTGTTCTTTTGAGTAGATCTGAGGGAGGGGCAAAAATGATTGACAAGCTGTCTTCTTTTGAAGCTTTTACTTTTAAAATATGATTTTAGTTGAAATAGAATTACATCACCCCCCCATCCCCCGCTTTCCTTCGTCCAACCTCTCCCAGCTATCCTTCCTTCCTTGAGCCCCTCCCATGTCCCCTCTCAACTTGATAATTTTTTTCCTTATTGTTGTTATGTGCAAACTGATGTATGTATGTGTACATGTATGCATGCATGTATGTGTCTGCACAACTATATGTAAACACAGTCTGCTGAGTCTATTTTTGCTGGTGGTGTGAATGCGGTTTCCAGGCTGATTACTCTGCACAGACAGCCAATAAGGGGTTGTCCTTGTCCCTGGGAGAGGCTAATTCTTCTAGCAGTCATTAGTTGCCTGTAGTTCTTTGTTTATGGGTGAGACCCTTGAAGATTTCCCTTCCACTCTAGAGCATCCTTTTACATTGCTATTGTTCCAGTCTTGTTTTTGTAACCATTTCTAGGAGAGACATTCACAGCAGGCTTCCTGGTGTTCCGGCTCTTACAGCCTTTCCATCCCCTCTTCTCGGTTGTTTCCTGAGCCGTAGATGCAGGGACGATGGCAGAGATGTAGCCACTGGAGCTGGGCTCCCACCAACTCCTGTTCCCTCCTTCTGTGCCGTTGAGGTTTTCTGTGGTGGTCTCCATTGGCTGTAAAGAGAGGCTTCTTTGATGAGGTGTGGAGGCTACAATTATCTGTGAGCATGAGGGTAAGATGTAGGATCTGGCTGGGGATTATGCTTGTCTAGCAAAGTGACAGTAGTGGATTCTCTTCTAAGAGCCAAGACCTCACCAGCCCCAGGAACTGGCTAGGTTTGCAGCATCAGGCATGATTTCTCTCCTGTTGCATGGACCTGAAGTTCAGTGAGAGCTATTGGCTCCACTTCCACCTGAGTGCCACTCCCTGCACTGTGGCGCATGAAGAGGAGTGAATTCCATTCTGACTTTTTATACCCATAAGTTTATTCTTATTGTTTCCTTCCCCCATACTCTCGCTGATAGCCTCCTTTTCCACAAGACGTCCCTGTCTGCTTGCTTCTCATGTATTTCATCACTCCCTTTACTTCCTCCTCCTCATTTGAAGTCTCTTTTTTCCTTTGCATTGTCTCCTTTCTGCCTTCAACACATCACCCCCCCCACATACCCACCACACATCCACACCACACACACACACACCATACACACACACCACACACACACATACCCACCACACATCCAAAAACACACCATACATCCATACACACCACACACACACACATACCCACCACACACACACACCACACATATGCACCACACACACACACACCACACACACACATACCCACCACACACCACACACACACACATCACACATCCACACATCCAAAAACACACCATACATCCATACACACCACACACACACACCACATACACACACCACACATTCACAAACACACCACACATTCATACACACCACACACACATAAGCACACACCACACATACACACACACCACACACTTAATATATACATATATATTAATATAGATAATAGCTAAATATAGAATCAACGTTTGCGAGAAAGCATGCTTTATTTGACTTTCCACGTCGGGCTTATTCAGTGTAACATAATGATCTCCAGTTCCATCCACCTTTCTACAGATGTCGTGATTTAATTTTTACTTGCGACTACATAAAGTTCCTCACACATTTCTTTACCCATTCATCTTTGACGGGCATCAAGGCAGGGTCCTTCTCTTGGCTATTGTGAATAGTGCAGCCTGTGCAGGTCAGAGCACAGCTTTGCAGGAATTGCTGCTGTCCTTCTCTTATGTGGTTCCTAGAGTTTGAACCCAGCTGTCAGGACGGCAGCAAGCACTGTTACCCATGAGCCATTTTGCCCACCTTCAAAACCATTTTGATTTACATTTTGGTAGTATGGCTTTTATTTCTTAGTTTTCTGCTAGCTTTTATCATTGAGTAGATGCCCTGGTTTCTTGGGTAGTGTCAGGACCTTTGTCTTGCTAGGCAGCCTCTGTTTTAGCATCTCCAGCTAAAACTGGACTTCTTACGGGACTGCTTAGTATTCTCAAGACTGCAGAAGCAGAAATTTTGCAAAACTAAACATTGAGATATAGGACAGAGCTTGGCACAGCACCAACTTTACTGTGGAGGAGGCGTGCGCTAGACCCAACAGAGTCCAGGGGAGAAGAGTATACAATGATGGAACACAAGGATGCAGACATCAGATAACCAGCGTCACCTCAGCAACAGAACACGAGGATGCAGACATTAGCACCACCAGGGTCATCTCAGCATAGAACACGAGGATGCAGACATCAGAGCCACCAGTGTCATCTCAGCACAGAACACGAGGATGCAGACATCAGCACCACCAGGGTCATCTCAGCATAGAACACAAGGATGCAGACATCAGAGCCACCAGTGTCATCTCAGCACAGAACACGAGGATGCAGACATCAGCACCACCAGTGTCATCTCAGCACAGAACATGAGGATGCAGACATTAGCACCACCAGGGTCATCTCAGTGACAGAACACAAGGATGTAGACATCAGCACCACCAGGGTCAACTCAGTGACAGAACACGAGGATGCAGACATCAGAGCCACCAGTGCATCTCAGCACAGAACACGAGGATGCAGACATCAGCACCTCCAGTGTCGTCTCAGCTGCCTAGAGTGATGCTCTGACTATCTCAGCTATAAAGCAGTGGTCTTGAGGCATATAAGATGTCATTTTTGATTTTAAGAAGAAAGTCAAAAGGGCTTTTCCATCGCTAGCAGAGGCCAGAGGGCCTCACACTGTTCCCTCCTCTGCAGCTGTTTGTGGGAATCTCCAGTGAGATCAGGCAGTGCCAGGAGTCAGGGCAGTGTGGTGACTTAGAGCCCTGGTCCTTGTTAATGAGTTAGAGACCATTTTGTTTTCATGCCTTCTGGGCTTTCACTCAAATGAGCTGTCTGCAGCAGCCATGTGAAGACCAAGGTATGATATCAGTGCATGGCTGTTAGATTGGATTACAGAGCTTGGCAGCTCCATTGTCTTCACCTCATCTTTGACCTCTGGACCATGAGTTACTGTCTTTCTGCTAGGAACTGGCAGACCACAGTGGTGGAGCCTGTCACAGTTAAGCTGTGGGTGAATATAGGGTCACCTAGCCCAAGCTTTGTCTTCATCCTCTCCACGCGGGGGCAGAGGCAACTATGGGCCCAATATGCAGAACAGAATCTTCACAGGGCAGGATCTTCACAGAGTGGGGTCTTTACTGGGGGACCTTCGTGGAGGGGGGTCTTCATAGTATGGGCTTCATAGAGTGGAGTCTTCACAAAATGGGGTCCTTACTGAACAAGGTTTTTATAGAGAAATGGAGACTTCACAGAACAAGGTCTTCACAGGACTGGGGTTTCCACAAGATGTTTCACACACACACAATGCACATATATTCATGCACACGCACACATGCACCCACACAATGCACGTACACATGCATACATGCATATGAACTCGCACATATGCACACACACAATGCACACACACATGCATACATGCACATGAACTCACACATATGCACACACACAATGCATGCACACGCATACATGCACATGCACTCACACGTATGTACATACACATACTGCACATACGTGCATGAACACACATGCACTCTCATGCACACACAATGCACATGCATGCATATACACACACGTGCATGCACATGCATGTTCACATATGCACATACACACCCACTACACATACATGCATGAACACACACATGCACTCACACACACGCACGCACATGCACATCCAGCAGAATTGCAGGCTGATTACTGCAGAACCTATGCAGAGAGACATTAGCTTCCGTATTTGCGATGCAGAATTTTATGAGTCACCCTGACTGGATCTTGAGTTGCCCACTCTTGGGTATGAGGGTATCTTTGGATGAGCTTAGGAGAATTCTGTATGAATTGTTAGATTATCTTTATATTTCTGTGAAAATGGCATTAGAATTTTGATTGGGATTGCATTGGATCTGCAAGTCACTTTGGGTGATGTGACCACTTAAATAATATGAATTCTTGTATCCCGTGAACCCTGGTTATCTTCCTGTTGATTGTGTGGGAGGCGATGTCTTTTCGATGCTCTGTCCAAGTAGAGGGCTGCCTTTCTTGCGAGTCTTGGCTTCTAGTTTGTTTCCGTTTGCTGAGCTGAGAAACAGCACAGCCTAGAGTCTCTCAGGTTTGGAGGTGAGGGGAACGCCTGAGCTGTTGACTTCATAACCAACCTCTTGTTTGTCAACATGGCCAGCCAGGAAGAGGATGAACACCCTGAGCTGAGCAGGGCTGCTGTCATGGAGTCTTGCCCACACTAGTGTTTAACTTTGTTTTTAATTTTTAGACTCTGTCTTTCTGGGCCTGTCTGTTCTGTAGCAGGGAGGCGGATGTCTCGGCTCCCATGTGCAGGAGTGATGTGGGTTCCTGTTAGTCCTAGTTAGGATTCTATTGCTGTGAGAAACACCATGACCAAAAGTAACTTGGGGAGAGAAGAGTTTATTTCACCCCACGATTGCAGTCCATAATCAAAGAGAAGTGAGGGCAGGCACTCAAACCCAGGACCTGAAGGCAGGAACTGAAGCAGAGGCCGTGGAGGGCACTGCCCCCAGTGAGCTGGGCCCTCCTGCTTCAATCATTACTCAAGAATGTGCCTCCCAGGCTTGTTCAATCGGGCCAATTTGAATGAGGCATTTTCTCAGTTGAGGTTCCCTCTTCCTAGATATGTCTAGATTTCTGTCGAGTTGGTACACTGGCCTCACCCTTCCCCTCTTCTCTCTGTGATCATATTCATGCAGCACAAATGATAATTGCAAGGACTCTGGTTAGCCAGTGGCCTAAATGCAGGCCTGTGTCCTCCTGCCCCAGTCTCTGGGTGCCCAGGAACTGTTGGGACCAAGTTTATACTCAATGGACTCTTGTTCTGTTCTCTTGGATTAAACAGAACTTGGTTCCCCTGCCCCGACTCTGACATGTCTTTCTTGTTCTGTTTCTCTTTGTATAATTTATTGTTCCCTCTATGTTTCTGTCCCTTCCTCCCCTCTCTCAATCTTCCTGTTTGCCTCCTTAGCCTTTCTGATCACCATAGTTACTCGTCCCTTCCGATCTAGTTGATCCTAGTCTCAGGCAGTCTGACACAGGCCTTGGACTGCTATAACCAGCCACTTTTACAAATCCATCCGCTGTGGGGAAGATGGCAGCTTTTGTGTCCCTCCCAACACCAAGGGAACGGAGACCGGCCCAGAAGTGTATCACCCCAGGTGGAATTCCCTCCCACCCCTGAGAACCGGTAGGGAGCCAGGCACAACCCTTCCTTCTCATCTGTCTCTCTTCCCGTCTGTCCCTTCTGTGATGGTGTGGAGGCAGGAGGACTATTCTGGAAATAGATCAGCGTTCTAAGTTCTAAGAAGTTTTCCAGCAAGGGAAGATACTGAACATGGAGAAGGCAGATGGAGAAGCTAGGCTCTGGAGAAGGAATATTTTTGCCCACGTCCTTGACGGCACCTTGTCCATCAGAACAGATGAGGCAGGAGTGCACTGCTGGTTCATTGGTTAAAAATCTCATTATATTTAGAATTTCAGAGGTAGATAAATCACAGCGTTGGGTTGATTTTAGTACTCAATGGAGTAAGGAGTCTATGTGATAGAATGACAGAAAGCATAGACTTTGAAGTCACACAGACCCAATTTTGAGTTCCAGCTTCATGTGTATTTAACTGCCTATTGGGTATCTGAAGAGACTCAGTTTCTTCATGAATCAGGTGATGAAATCCATGATGCTCATTAGTAATACCACTTCATAAAGGTCGTTGGAAAGCTTACAAATCCCATCTTATAGTAGAGCATGACTCAGAGCAAACACCAGCTAATGGTGCCTGTCCTCAGTGACGCCATTGACAGGGCTCCCTTCATTCCTATGATGTGTGGCAGATCACGGGGTTATGTGGGTACCCCTAGCATACAGACACACTGTTCTGGGCAGTAATGTGCAGGTCATTCTTTACAGTTAGGGTTAAAAGGGGGAGAGGAAATAATGTCATGCTTGTTGGGGGCTTTGCGCTGGGATGAGAGGTTTCTTCCCTCCCCTCAAGACCTCTGGTAGAGGAGTTTCTTAGACCCTCTTCACGTGGTGGTGAGGGCATCCTGCTTCTTAGGAGCTATGATCTCTTTCAGGGTGTCTTAGTCACTGTTCTATTGCTGTGATGAAACATCATGACCAAGCCAACTTATAAAAGGAAGTATTTAATAGGAGGCTTGCTTACAGTTTCAGAAGGTCAGTCCATGACCATGGGAGGGCATATGGCAGCAGGCAGGCAGGCAGGCAGGCATGGTGCTGGACCAGTAGCTGAGAGCTTGTTTCTCTGATCAGCAAGTTGGGGATGAGGGGGGGAGGGAAGGAGGAAGGGAGGGAGGGAGGGAGGGAGGGAGGGAGAGAGGGAGGGAGGGAGGGAGGGAGGGAGGGAGGGAGGGGTGAGCACTGACTTGGTACAGGCTTTTGAAACTTCAAACCCACCCCCAGTGACACACCTCCTCCAACAAGGTTGCTCCTCCTAATCCTCCCCAAACGGTTCCACCTTACTGGGGACCAAACACTCAAATATATGAGCCTATGGGAGCCGTTCTCATTCAAACCACCACCCAGGGCTTTCAGAGTGCATTTGGGGCTTTTAAACTGTTAGTATACATGTGAGTGTTTATATATAGTATGGGTGCTTTGCTGACTGATGGGTATGTTAGGCCTTCTGGTGCAGGGAGTCCCCCCTGAGTCCCCTGCCTCTGCCTACATCTCCCCGCACCATGTGCTGGGATTCAGGCAAACACGCACGACAGCTCCCCGTTTATTATGGGTTTTAGGGGTCTGGGTTCTGCTTCTTGTGGCTGAACAATAAGTGATTAATTCTCTGAGCCACCTCCCTAGGCCCCTCTTTTTATTATTCAGACAGGCCTAATAGCCAAAGCTTGTCTTGAATTGTGCTTTGTGGCCAAGAATGTTGAGCTTCATATCCTCCCAAGTGCCGAGATCCCAAGTGCCGAGATCACACGTTCTCACCATCACTTCTGGCCTTGTTTTGGTTTTGAGGCAGCGCCTTGCTGTGCAGCCCTGGCTGTCCTTACGTGGCAGCCTTTCTGCTTGGTCTCCTGATTGCTAGGATGGCAGGTGTGTGCCACCTCTTTGCTTCCTTCTTCAGGTGGTTGTGCCCATGTCCATCTGTCTTGGAATTGCCTTGTGTTCAGGGGCCATGTCTAACAGTCTGATTGCACTGCAGTCTTGCCTTCTGCTTGGTATGCAGAGCACATTTACAAAGGCCTTATGTAAGTGTGGGTGAGACGGATCGAGGAGCTGGTTGTAAGTTTTCATTAGAAGAGAATCTGTGAAAATAGTAGGCGTTCACCTTCCCTTCTTGAAAGCTGTATTTATGTTCCTTTTAAGTAGATCAAACTAGGGCTGTCAGTATGGCTCAGGGGGTAAAGGCTTCTTACCACAGAAGCCTGGCAACCTGAGTTTGATCCTCCAAAATCTGTGTTAAGGTAGAAGGAGTGAACAGACCCTACAATGTTGCCGTATGACCTCTATGGGTACTCCATAGCTCATCTATACACACATTATGCAACACAACAATAATAACAATAATGAAAATAATAATGAGACTAATGATGATAGAAATAAATAAATATAGCTATTTTCAAGGAAGATGACACCTCAAAGACCTTGGTTCAGCATGGCCTCTGGCATCTCTCTCTTCTTGCCTTTTCCATGAGCAGTAAAGCAACCTCAGTCTTTGGTGTCTTTTTTTTTTTTATGAAATGCAATATTCTTTACAAACCTGCCAAATCAAGAAATAAACTCATCTGCAGAGGGCAGAGCAGCCCGCCCGACTCCATGAAGACAGGAAGAGTAGTGATCTACACTGTGAGTGAATTATCCGTGCTGTCCTAGGGGCTGAGGGCTGGCTCGGTGGGAAAAGTGCCTGCCGCAAGCCCGAGGACTGCATTTGCTCTACACCAGCTGTATGGGTGGCTGGGCGCAGTGGCGCATACCTCTAGCTCCAGCACTGGAGGGGGCAGAAACAGGTGGATCTCTGAGCTCACTCACCAGCCAGCCTAGCAGAGCCATGAACTCCATGTTCAGGCAGAGACCCTCTCTCAAAAATTAGATGAGAGCAATCAGGGGAAACAAGCTCCAACCTCTGTATGCATAAACACGCTCATGCACACGTGAGCACACATCCACTACATGCATACACACACTCATGCACACATCCACTACATGCATACACACACTATGCACACACATCTACTACATGCATACACACACTATGCACACACATCCACTACATGCATACACACTATGCACACACATCCACTACATGCATACACACACTCATGCACACATCCACTACATGCATACACACACTCATGCACATGTGAGCACACATCCACTGCATGCATACACATGCTCATGTACACATGAACACACATTCATTGTATGCACACATACACTTATACACACATGTGCACACATTCACCCAGACAGGTACATGCACACCTAAGGAACTTGCTTTGTATTATT
Organism: Microtus oregoni; assembly: GCF_018167655.1. Lineage (NCBI taxonomy): Eukaryota > Metazoa > Chordata > Mammalia > Rodentia > Cricetidae > Microtus > Microtus oregoni. The sequence goes on from NW_024543221.1 coordinate 16,056,139, forward strand.
GATGTGTATTTAGTGATATGGAAAATTAGGGATTAGCTATGTTTCATTGGAACTCACTGATGCACATAGGAGCATAAAAATGCTATTCTAGAACAAATTGGCCTCAGAGTTAGTGAGAGCCATATTTCACTATGTGCACACACACATAGGAGATACGTGTGTGTGTGTCTGTGTTTGTGTGTATGTATATACAATTTATAACAGGATAGAGTATGTCTGTATTTCTTTCAGGGCTGAGGAAAGTGGGAATATGTGTAGAGAAGGGAGCCAGGCTAAAATAATGGTTACATTGAAGACTCATATTTTATCTGTTCAATTTAAATTATTGAGATCCAAAGAGGGACACTTGATTTTCTGAGCACAAAAGGTACTGACAACTTTTGATTTTCAAATCATTAGAACCATAAATCAGCCTGCTGTCTGCCTCCTGAAACCCTGGCTGCGGAGTGAGAGGGAGACTGGTCAGTGGCATGCAGCTCTGGGCTTGCACAACTTCAAGTCAGAGGAGGTTCTGTGGTGTAAGCCCCTTGATGTCTCTCTACACTGTCTCAGGAGAAGGGTCTGGTCACTGTCCTCTCGAGATGTCTCCCGTGTGTCCTGTGAGGTTGTGCACTACTCACATGCTTTGCTTCTATAGAGGGGCCTTGCAGAATGACCAGGGCTAGTCAGGGTCAGCCAATTTGTATCCTCGGGACAAGAGGTCACGGTGCTGCAGATCCCAGAAGTGACTCCTCTGGCTCACGGGCTTTGCATTATGATGTACTTCCAGAGGGATGAAAAGTTAGTGCTGACCCTGTCTCAGGAGACCCCATAGGTTCCTGGGTTGGTGGCTAACACGCTTCCTTTCCTAGGATACACTGACCTTCAATAGCATCTACACTCATAATTTCTGGTTCCAAAGCTTGGTTCTCCCCGTTCCTCCTGGGGATATGGCTCTGTAGGAGAGACTGCACCTGCAAGCGTTAGGCCGGCTGAAATCATTCATGTCTACTAACATCCTGCCTCACGAGTTCCTTCTTTCTCTTTTGAAACAGATACTAATTTTGTGTTGGGGAATGCCCAGATAGTGGACTGGCCCATTGTCTACAGCAATGATGGATTCTGCAAGCTCTCTGGCTACCACCGGGCAGAAGTGATGCAAAAAAGTAGCGCCTGCAGGTAGGTACCCCACGTGCAGCTCTCTGGGGAGTCTCCTGGACAAAGGAAGATTGCCTTGAACTTGCTCTTTGCTTCTGGTGAAATTTTATTTCCATGACTCCTGTAGTTTGTGCATGTTCTGGGCAAAAACCAAAGGAGATATAGAACATATTTCCTACAACTGACAAATCAGTAAGAGGGGGACTGGAAATCAGAAAAATCTAGATGATGTTGTCTTAGTTAGGGTTTTTATTACTGTGAAGAGACACCACGACCACAGCAACTTTCATAGAGAAAACATTTAATCAAGGGTGGCTTACAGTTTCAGAGGTTCAGTCCATGGCAGCGTGCAGGTAGTCATGGTGATGGAGCTGAGAGTGCTATATCTTATAGGCAACAGGAAGTCAGCTGACTGTCACACTGAGGGAAGCTTGAGAAAAGAGACCTCAAAGCCCGCCTCACAGTGACACACTTCCTTCAACAAGGCCACACCTCCTAACAGCGCCACTCTCTTTGGGGGCCATTTTCTTTCAAACCACCACATTCTGCTCTCTGGCCCACAAAAGCTTATAGCCATATCGTAATGAAAAAACTGCATCCAGTCAAACTTCAAAAGCCCCCCATAGTCTATCACAGTCTCAACAATGCTTAAAAGTCCAGAGTCCAGAATCTTTTCTGAGATGCATGGCAATCTCTTAACTGTAATTCCCCTGTAAAAATCAAAATCAAAATGCAGATCACATACTTCAAGCTTATACCAGCACAGGACATACATTATGATTCCAAAACACAGGGAAGGGAGCATGGTGAGGAAGTATTGGACCAAAGCAAGGCTGAAAACCATCTGGGCAAACTCCAAACTCTGCGTCTCCATGCCTGATGTCAAAATGCTGTCCCCATCTCCAATTCCATTCAGCTTTGTTGACTGCAACACACGTCTTTCTCTTGGGCTGGTTCCACTTCCTGTTAACAGCTCCCCTCAGCAGGTGTCCCACGACTCTGGCATCTCTCACAGCTTGGGTTCTCCACGCAATCCACGCTTCACCTTCACAGCTTTGCACAGTGGTCTCTCTACTAGGCCTCCTGGCCGCAGTGGCTGTCCTTAGGCACGGAGGCACCTTCTATAACCTGTTTCGTCTATCCTTAGCTTCAACGCCAGAACCACGTGGCCCAGGCTGCCAAGTTCTGCTGCTCGTTAGGGCTGGAACATGGCCCCTTGTTTAATTGCTTCTTCACCAGCTTTCTGTTTTCCTTACGGCCCAAACATGGCTGTCCTTGAATTTGATCTTTAGACCAGGCTGTCATCAAACTCAGAGATCACCAGCCTCTGCCTTCCCACTGCTGGGATTAAAGGCCTGCACCTCCACTTCCAGCTTCAAACTTTTTTTTTTTTTTTTTGATTCCTTTCTACAAGTTGGAAGCTTAGCTGGGTGGGATCGCACCCTGAGGTCACCACTCCCTTTATCCCATTTCTTAATCTGTTTATCTCCTTGAACACAGAATTTAGCTCCATTCTGCTCTCTGGTGCCTCCTTTCTCCTCAAATATTTTTCCTTGCCCAGCTTGCTCCTTTTATGATATATCATCATCAGCGTGACCACTAATGTCCACATGAAAGGGTCTACACTAGGCTCTTTTGAGATTTCTTCTGCCAAGGGAATTAATCCCAAACTCTTCAATTTAGGCAGAGTCTTTGGTTACAAAGACAAGATGCAGCTTTTAATGATTCCATGAAATAATTTTTAATTAATTAACTAAATCAACACAGCCGTATAGCTCAGGCTGGCCTCACTTGCTAGATAGCAAGAGAAGACCTTGAGCTTCTGATGCACCTGCCTCAGACTCCCGACTGCTGAGATTACCCACAGGCCTGTGCCAGTATGCCCTGTTTATGCAGGTCTGGGAACTGAACCCAGGGCCTTGGGTTTGTTGGCAAGCAAACGCTCTACCCAACTGAGCTACATCCGCAGCCCAAATTTTTAAAACTCCATGAACATTTTATAAAGAGTATTGCAAGGTAAGGCCCCACTCACAGATTCTTTTCCCCAGTGAGAATTCTTTAGAGAATAGTTCATTCTGTCAGTTGTTCTGTTACACGCATAGCTGTGTATCTGACAGGGATACCTCGGTACCCTTGGGCCTGGACATTGGAAAAGCTGTTTTCAAGATGCTGAGCTGGCATGCAACCCAGACCCTGCCAGGCATCCCAGCAGCCTTGGCTGGATCTTGGCTCAGTACAGCCTCTGGGTGCCCCGCCATCATCTGTGGTATATTCATGGAGAGGCACCGTCCTCTAAAAAAAACGTGAACTCACCATGGAGTGTGGAGATGCCTGCCCTGCCCTGGGCTTTCATGTATTAGGTCAGCCACCTCAGTGCTGGCTACCTATTACATGTTTACACAATATCTGAAGTTCGTTAAACTCTAGATTGTTGAGCCCGATACATGGACAGTTTGACCTTTTTTTTTTTTTAACTGATATAGTTTTGGATAGTCTCTAATGCACTTGAGTGTCCTGCATTCTCTGTGTGCTGTTTTCCACTGAGTATCTACCCTTACCTGTCTGTCTCTATCTGCAGATTCCCAATTGACAAATCTCGGGAGTTAGCTTCACTTTTTAGCGTGGCCAGAGTGGCGTTTTCCCTTTTCCTTATTGGCTGTGCTCAAAGGACAACAGAGGCATTCCCTTGTTGATTCTGCCAACTTTTCTTTTGTACAGTTCTAAGCAGTTCATTCAGCGTAACATCTGAGCACTCCCCTCCCGTCTGTTCCCACCGCCTTCCTGGTAGAGCAGGCCTCCCCTGTCTTATTTCTGTACTGTAGACATTTTCATTTTTTGAGGTTCTTTGGGCTAAAATTCTATGGTTCTTTGGGTCAATTTTTCAAGAAAAAGCTAGGATACATTCAGTGTGTGGCATCAGGAGACGGGGGATGCGTGGTTTGGAGCCCACACCCCCATTTCTGCATGGCCTCAGGCTGGAGGCCGGGTCACCACAGTCTCCCCTTGTTGATGAAAGGCCTGGAGTCTGTGAGGGGTCGTGCTGGACTCTGGGTGGTGGTGTCAGAGAACACGACTTCCTGTCTACCTCCTCCTGCATTTGTTAGTGTCCTGCGCCTTTGTCCCTCTTACTTAGTTGATGGTGTATTCTGCTCCGGAAGGATGAGTCTTGGTGACTAGGCACAATGTGGAGCTCAGGAGAACAGTATGGTCCTGGCATCTTTCCCGCCTCTGCTAAGAGCCAGGCTCGTGGGCAGTGCCCTCCGATCCTGAGGTTTTTCTCTGCTCTTTGCTTCCCGAGGCCGCTTTTCCCCCAGCTGGAGCAGCAGGTAGACGCACTAGTAAAGGCTTGTAGGATTTTATTCTCTCTGTTTCTACCCAATGCTGTTGTCCTTTTCAGAGGGTGAGGAGGCAAGAAAAGGCTTCACGACAGTGGCAGAATCTTCTGTCTTTCCTTAGCTCCATCTTCGAGATAGAGCCTCAAGTTTTACCCCTTTCTTGTTTGGTAACTCCTTGTGCCCACCCCCCCCCCCAAGTTTATTTTTGTTAGGAATTAAAAGAAAAACCCATGATTCAAATTTATCCAGTCATTCTTCCCAGAAGTCTCCTGGAGTTGTATGTCTAAGATGTAATTGTTTAAATCCCTCCCAGTTGGGTACAGGCTGAAATGTCAATCACCTTCGTGGTGGAGGATGAAGTGGTCTCTTTTGCCATCTCTGTGTTGCCTATGGCAACATTTCCCTCCCTTGTTTGTAGTTCAGTCGTGTGGGACTGATGCACACCCAGGTTCTGGAATGACCTCCTATTACGTTTGTATTTTCACACACCGGAGGTCTTCCCTGATCAAGCAGAGGGCCTGCCCTGGTACACGGAGGCACTCATTCTATTTCCAGATCTACTGGTTTTCCACGTATGCCAGCCATTAGAGGCTTAGCTTTTAGGGGCAGAAATGGAAAAATGGAAGCTTTAAAAAAACCAGTTCCATCAATGAGTCTTCTTAAATTCAATTAATGTTTTTACTGTGTGTACATGTGTGTTCGTATGTGCATGTGTATCCATGTTTGTGTATGTGTGTTGACATGTGTTTATGAATGTGTGTTCATATGTGCACGTGTATGTGTCTTTATGTGTGCTGACATGTGTATGAATGTATGTGCTTTTTGTTTTTTGACTATTAATCTATATTTTAATTATATATTGTTTTAAAAAATCTTTATTTTACATATCAATCCCAGTTCCTTCTCCATTCCCACCTCCTGCTCCCCTCACCTTCCCCCCACTCTACCCCCATCTACTCCTCAGAGAGGATGAGGTCTCCCTTGGGAGTCAACAAAGTCTGTCACATCTCTTGAGGCAGGACTCCCCCCTATATCTAGGTGAGCAAGGTATCCCCTCCATAGGAAACGGGCTCCGAAAAGCCAGTTCATGCAGTAAGGGATAAATACTGCTTCCATTGCAGTTCCGCAAACTGCCCAAGCCACACAACTGCCACCCACATTCAGAGGGCCTAGTTTGGTCATATGCAGCTTCCCCAACTCTCTCCGTAGTCAGTGAGCTCCCACTTGCATGGGTTAGCTGTTTTTGTGGATTTCCCCATCATGGTCTTGACCTTTTGCTCATATTATCGCTCCTCCCTCTCTATGACTGAAATCCAGGAGCTTGGTCCAGTGCTTAGCTGTGGACTCTGCATCTGCTTCCATCAGTTACTGGATGAAGTTCTATGATAACCGTTAGGTAATCATCAATCTGATTACAGGGGAAGGGCAGTTAAGGCAGCCTCTCCACTATTTCTTAGATTCTTAGCTGGGGTCATCCTTGCAGATTCCTGGGAATTTCCCTAGCGTCAGGTTTCTTGCTAACCTCATAAGGGCTCCCTCTATCAAGATATCTCTTCCCTTGCTTTCGCTCTCTGTCATTCCCCCCAATCAACCTTCTGAATCCATCATGTTCTCCTCCCTCCTCCCCTTCTGTTCTCCCCCTTCCCCCATGCTCCCAATTTACTCAGGAGATCTTGTCTGTTTTCCCTTCCCAGGGGCATTCATATATGTATCTCTTAGGCTCCTCCTTGTTTCTTGTTTTTTCTGGGGCTGCAGACTATAGACTGGTTATCCTTTGCTTTATGTCTAATATCCACTTATGAGTGAGTATATATCATGTTTATCTTTCTGTGTCTGGGTTACCTCATTCAAGATTTTTCTTTCTAGTTCCATCCATTTGCCTACAAATTTCAAGGTGTCATTATTTTTTATAGCTGAGTAATACTCCATTGTGTAAATATACCACATTTTCTTTATCCATTCTTTAGTTGAGGGGTATCTAGGTTGTTTCCAGGTTCTGGCTATTACAAATAATGCTGCTATGAACATAGTTGAGCAAATGTCCTTGTGGCATGAGTGTGCATCCTTTGTGTATGTGCCTAAGAGTGGTATTTCTGGATCTTGAGGTAGATTGATTCCCAATTTTCTGAGAAACCACCATACTGATTTCCAGAGTGGTTGTACAAGTTTGCATTCCTACCAGCAATGGATGAGTGTTCCCTTACCCCACATCCTCTCTAGCATAAGTTGTCATTGATGTTTTTGATCTTAGTCCTTCTGTCAGGTGTGAGATGGAATCTCAGAGTTGTTTTGATTTGCATTTCCCTGATAGCTAAGGATGTTGAGCAATTCCTTAAGTGTCTTTTGCCATTTGAGAATTCTCAGTTTAGATCTGTACCCCATATTTTAGTTTAATTATTTGATATTTTAATATCTAGTTTCTTGAGTTCTTTGTATATTTTGGAGATCAACCCTCTGTCAGACGTAGGGTTGATGAAGATTTTTTTCCCATTCTCTAGGCTGCCATTTTGTCTTGTAGACTGTGTCCCTTTGTCTTACAGAAGTTTCTCAGTTTTAGGAGGTCCCATTTATTAATTTTTGCTCTCAGTGCTACTGGGGTTATATTCAGGAAGTGGTCTCCTGTGCCAGTACATTCAAGGCTACCTCCCACTTTCTATTCTATGAGGTTCAGTGTGGCTGGATTTATGTTGAGGTCTTTGATCCATTTGGACTTGAGTTTTGTGCGTGGGGATAGATGCAAATCTATTTGCATTCTTCTACATGTCGATATCCAATTATACCAGCACTATTTGTTGAAGATGCTCTTTTTTTCCATTGCATAATTTTAGCTTCTTTGTTAAAAATCAGGTGTTCACAGATGTGTGAATTAATATCAGGGTCTTCTATTCAATTCCATTGTTCCACCTGCCTGTTTTTTGTTTTTTTGCTTTTGTTTTTTGCCAATAGTAAGCTGTTTTCATTACTATAGTTCTATAGTAGAACTTAAAGTCAGGGACTGTGATGCCTCCAAAAGTTCCTTTATTATACAGGATTGTTTTGGCTATCCTGGGTTTTTTTTTTTATTTTTTCCATATGAAGTTGAGTATTGTTATTTCAAGGTCTGTGAATAATTTTTCTGGGATTTGGATGGTGATTGCATTGAATCTGTAGATTGCTTTTGGTAAATTGCCATTTTTGCTATGTTGGTCCTACCTATCCAAGAGCATGGGAAAATTTTCCATTTTCTGATATCTTCTTCAGTTAATTTCTTCAAAGACTTAATGTTCTTGCCATACAGGTCTTTCACTTCTTTGGTTAGAGTTACCCCAAGATATTTTATGTTGTTTGTAGCTATTGTGAAGGGTGATGTTTCTTCCTCCAGTTGGTACTGGTGGGGCCTGTGGCTTAGGTGGTCACTCTTCCTTCAGGTGCAGGTGGGTCCATGATTCTGGTGGTCACTTGATGCAGCTCTGGGACTCCTCCAGGTGTAGGTGGGGCCCAGATGCCATGTGGGGATGGTTGGGGGTGTGTGTGGGGCTGTTCCCATGTCTCTGGGGCTTCTCTGGGTGGGGCATGGAATGTGCCTCCAAGGGCTACAGACACCTCATATATGTGTGTTTGTATGTGCATGTGTGTTTACATGCATGTATATATGTGTGTATAGGTATGTATTTGTATTCGTGTGTGTATGTGTGTTCAGTGCTTGGTGTGGACAAATTCTTGTTGAGTTGCTAATGAGCTCTCTGGTTGACTTTCAGTTTTATGTATGGAGAGCTGACCGATAAGGACACCATTGAAAAGGTGCGCCAGACCTTTGAGAACTACGAGATGAATTCCTTTGAAATCCTGATGTACAAGAAGAACAGTGAGTATAAGAAAACTCTGCTTTCATGTGCTTAGAGAGGTGTTGCCTCATCTCTGTGGCTGTTTGGATTTTCTTCTTCCCCCTCATCTAGTTACTGGAAGTAATTGTGTGTGGCTTACTAATTAGGACTTCATCTGTTTTTCTCTTAACTCAGTGTCTTCCCCATTGGTTTATTTATGAACTGTTAGTGGAAGGTGCCAAGAGTTCTCGTGATGACCCCAGCAGGCAGTGCTAAAAACAGGGCATTGTGCATTTTGATGGCAGAAGTCACAAAATAATCCCACACTAGTTCAAAATTATGAATAATAAAGGGTTATTTATTTAGGGGAGACTCACAGATCACTGTCCTTGATCACAGTTCTCTGCACAAACGGGGAACAGGAACGGAGTCTAGCAGCCGGAAGCAAGAATCGGAAGCGAGAGAGAGAGAGAGAGAGAGAGAGAGAGAGAGAGAGAGAGAGAGCGCGCACACACACACACACACACACACACACACACACTCTTCAGCTGCATTTATTGTATAAGAGACCACGCCCACATGGCTGGTATCTTAAATGCTATTGGCTGAAGGAGCGGAATGTGCTCCACAGAAGCCTTTGCGTTGGCCACAATTACTTCCACCAAGTAAATAATGAAGTCTGTAGCCATGCACTCTGCAGAACTTGTTTTTCTCTTAGGAGGCTTCTTGCTCAGCAGAGGTGAGCTCTCCCAAGAAGTGAGAAAGGTGGAACACATGGCCACAGCAAGACTCCTTGGTTCTATCTTGGGATTGTGCTATGGATCAAATCCAGAGATTCATGTGTGCTAGGCAGGTATTCTACTAACTGAGCCACATCCTCAGCCCCTGGTTCTGTTATTTTTATAAAGAATTCTACTCTTTGATTGAGGAAAACACCTAATGTCAGCCTTTATTCTACTCATACCTATGTATACACATGTGTACCACATGCATGTATATACAACACAGGCAAAAGCATGCCACACACACATGCATACACACAAGCCAGTGAAGAATCCCCTTTTTTACAGAAGTAAGGTTGATTGGCAAGCTATTGGTTCAATTAACATTTCTGGAGTGACCCCAAATTAAACAAAATTCAAGATAAAAAAAGGAAGAAAATAAAATGAGGAAAATGAAAAAAGATAAGGAATTAAGATTCACATAATGAAAGCTGCAGTGGGATCCAGCAAGTCACGCTGTATACCACGCTGTCCATGCATCTCTGCTTGCAAATGTTAATTGTGAAGAGTCTGCAGTCTGGTTTGAGGCCTCTGGTCTCCACTACACATTTTCATGCTGGGCCCCACTAGGACTCCTCCTGGATACCCTGCTGCCTCCCTGTGTTGTGGAGATCCTTCAGCTTTGAGCCTGTGGATCAGGTCCCTCCGCGTGCTCCAGCAGACCATAGATGGGTGGAAGATGTGACAGGCCAAGTCATAACCCGGGGTCTGGGCCTGAGCTGTTGCAGAGTTGGTTTGTCAGATGGCAAATGTGGACATCTTGCCCATGGTCACAATTGCAGGGCTGGCTCACTTATACTTGGACTAACAGGGTTGGTTCTTTTGTCCTGCCCTGGATAGGTGCAGCTGGTGGGTATCAGGGATGGCTCTCCCACCTGCCTCTGGCATTGATGTGTGGGGAGACAGCACTTCTCCCCTGCCCCTGTCACCACAAGGCAGATGGGTAATAGGACAGCTCTCCCGTGGTCACAGTTTCGGGTTCTCCCACACCTGCGTTAACAGTGTTGGCTCAATTGTGCTGCCTGGTGAGGTGCAGGGCCTGATCTCCCAAGTGTTGCTCTTGGTGGGGGTCAGGGATGGCTCTTGCATACTCGTGATCACAGGGTCCGCTCTCCCACCTGCCTCAGGCATTGATGGACAGGGGTGACAACTCCCTTCTGCTCATGTTACCACATCCCTGCAGATGGGTAATGGGAGACATGTCAGGGGTCATGAGAGTTACAGCAGGTGACAACTAGTGTCCCCATGTCAGCCCACCAGAGGAGTGGTTATCTATGGAGGTTAATCCTGCCTAGGCAAGGCCTGCAGGACCATCACCTCTGGAAACCATTGGTCACTTTTGCTAAAGCAACTTGGTGTCTCCCCAATACCTGCACTGTGGGGTGTAATCTCATGTGATGTGTATGTGTAATCTCATGATTGCACCTCAATCTTGTGAGCACATATATCTGTGGGTGGTCAGGAAGATGACTTTTCATATGAATACACACACACACATACCATATATATATATATATATATGGTATATATAGACATATATATATATATATATATATATATATATATATGTAAACTATATCCTGGGACATGCTTCATAGCTGGATCTATTTGTCCCCCAAGGACTGTGGACACTTAGAAGCCTGCCTTGTTCTTTTGCTTATTGGGTGACTTTCCCCCTACTCTGTGGGATACCCGGTGAGATTTAGTCACACAGTCAAAAACCTTGGTTCCCACAGTCAAATTTCCACTCCTTTCCCTGAAATAAAGCCTAGAGGACAGCTCCCTGCCATTACCTTTTATTTGGCAGGACATTTATTCAGGAGAGGAATCTTTCAAATAGATCACATTCAGGACATCAAAGATAGGGCTCTGGCCTGTCCAACCTTGCTTGATTCTTAGTCCTTCCTGATGCAGAGATTAGGTATCCCAAATTCTACTGCAGCCAATTTGGGAAAGTGCTAACCTCAGCTGACCCCCAGCTCTAACCCAGAAAGCTGTTAGTTCCCTACACCTACCCTCACCTCAGTTAACTGGTGCAGATTTTAACCTGGGAATGGAGCATCATGCATGGGCTTCCCTTCTCCCTTCTTAGAATGTAAAACCTCCTCTATGGCCCTCCCTGGGCCATAAAGAAGCTGACAGTGTCATTTGGGACAGCTCTTGTCTGTTTTATGACCCTGAGAAATTAGGGCCTTGTAACATTGCCTTTACCAGAGAATTTGAGTGTGTGTGTCTGTCTGTGTGTAAACTAGACACTTTGGAGCATGGCAGAGCAATAAAGAAACTGTCATGAAGAAGTATAGAGTGAGTTTGTTCCCCCTCAGATAACCGGAGCAAAAAGTCCCTTTGCATCTTGAAATCTTGTGGGAAGTGTTTCCTGAGAGCACAGAGAGGCTGTGTTCCAGGAGCAGCCAAGGTTGTGCCTTGTGCTGGCAGCTGAACTTGAGAATGTGTAAGAGTCATCCAGGTGATACTGGTTTTGAAGGCATGAAGGGGTCATGGAGAGCAGCTAAGGCTTGGCACTGTGATAGGCCAGGAGAGGCCACTGGTGAAGCTGCAGCCTCAGTGGCAGTTGAAGGCCCAGGACTGAAGGGGTCATGCAGAGAAGTTGAGGCTTGGCATCATGAAAGTCTAAGAGAGGCTATTGGTATAAGTATAGTCCAGCTGCAGCAGAAGCCTCCAGCATTTTGGAGATGCTGGCATTATAGGATGACCACCAAGAACAGCAGCAGTGGAGTCTAGAACACAGGCTGTGTGTGCTGCAGAGGGCAGGGCTGGAGCAGTGACCCAAGCCCTTTGGTGGAGTCCAGAAGATCATGAGTGGATCCTAGCCAATGGATGGTTGGAATTTGGTTTTGCTTTGATTTGATTATGACTGTGCCCTGATTTTTCCCTCTTGAAGTAAGCAAGTGTTTTACTGGCGCCCACAGTTGAGAGACTTGAATTGTAAAAGACTTTGGACTTTAAAAGAGATTGGTTGTTTTAAAGGGACTGACATTTTAATGCATTTGAATTTGTAAGGACTGTGGGGCTTCTAAAGTAATTTATGCTTACTGTGAGATCTTGGAAATTAAGAAAGCAAAGGTTGTGGCTTAATATTGACGTGTTCCTGTGTCGAGTTGACAAGTTGTACTGGGTGGTTTTGTGTCAACTTGACACAAGCTAAAGTCACCAGAGAGGAAGGAGCCTCAGTTTAGGAAATGCCTCCATGATATCCAGCTGCAAGGCATTTCACGGTGGGTGGTGCCATCCCTGGACTTGTGGTCCTGGTTTCTATGCAAAAGCAGGTTGAGTGAGCCAGGGTAAGCAAACCAATTGACAGTGTCCTTCCATGGCTTCTGCATCTCCTCCTGCCTCCAGGATTCTGTCTCTCTGAGTTCTTGTCCTGACTTCATTCAGTGATGAACAGCAGTATGGAAGTGTAGAAGTGTAAATCAAATAAACCCCTTCTTCCACGACTTACTTTTTGGTCACTCTGTCTTGTTACAGCAATAGAAACCCTAACTAAGACAGGGGTCAAAGAACTCTTGTCACAGGGTCGCCTAAGACCGTTGGAAAACACAGATGTTTAAATTAGAATTCATAACAGTAGGAAAATTACAGTTATGATTTAGCAATGAAATAATTTTATGGTTGTGCATTTGGAGGGGAGGGTCACCACAGCTTGAGGAACTGTATTGGAGGGTCACAGTGTTAGAAAGGTTGAGGATTACTGCTTTAGGAGATAAAATCTTGATAGAGGAAATACATCACTTGGGGTGGGTGTTGAGGTGTTATTGCCTGCCCCGCCCCCACTTCCTGCTCCCTTTCTTCTTGCTGGTGCCAGCCCCGTGCCTCTGCTGCTAGATCTTCTCTGCCATGATGGACCCTCTTGTCCTTGAAACTGAGAGCCAATAGGCCATTTCTCCTCAAAGCTGTTGTTGAGGTATTTTATATCAACAACAGGAAGGAAGCTAACACACTGGGCGTTTACAAGGCTTTACCATTTCCTTATTAACAACAACACTGGTCTGGGTGTGGTGATGCTCTCCTGTATCCCCAGCACTCAGGAGGCCGAGGCAGGAGGACTGAGTTTGAGGCCAGCTTGAGCTGCATATCGAGATATCAAAAAACCAAAACCGAAACAAAACCAAACCCATGGAAACAGAACAGACCTGATGCTAAGGCAAATGCCGGCAGGCAGGTGTTCTGTTGACACCGTCTGCTGAAGGATGGCAATTGTGGTATCAAAGATGCTTGTTCCTGAGACTTGCCAAGTGGCGGCTTTCCACCGTGCAGACAGTCTGCGGAGTGCGAGAGGCTGACTCACTGTGCCTCCTGAGTGTGAAGACTGACTTTCAAATGATCAAACCGTCCACAATAAAAGTGTGTCTGTCAACATTTAGCACCAGTGAGGCTGAATTGCTTTGCTTCCTTTCTGTCCTAGTAAGGGTCCTATTACTGTGAAGAGACACCATGACCACAGCAACTTTTACAAAGGAAAACGTTATAATTGGGGCTGGCTCACAGCTCAGAGGTTTAGTCCATTATCGTCATAGTAGGAAGCATGGTCACATGCAGCAGGCATGGTGCTGCAGAGGAGGCTGAGAGGTCTGTATCTGAATGGCAGGCAGCAGGAAGAGCAAGTGATCCAGTAGGCCTGGCTTGAGCTTCTGAGACCTCAAACTCCCACCCCCACCCCAGTGACACACTTCCTCCAACAAGGCCACACCTACTCCAATAAGGTCACACCACCGATAATGTTACTTCCCATGAGTCTATGGGGCCATTTTCATTTAGACTACCACTCTACTCATTAAAGTCACAATTTTAATGTTACCTGTTCAGATTCTAGGTCTACCTAGTCTATTTAATTCTAGTGATTTTCCCACTGTAAGCCTTTTAATTTTTTGAACACGTATGTGTGTGCATGTCTGCCCGTGTAATGTGTATTGGGGACACACATGTGTACAAATGGATGTGTACGTGGAGGCCAGCAGTTGATATGTGGCATCTTCCTTGGTCGCCACTCTGTTTACTGAGGCAGTCTCCCACTGAAATAGGAGCTCAGGGATGCTGGCTAGCTCACTAGGGGATTCCCATCTCTGTCTCCTGAGCGCTGGGTTAAAGTGTTTTGTGCAAGTTCTGGGCCTTGAACTCCAGTCCTCACGCTTGCCTGGCAAGGTCTTTACCCACTGAGCCCTCATCTCCCCTGCCGTGTTGGCAGGCTCCCTGGAGTGTTGTGACATTTCCCTTTCTTACTCTTCAGTGTTTATGGAGATCTTCTAGTCACAGGCACCAGGCTTTGGTCCACCCTGTTGGGGAGCTGGGGGTGAGTAGCAAAAGGTTTCCGTGGAGTGGTCTGGAGTGAGAGTCGGGGTTTCATATGTTGGAAGATGGGTGATTTTGATTCTTTCCTGTCTGTTGGTTGGTCTGAAAGCCTGACGTTCCTACAGGGCTGTGTCCTTTGTCATTGTGCACACTCAGGAGGTTGCGTGGTTTTCGTGCAGTAATGATGATTATTATGAATGAGCCAAATTGGCAAAGTTTTATGTGCTCACTCTCATGCTGGCCTATCAGTTTCCTCATTTTTCAGACAAGAAAATCAAGAAATCTTACCTCTGAATAAAAGCCACGCAACTCTGACCAGTGGGTCGCCTGCTCCGCCCCCACTCCCGGCACACACACAGTGTGTGTGAGTCCCTGGTTTGAGGCTGGCTGGAGCAGCGGTGCAGTTAGAGGTGCCCAGGGTAAGGTGTCCTACTCAGTGCTGCTGGGCCAGTGCTTGCAGAAGGAACTACTAGCCAAGTCACTATTGATTCCTGTGGGCGACTCAGCCCTGACCATAGCTGAGCTGAGACACTCACGAGAGAAATAGCTGCTGCCTTCAGGAGCGGATGAGTGTGGAGACAAACGCACTTGCTTAAACAGTCGTATTTTGTCCATTTTCAACAGGGCTCGTCTTTTCTTTATTCTGTGAAAGATCCACTGTTGTGCTGTGGCTATCAGTCTCAAATCAAACACACATGGAGAATTATTTGCCTCATTAAAATTCTCATATATGTTTAGGAACTTACACACACACACACACATAAAAGTTAAAAATGTTTTTTGGAGACAGGGTCTCACTGTGTAGCCCCAGAGGGATTGAACCTTACGCTGTAGACCAGGTTGACCTCAAACTCACAGACATCTGCCTACTTCTGTCTCCAGAGTGCAGGGTTTAAAGGTCTGCACCACAAAGTCTGTCAGATGTGAGTTTTTTTCATATCAATGTTTTTTCTTATTTCTGAGTTTTATAGATTTTTTTAGTGAGTTCTTTTTCTTATCCAAGTAATAAAAGTACTCCTCATCTTCTGCTCTGCTGCCCAAGTAGTTACATTAAAATGTTCTTTAGACTATTAAGCAGTTTGGAATGTGTTCTTATATATTATGTGATATTAGTATTTAAATTGATTTTATACATTGCTCATTGAATTGTCATAGTATCGTTAATTAAATAGTTCCAGTCTTCCTGATTTGAAATTCCCTTTTCTTCCTTTGTGTGTTCATGTGTGTGCAGGTGTTTGTGTGTGTGTGTATGCTTGTGTGTACACTTGCATGCATATGAGTATGAACATATGTGTACATGCGTGAGTGTGGAGGTCAAAGGACACTCTCCACTTACTTGTTAGAGTCATCCACTTTGTATTTTGAGATGGGGTCTCTCATTGGCCTACAGCTTCTGGAGCAGGCTGGCTGGTCAGTGAGCCCTGGGGAGTTTCCTGTCTCTGCTTGCCCAGTGCTTGGATTACATATGTGACCCCCTATGGCCAACATCTTTTGTATATGGGTCACGGCAAGTGTGAGTCTGATGCTCACACTTGTATAGGTCTATCTTCTGAGCCGTAGCGGCAGCCCTACCGTTTTCTTGGTACAGCAACTTCTTTCATCTGTGTGTCTGTTTCTGCCTTCTTGTTCTGCTGTGTGTGTGGGCGCAATATCCGCGCACTTGGGCTTTTCCATACTTACTCCAGGGTTCAGGTCACTGTAGCTGCCCCGCCTCATAGCACCGTGAGGTGCAGACTGCAGCTCCTCAGAGCCTGGCTCATCGCGAGTACTCATCAAAGGGTAATGTGTTCATAGGCTTTGGCTTTGCAAACCGTGCTGGTGACGCCTCATTGTTATAGGTAGTCATGGTCATTGTCATCGTCATTTTCTGTTTCCCCTAAGCCAGGCTTACACCTTGATTTTTCTGTTTGAGATGAAGTCCACTTTATCAGGCTCTTGAGCACAGGGGGCGCCACCGAGGCTCTGACTGAAACTGCATTTTGTTTGTACACTAAGCAGGAGGCCTGGCGTCTTACTCGGTTGTGCTGTCTCACCTGCAAGCGCTGTGACTCTTCAATCATTTAGGTTTTGCTCTGTGTTTTTAATTATGAGGAGACCTAAGCATTGATTTTTCTAACTTCCCCCTTGCTGTGGCTCAGATGGGCCCTCTCACCTCAGAACAGGGTGAGTTTCCTCTAACTCTTTGAGATATATTTTAAGTCCTTCAAACAACCCTGGGGATTTCAGTCGTTAGAAGAAGAATTGGAAAGGAAGAAGGAAAAGGAAGTGCTAGTTTTAAACACCCGTGTATCACATATGTTTATTTTTACTTAATCTTAGGGAAGTTGGTTATCCCTCTTTTATAAGTGGGTAATTGATGTTGAGAGAAACTAAGCTGCCAGGCCAGGGCTCATTGTAAAAAGGGAAAGGACTTGGCCCTGGGCTTTGGGAGGCCACAGCCCCACCATCTATGCTGCCCAACGTTTCTGCATTTATCATTTGTCTTAGAGGACGCTAACCCCAGACAAACATCTGTTCCTGGGCCAGGTTGCTGCTCCTAAGGCCTGTTTCTAGACCTAGCAGTGTGGCCAGCATGATGCAGCCCTTCCCAAAAGCCAGACTTGCTAACACGGTCAAAGCAGCTTGGTCAGGCTAAGTGACTTACTTCCTTAGGAATGAGAATCAGAGTGAATAGAGGTGTCTGACCTGGAACTCACCTCCTACTGACTATCCGTAGCCATGGACACGGGCGGACCCCTTTCCCAGCAACAGCAGCTGCCTCTCCGTCAGCAGCTCTGTCAGGTGCTGCTTGCCTAGGCTCGCACACCCATCTTTCTTAGATGTAGAACGGAACGTTAAATGCTTGCTTTTCTCTGTATGTGCAAATCTGGACTCATTGCTAGCCTGAATCATGATGGAGTAATTTTGCGCAGTTCTGGGCTCTGAGACCTCTGGAGTCCAATCTGCTCTGGTCTCTGCTAGCAAGATGATCAACCCAAAAGTCAAAGGGCTCCTGGCTTTCCTTAGGACCTCCAGAGATGGAGACGTGAGATAGACTCCAGACTCTAGAAGGTTTATGTTCACTTGAAACAACTCTTTCATCTATTGTGGGTCCAAGTGATATTTCAGTTATGATCCCTTTGGGGGTTGCTTATCAGATATTTACATTACAGTTATGAAGTAGCAGCGAAATACTTTAGTGGTTGAGGGATCAGCACAACATGAGGAGCTGACTGTATTGAAGGGTCACAGCATTAGGAAGGTTGAAGATCATTGTACTAGATGAAAATGCTTTGCTGTGGGGAGGATGGGGTTGAAATCTCTGGTTTGTACTGGAGGACTCCTGTTCTTTCTGGAGTATTTCCATACGTGAAAAGTTGATCTGTTCCACTTGCTATCTTGGTGATAGTTTGTGATGGAGGAAGGCCTGAGTGTCTGGAAAGACACTGCCATAGAACTGATGTCTTTGGCCCATCTACCAGGAATGACTACCTGACATACAGCATGCCACTGGGACGGGCATGCAGGGTAGTAAGACAGAGAAAGTAGGTCGAGACTCCTGTCCACAGACTGGACTATGATCTAGTGATCTAGTTAAGGAAATAATCCCCAGTTACTTAGACTTTTTTTTTTTTTTGGAGGGGGCACAATTTCCTGTCCATTAACGGAATCAAGAGATAGAGACAAAAATGTCTCTGTTATGACCGAGAAAGCTAATCCTGGGGATATAGTTTGTATCTGTGGGGAAGGGTTCTACAAGTGGGCCCTGCAACGCACAGACGTATCCACCTGTCACAGGTAGCACGAACGAATCATAGGCCTCTCCTCCACCAGACCTAACCCTGCCCTTTGTGTCTTCTCCCACCGCTTATAAAACAGGGGAGCAGAGTTCTCGTCTCCTAAATTACCAACCCTTTCCTCATGAGGTTACATGGAAAGATGTCCCTCCGAGGGAAACTGCACACCAGGAGCAGGAGGTTCCTGCCTCCTTACTAGCCCTGGGGACCACCTCGAGATGAACTCTACAGCAATGTGAATTTTTGATACCAGCTGTCTATTTAGACAGAAAGGAAATGATCAGAATGATAAGTGTTTAATCAGGGAGCATTTATTTCCGAAATGACAGTGAGCAGAACTGGGCAGAGAGAGGCAGAGCTTTACCAATGCCTCTGTTGAACTGGGGGGAGTTCATGATGAGCTGGAACTCTGGAAAAGGGACAGAGGCTCCCTATCATGATGGATGTGGTACCCTCAAGATCTCGGAGTACTGGGCTCTTGGCAGCTGGAATATAAATACGCAATGCGGTCCTACCGAAGAGGCCCGAGGCATGGGGCCCAGCTTGCTGTGCAGTGCAGGGGAGGCTCTGAGGACTGAAGCCCTACAGGAAGAGGGGCTGTGAGGAGGGCACCTAGGTGAGGCCCCTGCTCTCCACAGGGGTGTGGCTCCTCCCATCTGGTTTGACGCTAGAGTGATAAAGTAGGAGTACTTCTTGATTTCCATTTCAAAAAAGCCTCATGGAGTTTTCTTTGGAGCAAAAGGATGGTGTTTGCTCTGTGTTGAAGCTAGAATGTGGCCAGGTGTGGCTTGGCACGGTCACACTGTCTTTTCGGTTTACTCTTGCTCACTTCAGGGCGAAAGGTTTCAGGTCCCACAGGTTCTGCAGAGGCCCCAAAGATGTAGTTACAGAAGCCTTCTAAAAACAGTGGGCAATTCCAAGGTCATGGTATTCTTGGTTTTGAAATGCTATTCTTTTTGAACTGTGGATTTTCCTTCAAAACCTGACAGTTAAAATTATGCAGAGGGAAAGAAGATGAACATCAACCATGGGTGTGTATTTTGGTAACCAATATGGCATATTTTCACTTGATCTATTTTCTGACTGCTTTTACAGTTTGGGGTTATTCGTACTTGCACACAAATTCAGTTTTTGGCCCATGCTTGCTCAAGCGTGCGCATGAAACGATAGTTTCACCGGTTGCACTGGACAGTGGCATCCTCAGCCAAGGAAAGAGTCTGTGCTTGGCAGTGCCCTGCACTCTGTGTAACCCTGTGCTCTCAGAAGCCTTCAGTTCTCTGTTCTGTGAGATTTCAGACGCTGTACTGACATGATGATGTGACCGTAAGGAGGTCCCCACTGTGTAGCTGTGTGGTCACTCTGCAAGGCTTCATTCCGCAAGAAAGGGGTAACTGTGGGATTCTCCCACGCCTGAAGTAACAAGAGCATTTAACAGTGAATTCATATTCATATATGTTCCCGCCCAAGTTTGATCCTCCAGCCCCTCTGACGAGGCTGCAGACAACTAACTGACCACCCTTTTGATGTTCCCTTCAGGGACACCTGTGTGGTTTTTTGTGAAGATTGCGCCAATCCGGAATGAGCAGGATAAAGTGGTTCTGTTCCTCTGTACCTTCAGCGATATAACCGCATTCAAGCAGCCGATCGAGGATGACTCATGCAAAGGTTCGTAATCTGACTTGCGCAAGTGCATTTAAGACGGTTTTGTCCCCCCTTGACTCTCGATTTTGCTACAGAAAATTCGAGGTTGCCAAGGCAATCTTGCTCAGAGATCAGGATTTAAATCTTAGTTTGTGTTGGGTATTATGTGATTCTGCATTGTGCCTGGGGAAGAGAGAGACAGAAAACCAAGCATTGCTTAGTAAAGCATTTAGAAGCTAACCATTTTACTGTTATGGTTTTGATGCAATAAAGCAGTCAGGCACATCTGACCGCACCAGGACTCTTCCAGGTTTTCCTCCCCTTTTCCTCCATCCCTCCCCCACTGGAGATTAAACATATGGTCTTGTGGATGCTAGGCAATCACTCCTGAAATGTTTTCACAGTCATGTGCATGGGTAGGCATGGCCATACTGTGTTTATGACTTCCATGTGGATGTCTTGTGTCTGTCTGTAGATGGTTGCAGCCTCTTCCACTCAAAACAAGACATCAGGCCATGATAAACCCAAAAGGGGAGATGCCATGACCTGAGATGTTAGTAAATGGCTGTGTGTCTGCCTTGGTCTTGACACCAAAACATGGGCTAAACTAACGTATTTGAGCTGTCACAGACTTAGGGAAAAGTTAGATACACTCACACACCCTGCACCAGCCTCTGAACCCATGCATGTGTCTAAATGTGACTGTGTGTGCCTGGCCGCATTGTGCCTGCTAATTGATTTCAAACGTGGCATTACTGAGGCCAGGGACTCGAGTAACATTTCTGTAGGGGTCATCTGACCGGCTGTACGGCCTTAGATTTTCGCCAGATTGCAGTAGTGTATTGTTTGGGTAACAGCAGAGACTTTGGAAAGGAGATGACAGGATCGCTGGGAGAGTTAGACTCCTGCCGGGCCCAGCTCACTGGGCTACGAAGGGCAACATGCTGTTGCCAGGGGCTGAGATCACAGGGTATCTGAGTTCCTCTTTCAACTCCCCCTCCTGCAGTTTTCACGTAATTAACCAAGAGCCCAGCTATTTCATGTTGCCAGGCTACCTGGCTCTGTGGTTGGCTTTCTACTCCAGAGCTCTGCTCTTGAAGATTCCTAGGATACAGCTGAGAAATGCCAGCTTGGTCCAGGGGAGAGGCAGGCTGGGGTGTGTTACCCTGGCTGTGACAAAGACTCTTACATGATCATCGTTGTGGCAGGAGGACCCATGTGTGCCCTCGGTCTGTGACTCTGAGGGTGTTTAAGATCCCGTCACATTTAGACACGTTCATGGAGTTGAGATCAGAGTGCTGTGTGCACCAGTGTGTGCCCCCTTTTCCAGACTATGGTAGCTCAGAGTGTCTATTCCAGACAGCTCCCCAGTTTAAGACCCCCGTAGTGTCTCCTCCCCCAAGTCTCTCTCTCCTTTCAGGCGTCCCCCGGCCCAGTTTCTAGTTTTGATGTGGAGATCCCTCAGAGTAGCAGATAGTATATGGTGGCTCTCTGAGAACAGCTGCTTGCTTCTTTCAACCCACCAGACTCAAAAGGAACGCTCTAAGGGCATTCAGATATTTTGGCAATTATTTTCCAAGTGTTTACTTAGACAATTTAAAACACGTGATCTGGCCATGTATGATGTTCTCTGCTGAGGCTAGTGACATGTGCTTACTGTTACTATAGTAGGAGAGGCCCAGCCTTCTGAGAGAGTGCCCATGTGACATGTAAGTGTCTACTCGAGTCTCACAAAACCCGAGAGAAGGGATGAATCAGAATGACGGTACGAGACTTGTTTGGGTCTGTTTTCCAAGAATCATGTGCTCCACTTTACTTAGCCCGTCCTTCCCTCCCTGCCTCTCCACTATCCCCTACTTCTTGTCCTGTATTCACTTTTATTGAATACAGGACAAGAATAATATTTCATGCAATAACATGAATAACACATGGATATTGGTAGATACTTTAGAACATACACACATTCGACACATATTTACATATAGACACCTGTGCACATGCAGAAACATGTATGCACACATGAATGCATGTACATATGTACACAGGCATGCATACCATGCATACATGCACACAGCTATGTATAAACACATGCATATGCTCACACACATTAGCTTTCAATGTGAGAATCCCGGTAGGGAGTCCAGCTTAATGCCGTCTCAGAGACATGACTTTCTAAGCCTCCTTCTAATGTCGTGTAATGCTCCAGCTTTCCTTGCCACCATATCACCGGACCACTGTGGTATGGTGGTCTGCTCAGGACACAGTTAGATTTTATATTTGCCTATTTATGATGGAAAGGCCTGGGAATCGGTGCAGTTTGATCCAGATGGGAAAGGTACTGCCGTGTGGCTGGATGGCTCCGGCTTGCCCTTGCTCTCTGGGCATGCTCTTGGTTCATTTCCACTGACCCTGCGGGGTTTGCAGCTCAGCACCACAGTCAGCACCAAGTCCTCAGAGTCCTGCTTCCCTGGGCTTGTTCAGAATTCACTTGTGAGCTAGAATGGAAGGCAAAGCTCCCCAGTAGCCTCAGGGTGTTTTCTGCTAGCTGGTTAGCTTTATAACTCATGTGTGTTCAAATTGTGTTTCAAATGACTTGGCTTTGATCACGCACTTCACATTTTGAGTTCCTGGGTGGTGTGGGTGAGTCCAGAGAATGGTTCGGGAAGCCTGCTTGTGCCCACAGCCAAGGGCAGACAGCCGGATGATAGAGAGTCGGCTATTTTAGCATGGAGCCCTGGGCGCTGCTGGAGCCCTGGGTGCTGCTGATGGATTCTGTGGTGTTTTTCTAGCTCCTCTTCACCCACAGCTCTCCACTCATCCCCTTGCTTCCATCTTTGCTTTGCTATTCCCCTTGGACTAATTCCCTAACTCTGACGAAAGTGACACACACATGTCATTGAGCAGGGACTGAACGTCAAGCAGGGTTTTCTGTTTGGTAGCCAGTGGGTGGGTTATACCGAGGCTAAATCAGGCTCAGCTACTTGGACTTTATCTCTCTCCTTCTTTTATGGAGGGCAGGTGGTAGGGCTTGGCTTTGCTCCTCTGAGCTCAGAGGCTGAACATGTTGGGAGGAGAGTGTGACCATCAAAAGGTGAGTCACCCACTTGTGGCAAAGCTGCAGACTCACCCTTGTGTTGAGCATTCAGGAGTGAACGTGACCAAAGGTGCTGCACAGATGAAAGGGAGAACTCCAGAGAAGACTTTCTAAGATTAGATTATCGGAGGATGAGGGCTCCTTCCTCCAGTGGATCAGTCAGAGACGTATTACAACCTTTCTCCTTCAGTGCCGACATATCGTCCTTGCCCGTGGGATAATGGAGAGGCTCTTAGTTAGTTAGCAAAGCTGCTTAGGGAGCCGTCGTCGACTTCATAGTTGCACATTGATGGGGAAAAGACTGGAAGGGACGCTTGAGGGCACAGACAGTGTCACACTCTGGCCACTTGTTTGGGTCCACAGTTCACTGACACTCAGGCCGTGGTTCATGCTGGCCTCCCGTGTGTTCAGTGTCAGCGTTGCTCTCAGCTGAAGGAGAGCCTATTCCTGAAAGAGGTTTTAAAGAGTCCTGAGGCACACCTGCTGAACAATTCAGCGTACATGGGAAGACGTCCACATCCCCTGCAGGGTCTAGGCTGTCCCTCCCACTGACCCCAGTGGAGCTCCGACACTGTGCGCCAGGTCTGAAAGTGACAGTGTTCTGTGTCTCTCTCTTCCTAGCATGGGGTATTGGGCCGAAGGGGCTGCCAGTGCCTTTAGAGCATGGTGCTTTTGAGTGAAGCCAAGAAGAGCTGGTTTATTGCCCTCGTATTGACCAAAGCTTATCAGACAAAAAATTCTAAAGGTTATAGAAAGACCAAGCCATTCTCCCTAGTCCCATAGTCCCCTGGATCCTAGGTCAGTCTTGGGAAGGTGCTCTAGAGTAAGACTTAGAAGATGATGTTTCTTGCCGGGCAATGGTGGCACATGCCTTTAATCCCAGCACTCGGGAGGCAGAGGCAGGCAGATCTCTGTGAGTTCAAGACCAGGACAGGCTCCAAAGCCACAGAGAAACCCTGTCTCAAAAAACCAAAAAAAAAAAAAAACCAAAAAAAAAAAAAGATGATGTTTCTTCAGAAGTCACCAAAAGCTGGGAATGATGAACATTGTCTTGGTCCCAGCATCATGTGTGATAACAGTTGCATGCTCTATGTATTTGCTGTGGACCCATGGACATGTGTGTGGAGATTTGGTCTTCAGGCCCTACAGGTTTTCAGAGGTCTCATGGGATAGCTGCCTGGTCAAAACCTTGATTCAGATGCTGCCTGTTGAGCATTGTAATGTCGTACCTGGGGTACTTTAAGTGCAATAAGGATCACCTAGATTCTCAGATTCTCAGAAAACACCTGCCTCCATGACCATTCCCCTCCCAGTGCCTTCCCTCACACACCCAGAAGCCCACCGTTCACTCCTGAGCTCGGAGAAGACAATGCCACCCTCTCTAGTCGCATCATGCACAAACTCCAGTTTGCGGCTCAGGTTCTGCAAGATCAGATGATGGAGGAGTTGAGATGAGCCTGAGGCAAGTCACCCAAGGCCGAGAGCCATCTCCATCACCTGGTGTGAGCCAGTGACAGAGTCTTGAGCAGAGGAGAAGTCTGAGTTCTAGACACTTCCTCTGAATGTGGGTTGCTGGGCCTTTATTTCCTTATTTGTTCAAAGTTTCTGAAACCTGCCCTGCTGGGTCTCAAGGCTATGATCAGAATGCAGCTCACACATGTTGGAAAAGCAAGTTGCTGCCCAAAGCTCCATGCTTCAGGACACATTTCTGACCTGCAGGTCTTGCTTGCAGGCATGCAGGATGAACTTATGGGAACTCCGGAGGACACTGGGCAGTGTCCTGTGGTATCGCTGGCTGCAGATGCCTGTGCTCTTCTGGTGTGTGGCTGACCTTGTGTTTGTGTTTCTAGGTTGGGGGAAGTTTGCTCGGCTGACCAGAGCTCTGACAAGCAGCAGGGGTGTCCTGCAGCAGCTGGCCCCCAGCGTACAGAAGGGTGAGAATGTTCACAAGCACTCGCGCCTGGCAGAGGTAAGGGTGGGCAGAGCCCACCAGCCTTACTTCCTGGGGGCATATGGGCTGGTATGCTAGTGTGGAAGGGGACCCTTGGGACCCCCCCTCAGCTTCTTGGCTGGGACTTTGGTTTGTCTGGATGCTGTAAACTGTTCTCTGTAACCGGTTCTGGCTGTTGCACTTGGCCGTGTGTAGCAGGGTGGAGAAGAGGTGTCAGTTCACTTTTCTTAGGACACAGCAAGGAGCTGGAATTACCTCTTATTTGGAAAGGAGACCTTTAAAACAACTTATAAGCCACAGGTGATTTCGTCATCTTAGCAATGCATACTCTTCAAGGAAAACATGATACAGGAATCAAAAGGAAGAAAATGAAAATCTCCTGCACTCTCTGGCCATGTCGCATTATTTGGTGCACATTAAATGCTTCCCCCTGGACACAATCCTATTCCTAAAGAGGAAGAACTCCACCTTTAATGTTTATGGGGCTGTGATGTATCTGAGAAGGGCCATGTCTTCCTTTCTTTATTGAGAAGAATCATTTGGATGGTGGTGGCAGCATTTATTTATTTATTGGTCATGATGTGGGGCTCAGCTTATGACTGGAAGATCGCTAAGCAAGGTCTTACAACTCACAGATGTTTTCTCGCTGTTTCTTCCTCTTGTTGATGAAGGGACTTTTGTCCCCCTTGCTGCTGCCATACGGCCCTCCTGGCTTCTGTGTTGCTCCTTTCATGTGTAGCCCAGGCTGGCTTTTCCCGTTAATATCTACGTGTCAACTCCTTTATTACAAGTCATTGCTTAACTACCATTTCCCCACGTAGCAGTCAGGGTTTCACCTGAGAAGTAGCTAAGAGATTCACTGCAAGGAACTAGCCTGTTTGATTGTGGTGTTTGGCTGTGCATGCGGCTGGTCAGCAGACTAGATACTCTTAGGAGGGGCCAAGGCTGAAGTGATGGGTAAATTCCTTCTTTCCTTGCATGTCTGTTGTTTTTCTCATTGCTGTGGCAAAATACTTAACAAAAGAAACTGGGGAGGGTTTGCTTTGGCCAAGGATTGAGGGAATGAATTCCACTATGGTGGGAGAGTCTCATGACGGGAGTGGGAGGCAGCCGGCCATGTTGCATCCACACTCAGGAAGCAGAATGATGAATGCGGCCCTCAGCTCATTTCCTCCTTGTTATTCAGTCTGAGACCCCAGCCCATGTGGGGTGGGTCTTCCCTCTTCACTTAACTCTCTCTGGAACCCCTTACACAGACAAACGCCCAGAGATCTGTCTCTTGGGTGACTCTAAAGCCTGTCAAATTGACGGTCAGGATGAGCTTCACGCCAGGACAATAGCCTTCTGGTGTTGAGGCCTTTCATCAGGGTGGACGAGTCCTGGCGCAGCACAGAGGGCATTTCCCGTCCCCTCAACATTACTGGCCAGATGTTAATGAGGTCTGCGGCACCCCTTTACAGGGACAGGCACATCTGTGTTTGCTCGACGGCTGGGTGCCAGGGCTTCCATTCTCTCGCCAGTGGAGTGGTCACGCTCGTTTCCTTCAGCCATGCTGACCTCCCAGTAAGAAAGCAGCAAAGTTGCAATTCTGCATTTCATGGTCATTGTCCTGTGTTCGGTGGAAGACACCACTGTTTCCCAGAAGGGGACGCGGCATCTTCAGTGACTGCACCTTACCAATACCAATATGTAATGCTGACTCTTATTGGCACATGTTATATCACACGACAAGGAGACAGAAAAGACAAAAATAATAGCATAATTAAGCAAGGGGCGGACAAGTGCCTCATCCACTTCTTAACCTGCTTTAGGTATTTTTCCCAATACATAATATGTCTTATAATATAATATACTATCTACTTACAATTTTTATCTAGTCACTTATGTGTGGGAGTATGTATGCTGTATGTGCTGTAGATGCGTGTGCTCAGACAACAGAGGAGGACATGGAGTGTCTGCTATCACTCTCCTTATATTCTTTTGAGGCAGGGTCTGTCTCTCCCTGAATCTGGGGCTTGCATTTTCATAGCTCAGTTAGAGACCAGCAAGCCCAACATCCTCCTGTCTCTACCCCCCTTAAAGCTGATATTACAGGCATGTGCGTGATGTTTGGCTTGTTACATACGTGCGGGGATGTGCACTCTGGTCCTTTGCCACTACTCACCATTCCTCTGTTGAGCCATCTCTGGTCCAAACCTACCCTTTGTTGTGCCTGTTGTTCGGGGATGAGCTCATGGCCTTAGAACCACAGCTAGCACTGAACAGCTGTTCGTAGTGTGACTTAATTCATAGAAACTGATTTAATGAATGAATGCAAGAAGGACGTGACCTAGTTTTTTCTACCTGTCTGGCCCCTTGATTCCAGAGTGAGGCAAGAATCTGGGCCTCGTCCCAGGAAGCTTCGGCGGGTGCCTTACGAATCTTGTTGACCTTTACGGACTACTAGCTTTTGTATTTTGCTGATTTTCTCTGTTGCTTTTCTGTTTTCCATCTTCTTGGTTTATAGGCAATTGATAAATTGCGTAGATTTAGTTATTTATCTTAGCCTTCTTTGGATTTAATTTTCTCTTCTTTGTCTAGTTCCTTAAAGCAGATGTTTGGAAAACTGATTTTGAGCTTTCCCCTCTATCAAAACGTAAGCTTTGATAAATTATAATTTTAGTTAAATTTTTATATATTTAGTTAAAATACATCTTTGTGTATGTGTGTGTATGTATTGTATTTGTGTATATGTGTGTATGTGTGTTTATGTGTGTGTATGTATTGTATGTGTGTACATGTGTGTGTCCGTGTGTATGTGTTGTATATGTGTATGTATGTGTGTGTATATATGTGTGTGTATGTGTGTATATATGTGTGTGTGTATGTGTGTGTTGCTGCATGCACCCATGCACACTCAGAGGCCAGAGGAGGTCATCAGGTGTCCTGCAAGTCACTCTCTACTTTATTACTTTGAGACAGGCCCTCTCACTGAACCTGGAGCCCGGCTGGTGACCAGCATGGCCCAGCTGTCCTTCTGTCTCTGCCCCAGTCAGTGCTGGGGCTGCAGGTGGGTTTGTAGCCACATCTGGCTTTTTACATGGGAGCTGTAGATTTGAACTTGGGTCCTCATGCTTGCAAAGCAAGTGTATTACCCACTGGGCCGTTTCCCCAGTCCTCCTCATAGTTCTTGCCTCAGACTTAGATGCTGCTGTGTGTCCGCGCAGCATGGCTATGTATTCTTGCAGAACTGGCCCCTAACTATCACGCCGCCTTAATAAAGTTGTTTCCTCTGAGTCTTTTGGAAGCAGATGTAGTTACCCTGCTTTCATTTGATTAGTGCTGGGCCAGTACATCCGTCCCCATCTCGTCTCCATCTCATATTTAATACGGGGCTACAGATAGCATGTGGCTGGATTCTTTTTAAACCAGTCTGACAGGCCAAGCTTAACGTGATTATGGAAGCTCAGGCTGCTGGCTGTCGTGTCTGGTGCCTCTGCTCTGCTCACTGCCCTTGGTTTTCTCTCCTGTGGTCTTTCTTCTCATTTTGTTTTTAGTTCAATATTTTTATATTTCAATTTTTGATTAGATAAAATGTACTTCCGTTTGTGTATGAGTGTGGTATGTGTATGTGTATATGTGGTTTTGGGTGGGTCCATATGTAGGGGCATGTGCTCATGTGTATGTGTAAGCTAGAAGTCAGAGTCAGGTGTTGTCCTCAGTCACTCTGTGTTGGTTTTGAGACAGGTCCTCACTGAATGGGGAGCTGACTGATGAATCTTGGCAGGCTGGCAGTGAGCCCCAGGAGCCCACTCTCTGCCTCCCTAGCACGGAGACTACAGGCACAGCACTGCTGGACTCCACTGTTTCTGCAGGGGCTGGGAATCTACACCCAGGTGCTCACGCTTGCACAGAAGGGCTCTGCTCCCTGAGCTACCGCCTCAGCCCGAAAGTAGGCTTCTCTTAATGCTTGTTTTAGTGGATGCTCCAGCGTTTGCAGTATATCCGCATGTCCGCACAACACTAGACTGCTCCTGGGTAGTGACAGTACGTTCTGACACAACATATCCGTGTTCTGTTCCACGGACCATTGCTCTCCTTCATGCCATTTATAAATGTACATCTGCATGCACCTCTGTAGTCAAACACATTGTCACTATTATTTCTCCTACGTGTATGCATGCATGTATGTATAGATGTATGTGTGTAGGTATATATGTATGGCAGTCAAAGGAGAATTCAGGGAGTCAGTGTTCTCCCTCTTCCACATAGATCCTAGGGGTCAAACTCAGGCCACCAGGCTTAGTGACCGGCACCTTTACCCACTGAACAATCTTGCTTACCCATATGGCTATTATTTTGGTTAAACTTATTTAATAATAACAAAATGAGACTTATTTACCTTTATTCTCTCTCTGAGAGTCTTGCAGTCTCTAAGTATGCCTGGAGTAGGACCCGTGCCGTTTTCCTTCTTTGGAGTGAGCTTTACCGCCTCTGTTTTTGTGAGGCCCATCTACGAGCAGCGTGCTCACTTGATCTTTATTTGTCTGAGAAAATCCATTTTCCCTTCCCTTTGGGGTGGGTGCAGATGTACAGGTTGGTGTGCATTCTCTGCACACTTTTGTTCAGTTTTGAGGTGGTGACCCTTATCTTTATATCTCTTAAGGTGAGCGTTGTCAGCCAGATAGACTCTGACGCCACTGGGAGTCAGCATGCCTGTGGGGGATGATCTAGACTGTGTTCTGTGTGGGAACCTGTCCACCGTGGGAGACACCCTTCCCCAGCTGGGACCTTGGATGTGTAAATGGAGAAAGGGAGCTGGGTAGCAGCAGGCATCCAAGCCCACATACTGAGCGGCTTTGAGCTCTTGCTGCCTTGACTTGACTCCGCTGCCATGGTAGACACACATCTGAGACATATGAACCAGGATCACCCTTTCTCCTCAAGTCGGTTTTGAAAGAGTATTTAAAGACAGCCACGGAAAAGACACTGAGACAGTTGGGCAATGTTTTTACCTACGGCTCCTCTCAGGATTGCTGTTGCTTCTGATACTTATGTAGCTTAATGTGGCATGCCTAGGTTTGTTTTATTTGGGGGGCAGCATCCCGCTCCTGGGATCTGAGACCTGTGGCTGACTCCAGTCTGGTGAAGACTCAGTGCTTAGTCTCCCTGCGCGTCTGTGGTTACGCCTTCAGTATTTGTCCTGGTTTTTGGATATTCTGTTCTGGTTATTATTATTATTACTTATCCCTCCTTTTCTTTACAATTTCTAATATTTATAGTGGTTTATACCGAAGCTCAGAGATTTGGGATCAACTCTGCTGAATTCTGCCTTTTAAGGCTCTCATCAAATCTGTTTTCATTTGGCTACTATGTTTTCTTGATAGTTAGTCTTTCTATTTGGCTCTTTCTAGACTGGCCATGTCTGTGTTCCCATTGCCCGTCTGCTCTTGCATGTTGTCTGTTATCTGCTAGCCCTTCATGCTTTAATCATGACGGCTTTACACTCCCAATGTGATAGTTGGGTTGTATGTTTAATCATGACGGCTTTACACTCCCGATGTGATAGATAGTTGGGTTGTATGTTTGTTCTGCCTCTTCACAATGAGCTCTTTCCTTCTTTATTCTATTTTTTTGCTTTCTGGCTTTTGGTTGAAAGCAGTCATGGCTGAACAGGAACAAGGAACGCAAGGGAGGGTAAATGTCTATCAGCTTTAGTGAGGCAGCATACAGCAGGGGTGGGGAAGTGTTCTACAGTCCCAGCGTCCATCATTTAGTGAGCCTGGACCATGGACCGTGGCCTTCATGGCTGCATTACAGCCTCCCCTCCTCTCTTAGGATGCTTAGGATGAAGAGAAAACAGAGATGCTGGGTTTTTCCTTCCAGGACCATCAAGGCCAAACTGGTAAAGTGGTTTCTCTGAAGCTCAAGCCTTGTTGAGAAGAACACTTGGAGCAGAATGGCTCCTGTCTGCCTCCTCTTGCCAGACACTTAGAGAGATTTTTCTCAAATCCCCTTCAAGAAGGCAACGCCCAAATGTAAAGGTCTGGAACTGGGTTCTGCTGGAGCGTCTAATTCTGAGCCCACCTAGCCGACAGTGGTTTTCCGTGGCTGTCTGGGTGGGTTTGCTGCCTTCATTCTTTCTAGCAAGAGAGTTTGCTCAGGACATATTCCCTGGCAGATGGCGACTCCTGTGACCACCTGGGTCCTCACTTCTCTGATGATGTAAGAGGAGTTCCTGACTTCATAGACAGGCAGCTTCTGCTGTGCTGTGAGAACCCAGTAAGGACTTCCATGCCCTTGCCACACAGGGCTGGAAATCAGAAGGGCCTGTGACGCTTACAGCAGGAGGCAGAGGAAGTCATTCTCTCAGTCAGATGTCCTTGGTGAAAGAGGAGAAAGGAGCCCAGGGAACTCCCTCCTGCCTGTGTGTAAGGAGAGCTGACATGGCAGCCTGCGCTTCTGTGGGCTGCACGGGTTGTTTCGAAGGCTCTCTTGTTTGTTAGGTTGTTCTGTCTCTGAGCTCACCCAGTTTCCACTCTCCCTATTGTCTTTGTTCATATTCCCCTTGCTCAGACTGCGAACAAGAGGTATGCCAGGGGCCAGGCTCTGAGTGTGCCCCCCGAGGGGGGCCGGGGGGCTGGGCTCTGCTTGTGCCCCATTGGGGGTCAGGCTCTGTGTATGCCCTGCCAGGGGCCGGGTTCTGTGTGTGCCCCCCCACCCCCCACCCCAGGGCCAATCTCTGTGTGTACCTCACTACCTTCAGAGCTCTGAACACCTTGGTCAGATTTACAGAGCAGGAGTCTGGGGCGACAGGAGGCTTGCTGATGTTTTGAAGTAATGGGTGGACTGTAGTTTAAGCTGAGGCTTATCTGAAAAGCTAGGTGTGGTTGTGCGTGCTTGTGATCTCAGTGCTAGAGAGTAGAGGGAAGCTGATTCCTGGGACTTGCTGGTGAGCCTGCCTAACCTATTGTCTTAGGGTTTTTATTGCTGTGAAGAGACACCATGACCAAGGCAACCCTGACAAAGGAAAGCATTTAATTGGGCTTGACTTACAGTTGAGAGGTTTAGTCTGTTATCATTATGGTAGGAAGCATGGCAGTGTGCAGGCAGACATGGTGCTGGAGACGGAGCTGAGACTTCCACATCTGGATACACAGACAGCAGAAAACGGAGACACACTGGCCAGACTTGAGCCCACCATTAGTGACCTATTTCCTCTAACAAGGCCACGCCTCTAGTAGTGCCACTGTGACCTTGCATCCAAACACGTGACTCTGTGGTGGCCATTCCCATTCAAACCAGCACACCTATGAAGTGAGGTCCAGCCAGTGAGAGACTCTGACTTCAAACAAACAAGGGTAGGCACCTGGAAAGCTGGGTCGGCCATTAAGAGCGTCTGCCGTTCTTACTAAGGACCTGAGTTTGGTTCCTCATCTGCATTAAGAAGCTCACCTCTGCCTGTCACTAAAGCTCCAGGGCTTTCAATACCCTCTTCTGGCCT
Organism: Microtus oregoni; assembly: GCF_018167655.1. Lineage (NCBI taxonomy): Eukaryota > Metazoa > Chordata > Mammalia > Rodentia > Cricetidae > Microtus > Microtus oregoni. The sequence continues at coordinate 16,088,451 of NW_024543221.1, forward strand.
CTGCAGGCAACTGCAGGCATGCACACATACTTGTATGTGCACTCATGCACAAAAATAGTCTATCAGATTCTAAACCCAACTTGTTTCCTATTTGGGGCCATTTCTTCTGGATATTATTATCTCTTCCCAGCCCTCAGCTAGACTTTGTACCAGGATGTGTTGATGACCTTTTTCATCCTGTGACAGAATTCTTGACAGAGACAACTGAAGGGAAGAGGGTTTTATTCTGACTCTGGGTTCACCTGTAGAGTCCTTGGCAAAGAAGGACCAGTAGTGGTTCAGGTGCAGAGTCCCTGGCAGGGAGGGAATGGTGGCTGGGGCGGTCTGTGCCTCTGGCTGTGGGAGCACAGGTCAGCTTGCTCTTATTTCTCAGGCCAGGAACCAGACAGAGAGCTTGGACTGGAACTGGAGCCAGAGTGTATAACTTCCTGAGGACTGCTTTTCAGCAGCCCACTTCCTCTCGTTAGGACACACCCTCCCCAAACTGTGCCTCCAACCAAGGATCAGTGTTCGAATACATGGGCTTGTGGGGGACATTTTACATTCAAGTCATAGCCTGGGGTGACTAGGTAAGCTCTGACTTTAGGTGGTAGGGTCCCATGAATTTCCTCTTGTTGGGGCAGGCAACTAAATTTACCCCTTGCTCTTAAAATGATCTTCTTTCAGTGTACAAACTGTACTGGGGGCCTTTATAAGCTGGGGTCCCTGGTTGCCAAGACTGAGTGACACTAAGGAAAAGGAAGTGGAGTTGGCTGGGGTAAGCTCAAGTAGGAGAGGATCTTCAAAGCGGGAGCAGCTTGCCAGTCTGAGGAGTTCCATGAGTGTGATGGGCAGAAATGTTTCCCAAGGGAACACTTGCTGTTCAGTCACTGGCCCTTGTTCATTGGAAACTTCTGTCTTTTTTGAACTAATAGCTGGAGGCTGTCAGCTAGCCATTATCTCTGTGGTTGATCAAAGCATCCTTTAACAGGAGTGTGAAGGGTTTCTCTTGGAATCCCATATCCCTCATCTGCAGGAGCTCCCTAAGAGCAGTGTTCACTTTGTAGAGGAGAAGCCCTGGCCCCGTTCAGCAGACCTCACTGCGTTGGCTGCAGTGTGTCTGCCTGGGCCCACTCTGCTCTGGCTTTTCTTCTGTGGATTCTCCATAGGGTGTATGTGGGTAAGATCCCACTTCCACCCACCCGCTGTTCCCTCTCTGGCACTTTCCCTATTCAGAAGCCAGGTCAGTATGCAACCTGAGATCAGCAACAGTGATGGATGGGGTACACACCTGTGGTCAGGGTGAGGGAGAAGTGAGTGCACCCCAACCATGACTCAGAGTCCTCCAGTTGCATGTCCTGTGGTCCTGCAGTGCAGCTGACAGCCACCATCCAGAGGTGACAGGATCTGTTCCTGAGGCAGCAGGTAAGATCATGACCTGTCTGGCAGTTTAGCAGTATGGCGTCAGGTCGTTTCACCAGGGAGGGGTCATCATTTCCTATTACTTCTCAAGTAGAGTGAGTCTAAAAGAGAATGGCTTTATGGGAGAGCCACGTGGTTCCTGTGTGTGAGCATCTGTGAGTGCTTACACCGAGTGATAAGTCTCAGTTAGATTGTGACTTTTGGTTTCCCATATCCTGTTTTGAAAACTTTCTCAGTCTCCAGAAATCAAACAGGTTCTTTATGAGGTTTCAAACTAGAACCAAATGGTGAGAGAGAGAACTCCATATCATTGTGCCTTCTTGATGAAACTTGGTTACCTTTGGCCTACATCCTGCCCCCAAGTCCTCCCCTATGAGTTTAATATTTTTTAAATGAATTTTATGTTTAAGTAAGATCATGCTATATCTGTCTTTGCATGCCTGGCTCATTTAATTTAATTAACGTTCTTTAGGATCAACCATCATGTTAAAAATGACAGAACTCATACATAGCTTTGCCATTATTTTTTTTTTTTTTTTGTTTTTTTTTTTTTTTCAGACAGGGTTTCTCTGTGGCTTTGGAGCCTGTCCTGGAACTAGCTCTTGTAGACCAGGCTGGTCTCGAACTCACAGAGATCCTCCTGCCTCTGCCTCCCGAGTGCTGGGATTAAAGGCGTGTGCCACCACCGCCCAGATCTCATTATTTTAATATATATTATCTTTAGTGTGTGTGTGTGTCATGTATGCTGAAGTGTGTACGTAGAGGTCAGAGGACAGCTGGCAGGATCCAATTCTCGCTTCCCACCATGTGCCTTTCAGGGATTGCACTCAGTGGCAAGCATCTTTACCCAGTGAGACAGCTTGGGCCCAGTTTCCTTTTTTCTAGAGGCTGGAGAGAATTTCATATTGTGTATGTGTGTGTGCATGCACATGTGCATGTGTGTAGGTGTGTGTGCGCATGTACATGTGTGTTTAGCTGTACATGGCGTCTTTATTCCTTCATTCGGGGCTGGGCACTCAGGTTGTTTCTCATCTGGGCTATTGGGATGGATACCACAGTGAGTCTGACCCAGCCATCCATTTCCTTTGGTACTATACCCAGTCATGTGGCCGTTCTAGTTTTAGTTTTTCCCAACAGGTGTAGGAGTCTGCGTCTCACCAACTCTCTGGGGTTCACTTTCTGCCTTGTTCTCACCAATGCTTCTTGTCTTTCACATTGATAAAAATAATTATTCTGACAGGTGTGTGTGGGGCTCTCCAATGATAGTTTTGATTAAAAATATTTATTTAATTTATCTTTTAAATTCCGTATGCATGTGTGTCTGTGGACATGAGTGCAGGTGCTCACACAGCCTAGAAGAGGGCATCAGATTTCCAGGAACTAGAGTGATCAGTAGTTGTGAGTCACCTGATATAGATGCTGGGAGCCAAACTTGAGTCGTCCCCAAGAGTAGTAAGTGATCTGAACTGCTGGGTCACCTCTCCAGCCCCCTTGGGTTTAAAATTATTGGTTATGTTGAGCATATTTCCTTACACTTGTGTCTGGTCCTTTGCTCATGCTCTCCCTGAGCCATTTTCTTGTTGTCGTGGCTTATGTGGTACCATTCTTGTAGGGACATCAACAACTGTTCCCTCAGAGATGAATAGGAACCAACAACAGACCAAAGTAATGATACCTTGAGGGCGGAGCCTACTGAATCTGTTCAGTTTCAGGAACTTCCTGAAGTTTCTGTGTTGTTTACTTGCTGAGTCTGAGTGAGCCTTCCCTGCAGGATCAACTGCTTCACTTCCCTTTAGAGCATCCAGAGTTTACAAGAGCTTTCCGCCCAGGTGGAGTGTTTTACCTCAGAGGAACTTGATGCACAATGGTACTTCTGTATGTACCTTAGATATTTTGAGCATAAGCCCCTTAGCAGATGTACAGCTTGCAAATTAGCCCCCACCCCACAGTTTGTTTCTTCACCTTTGCTCACTGCAAATGTTCTCGAGTTGATGTCACCACATATGTGTGAAATGTATATGTATGTATATACATATATATTATATATTTACATCAGGGTTTTAAAACAGAAATAGGGTTCATTTTTTCTCCCCCCTCACATTTACCTTGTTTTCCTCACTCAGCATTACTAAGTGTTAGTTATACTTTCAAAGAGTTTGTGTCTCCTTCATTCTCTTCAGTGGTTGCACTGTGTTCTACTGTGTCCAGACCCATGTCTCGCCTCTCCACGATTAGACTTTTGATGGTCCCAGGTGACACTTCATGGCATGTATATCTTGCAAAGTAGTCGCGAACTGCTAGCATCCAGTTAGAAATACTATCTAGAGGTTACAAATGTTGATAGTTTCTCATGCCAATTAAAGCCAGGATGAAAACAGGTAGAGATGCCCTTGGGACTTGTTCCCAAAGGTCACAGCCTAAAGCTGTGGTCTCCTTCCTGTGGATGCTTCTTATACTTATGTTACATATATTTATTAATGAAAAGCTGCAATAGTTATTGTGTGACTTTTATGGACTTGAACAAATAATATGTGGTATGTTATAAAGTAAAATTTACACCCAGCATTGATTTTTTTTAAAAAGTTAAAATTAGAAATATTGCCCATTAGCAAGACGTTGCAAAAGCTACGAGTGTCTCATGCCCATCCCCTGGCTGATCTGGATTAAACTTGAAGTCACAAACAGTAAAATGACCCATTGCTAGTTACATGAAAAATCATATTCAGATTTAATTGGTGTCTGTGTGTTTTCATTTTTGTGTATATGTAGCTCTGTGCATTTTCCTCCTTTTCTATTCTTCCTCTCTCCCTCCTTAGTCTCTTAGTTAATCTCTCTCTTCCCATCTTCTTTTTTCTCTTTCAGTGTTTCACTTTGGGAACTGAACACAGGTCTTGTTCAACACTCACTCCATCATTATACCATAAATACACACACACACACCACTCTACTAGATACACCATACCCGACTGTTCAGCTTTATTTCATTTATTGATAAATCTGTTCTCTTCTCACCATGGAGTGCCTTTCAGTAACCCGACTACAGTCACAGCCTGTCCCTCTTCCTCGGAAACATGAATTTATTCTTCACTGCCCTGACTCTGCAGTGTTATGGGGATACAGTGGCCCTCACTAGCACCCTCTCCAGTCCGGCCTGCCTATGTCAATGGCTTCACCTTCTTCCACTGTGTGACTGTACCAGTTTGTTTAACCATCCGCTCACAAAAGCACATGAATTCCTTCCTCCCTCCCTTCCATTCTCCCTCCTTCCTTCCTTCCGTCCATCATTCTTTCCTTTTTCCTGCCTCCCCCTCCCTCCCTTCCTCCCTCCCTGTCTCCCTCCCTCCCTCCCTCCCCTCCTTCCTTTCTCCCTCCCTCTATCCCTCCCTCCCTTCCTCCCCCTTTCTTTCCTTCCTTACTCTTTTCTTCCTTCCCTCCCACCTTCCCTCCCTCCCTCCCTCCCTCCCTCCCTCCCTCTCTCTTTCTTCTTTCCTTTCTGCTTCCTTCCTTCTATATATGGCTGGGGTTTTGTGTGAATGTATGCTTTATTTCTCTGGGATAAACTCCCGTGAATGTGTGTGCTAGATTTTGTGTGTTTGTGCATATATGCAAAGGGAGATTTATATTTGTAAGAAAGCCTTCAAGCTGGCTTCAGTTAGCCATTTCATCTCATATTCCACCTGTGACATGAGACAGGTGTTACCATTCTTAGATCAAAGCCATTTTACTAAGTGTGTAATGGTGTTAATCATGGTACTAATGAACATTTTAGCAATGGTGAAAAATGTTGAATACTTTTTAAAAGCTATCTTATTTTCCAAATGCATAGCCTCTGTGTTAAAAATGTGGGCTCATGTTTTTTAAATCCATATTCTAATTGGGTTTTGTTTTTAATCTGTCTTTAAAAATGTATGTGTGTATGCAATTTGTGTTCATATGTTCATGTGTAGTTACAGGTACCACTGTGCACGCGTGGATGTCACAGGACTACCTTGGGTATTGCTCCTCACTTCCTGCCTTGTTTACCACAGCACAAACCAGGCTAGCTGGCATGGGAGCTTCTGGAGTTCCCCTGTGTCAGCCTCTCATTGCACCTACGGCGTGCTGGGGTCACAGACAAAAGCTACCACATCCAGTTTTTAAGTGGGCTTTGAGGATCCTAACTCCAGTCCTCATGCGTTTGTGGCAAGGGTTTTACCCACGGAGATGTCTCCCCAGCCCGTTTTCAGCTCTGGGAAAGGAGTGTGTTGTTTACTCTCTTACCAGAAATGTGTGAAGACCATCCGCCTTCCATGTTGCTATGACCACTTGGCAGGGTTAGAATTCTAAAGTGTTCTCAATCTGGTGGATAACAGTGTTTCATTTTGGTCTCAGCTGGCTTAAATGAAACTGAGGTTCAACTTCTCCAGTATTTATCTGCCTTTTAGATTCTTTTCTGTGTATTTCTTCCTCCTGTTCTTTGCCAATTTTGCTGCTAGATGATTCGTCTTTTCCTGGTAGATTGTTCAACTTATCGGTTAGTCTTTTTTCAAGTATTTCTGAGGACTGTAACATAGTCATTACCATTTCCATCTTCCCTTCCTCCCCCTCCAAACCCTCCCACAGACCCCCACCTTGCTTTCTTTCAAATTCATGGCTTCCTTTTCAATCAGTTGTTATTACATACATGTGTGTGTATGTATAAATACATAAATGCAACTTGCTCAGTATGTATCATGTTATTATCGTATGTGTATGTTTTCAGGGATGACTCTTTGGTCTTGGATCAACAATTGTTGTGCTTGTCCCTGGGGAAGACTACTTCTCCTGCTTTCAAAATTCTTTAGTTGCATGCAGTTCTTTGTGTAGGACTGAGACCTCAGGAGCTTTCCCCTGTCCACTTACCATGCCAGTTGGTGTCATCCTTGTTCAGTTAATGTCTAGGCAGCCGTGTTGGTGAGATTGTATGCATGTAGCTTCTGACTTTTCTAGAAGACATAATCTCACAGCAAACTCCCCATTTCTCCAGCTCTTACTGTCTTGCCTCCCGTCTTCAGCAGCAATCCCTGAGCCTTGGGTGCAGGGGTTTGATGTAGATGCATCCATTGGGATCGGGTTCTACAACTATGCATTTCGATAGGTTGTCATTTTCTGTAATGGTCTCTGTCTGCTGCAAAGAGAAGTTTCCTTGGTGAGGGCGAGGATTACCCTTGTCTGTGGGTATAAAGACAAATAATTAGCATGCAGTCAGAGATGATCTGGTTTAGTGGAATGGCAGGGGTAGACTCTGCTCCAAGACCCATGCTTTACCAGCCCTGACTGGTTGACTAGCTTTCCAGGACCAGCACGATTCCCGTATTGCTGAGTTGGTCTTAGGTACAGTGAGAGAATTGTTGGTTACTACCAATGTTTTCATGACCGTACTCACCCTTAGAGTCATCGTGGCCTTGTTGGTTCTCATTGTGGTTCATGGGTTGTCACTGTTGGTTGCTTCTCTCTTTGGGAAGCATGGAACCTTCTAGATAGTCTTCTTTTACATGTATGAAGTTTCTGCCTAAAATGGTATTGTCTTTAATAGTGTGTGTGATTGTTTGGAGTCAGTATTTTCCTAGGATATTTGCATTTGTTTTGTATGTCTTCTGTCTCTCAGTTTCCATATTCTTGACTCTCGTTTTCAACCAAGCATCTCTGCCTCAGAAGCATCTAAGTCTTACACCATATGTAGTCTGTAAATCACTCCAATACTCTGCCAGCAAGGTATTAACTACCCATATGTTATCCTAAGAAATTTTCCCAACTTCCCATGAGGAAGGAATTACCATTATGCCTTGATAAAGCCAGGCCCATAGTGGTGAGGTGCCTTGCATTTAAAATGTAAGTGGTAGAACTGGCTCCATGCGCCTGACTCCTCTATGATAGTATCTACCCCCTTGTGAAGAGTATCATCTTTTATGCCTTTGTTCTTTCAGACAGATTTAGACGTCTTTGGGGGGGGGGGGGATCTGACTTTGGGTTTTCTGTTTGCGGCTTTCTTTCTCTCCTTCTCCCTCTTTTCCTCTCTCGCTTTGATCAGTTCCATTTCCCTCTGTTGATTTAAAGGCACACTCTTACGTTTTCTGTCCTTTAGATTACATCTGTATATTCCTACCGTGCATGCTTGTCTTGAAATTAATCATTATAAGGGACTGCAAGATGGCTCAGAGGGTAGAGGTGCTTGCTGCTAAAACTTGATGGTCTGAGTTCAAGTCTTAGAACCCAAAGGTGGAAGGAAAGAACAGATTCTATAAAGTTGTCCTTGGACCTCCGTGTGTGGTATTCCATGACACCTCAATGCCCCCCACCACAGTAATAATAAATAAATAAATAAATACAATTTAAAACACTAATCATTTTAACATCTTTTAGGAGAAAACAAGGACTCTAGACTACCTGGGTTTTGCAACCTTCCTATCTATAATTTCCTTTGTTCTTAACTGTCTTGTTGACGGTTTTCCTCTTGTGGTTAATGCCTCACTCGGTCTGTTACTGTGTGTCTTCCCAGTTCATCGGCTCAGCTTATTCCTCTGCGGCCCATGGCTTCCTTACCAGCTGCTCCCGTCAAGGAAGTACAGCACAGTGGAGTCTGAGGATAATACACTCTTTACGTTTTACACACTAAAATAGATCTTTAGATCTGGATCATTCCTTCACTGAGTATTTGCTTTTATGCCAACATTTATCTCTCCTGCTTAATCTGTCCATTGAGTTATTTATGTCTTCTTTTAAAAGTGTGTATGCCTTTCGTTCTTAGAATTCAATTTTGCCTTCAAGTCTTTTTTTTTTTTTTAAAAAAAAAAAAACAACCAACAACAATGTCTTGCTGGTGGTGGCGGTGAACACCTTTAATCCCAGCACCTGGGAGGCAGAGGCAGGCGGACTCTGTGAGTTCAAGGCTGGTGAGATTCTGTCTCTCACTGACAGTAACTTTTTGTTGCTGCGTTAGAAACACCCCATTTCTCTCGTGTTGTTTAAGTTCCCCCCTCTTTGAGCTTGTTCACCATGACGACTTTTTGGTGGCGGTCCCTTGTCACATGATGTGACAGCAGAGGCAGTGACTCTGAGTCTATTTCAGGAAGATGCTTCATTTGGTTCTGACCGGCTCTGCTCAGAAGGCTTCTGTCCAAGTCGTGGGAATGGTATTGGTTTTGGCTCCCCACCTGCATACGGCACAGACAGACTGGGTCACACTCAGGTGACTGGCTTTCTTTTCACCTCTCAGAAGTGTGGGGTAGAGACTCGCATACAGTCTCTCTGTGCTGGCAGTGCCACAGGAGCAGGTGACTTCCTAGTTCTGCATAAGGCCTGGGGACCTGAGCCTCCCTCTTCAGACCACATTAGCCTGGTTCCAGTTACACGTCTGCTTCCCACGTTAGATTAGTGTGTTAATTAAATGTTTCCACTGTTACCCAGCATTTCCACGTGTCTGTAAAAATGAATGCTTTGCCCAGATTCACTCTTCACCATCTGCCCATCGGTTCTCTGAAGCGTGACTCTGGTGTCAGTGGGAGAGGCAGCCAGTGTCAGAGTTGGGAGACAGAGGGCGTGAGCGGTTACAACTGGGTAGAAACAGCTCAGCACCAGGGTCAGACCAGCTTATCCAGTCCGTTGGTGACCAAGGCTGGAGTTCCTTTCCTCGCCTTCGCTGGTGTACAGTGCTATCAGATGCTTTACTTGAGCTTAACATTTTCAGTTTGTTTTAATGAAAGGCATTTGTGAAGTACACCAGAGTGAGTTTGAGAAACAGAAAAAAAAAAGATGCGTTGTGTATGCACATGAAGGGGCTTCTTTCGACCGCTCATCAGTAAGAGTCTCTGAGGGTGTCAGGAACCAGTTGGTGTTGTGAGGAGGCCACTTGTTGTTTCCCGGCCACCCAGACTTCCGAAATAATTACACAGAAACTGTATTAATTAAATCACTGCTTGGCCCATTAGCTGTAGCTTTTTATTTGCTAACTCTTACATCTCAATTCAACACATCTCCATTAATCTGTATATCACCACGAGGTCATGGCCTACCAGCAAAGTTTCAGCTTGTCTGTCTCTGGCAGCAGCTCCATGGCTTCTCCCTGACTCTGCCATCTTTCTCTCAGCATTCAGTTTAGTTTTCCCCCGCCTACCTCTGTTCTGCGCTGCTCTGCTATAGGCTCAAAGCAGTTCTTTATTAACCAATGGTATTCACAGCATACAGAGGGAAACCCCACATCAAGTTGGTTGTCTAACAGGTTCCTCCAAAATTAAAGCATTTCGTCCTGCAGGAAGCTCCTTAAGTAGAAAGACAAACAACTAAAAAATATCTTCAGGAAGTCCCTGAAACTTACCAGATTCCTAGGTCCCTCCCTGCCAGAAGAAGCAATAAGAGCTGAGAGCCTGCCTCAGATGGAAGGAAGTTGAGGGGCCAAGAGGACTTAAGCCAGCAGAGCTGCCTGGGAGAGGTCTAGACCAGAGTCACTTGGAAAGCACACAACCACTGAGCCACCTGTAGGCTGTGCCGTGAGCGGTCACCAATACTGGGATGGGCTTTGGCAATGCAGTTCTTTGAGTCATTTCTGCTCCTGTAAGTAACCCCAATAAAATGCACTGGACTTTGGTGGTGTCTGTGCTTTGGTCTGTCATAAGACCCCTATCTGGGTGAGCATGTGTGTGTGTTGTGTCTCTGCAGGAAAAGTCTGGTTGCACAACACAGTTCCACCACAGCTGGCTGCACAGATGTACAGAGAACTGGGGTGGTGGGTACGGTTTTGTCCCTGAACACACGAGTTAGGCTTGTTCCTCACTGTTGCTGATTCTGACGGGAAGCAGGGGTCTATAGGTTCAGAATGAAGCCAGCCAGGGCCTTTCTTCTCTGGTCCCGGCCTATGTCACAGTAGATGGCGGCTGCCAGGATTTGTATCAGTCAAAATGTAGCATCTGGGTCTGGAGCTCAGTGTGTTGTGTGTGTGCATATGTCTACATGCATATACATGTGTGTGGAACCCAGAGGTCGATGTCAGGCCTCTTCCTTGATCACTTTAAACCTATCTTTTGTATCGTTCACTGAAGCTGGAGCTCACTGATTTGTCAAGGCTGGTTGGCCTGTCAGCCCTAACTCTCCTGGACTCTGCCTCCCTAGTGCTGGGATTGCAAGCTGTTAGGTTCTCAGCTAATGTTTGCCCTGCAACACTTAGCCACTGAGCTGCAATGATTTTCTTCCTAAGCAGGGAGAACCTAGATTTATTAAGCAAAAGTGAGGAAGACTCTGGATCGAGTGGGAGGAGCTCTAAGGACCCTGGAGAATCTTTGGAATGAATCCTCATGTTTGTACGTGGAGTGGGTCTGTGCCTGGGAGACATATATGTTCTGTTGTCCTTTGGGGCCCAGGCATGGCTACCTCATGGTATGCTGAAGGTGAGTTTGGGAAGTGGCCATACTGACAGCCTTCTTGCCTGCTGATCCTGAAGGTGGCTTGTACTCTGGGCTCCTCTGCCCATGGGGTCACAGGGTCCATTAGACTTGCGGGACCAGTCTCTACCCTTCTCTGACGATTGTTTCCTGGACATGTTTATTGTATTCGGGTGAAGGGGAGACACACAGGGCAGCCATACCAGGGTCAAATCTGCACTTGAATTTGGTGGAAGAGCCGCACGTGTTCAGATGACGCCAGACTCAGGGATTTCCTGCAGCGTCCTCTGCCCCACTTCTTCCTTCTGTTTCTCATGGAGTCAGGGTGATGTAGTGGAAAGAGAAAGAGCTCTGGAGTCAGACTGACCCAGGTCTTCCCGCCAACCTCCGCTGCAGCTGGCCGGTTGTTTAGTTCTGTTAATCCTCCCCCATCCTCCTGCAACCAGGATGTCCCTGGCCCTAAAAGATGTTTGTGTGGATTCACTGTGCTTCAAAGACAAGTCTGATCTAATTGCGCACTTACTGATCTCTTAACGTCTTCTTGTTGCATCCTTGGGCAAATTTAGCTTTTACACGGTGACTCCAGGCTGAAGTCAACTTCCGCTCATCTGCCTCCTGCCCTGCTCTCAGCGTTGGCTGGCACCTCCCTGGCCTTGGGAACATGACCTCCCCAGTCTACTTCATCTCTCGTCAGCCTTTAGCTCTCTGTACAGAAGTCATAGTTCTCACACTTCCCCCAGAGCTTCTGTCGCTCCCTGTCCGCCCCAGGCTGGCGGCCTGCTCCTCAGACCCTAAGTGTGAGTGACACCAGGACGTGTTGTTTTTGTTCACCTTCCCCAGTGCATGAGAGGTCCTTGTTGATCCCATCCCTAGGAGCAGGAATGGGCAGGTGGGTCCCCAGAGCTCGCTGGCTAGCCAGGTGAGTCAGTGAGCCCCAGACCAATGAAAGACCCTGTCTCAAACAAACAAAAACAAACAATAAAAACTCCAAATAGATGGCCCTTTAAGAATGATATCTCAGTCCGTGCTGAAAGACCCTGTCTCAAACAAACAAAAACAAACAATAAAAACTCCAAATAGATAGCCCTTTAAGAATGATATCTCAGTCTGTGCTGTGGCCTCCACAGGCGTGTGCACACAAATGCACACACACACACAGAGCGAGAGAGAGAGAGAGAGAGAGAGAGAGAGAGAGAGAGAGAGCAGAAGCCAGATAGACACATACTACCATGTTAAAACACAGTAAAATGCGTGGTAAATGTTTGTTATAAAACAAGACCTGGCCAGAGCCTGACAGTAGGTCCCCAGCCAGTGCTGGTTTGTCCTCACTCAAACCCTTTCCCCTCGTGTCAGCCGTGTCTTCACTGCGGACAGTGGAAAATGATCCGTGACTGATTTCACTGAGGAGACGGGGTTCTCTGACTGGTGTACCTCTACTCTACACCATCCTAAAATTTAAAGATATACCTGCAGTTTTCAAAACTGTGTTCCAAAAGTGCAGCCGAAGACCTCAGGAAACTGGGCAGAAGCCAAGGCCGTGGCCCAGCTGTGCCTGCGCATGAGGACGCTTGGCTTGCGAAGGCATCTCACGGTGGTGCTCGTCTCTGCAGTGTCTATGAATTAATACTCTAATTGCTTCCTCTGCCTTTATTTCTTTCATTAAAGAGAAAGTACATTATGGAAAACCCCTAAAAATAGCACCTGCCCGGTTTATGGAGAAGGGCGTTTGCAAAAGGAGCGAAGTCGCTTTAGCTCAGGACGCCTGAGGCCCCAGATCAGGCTTTCTTCTTGGACGGAGCTCCGCCCAACCTTGCTAACACCCAGCGCTCTCTGTTTCTTTGCACATGTGGATGAGTTTGTTCTCACGTCGGAGTTATAAACACCCAGGACATTTGTAAGCTGAGGAGCCTCTTGAAGCTGCTATGGGGGAGGGGTCAAGGGTAGCAGTATCTGGAGTAAGCGTGAGAGAGCCAATGCCTCCTTTCCACTCAGAGAGGAGGGCGTGGGAGGTGGTGTGACGGAAGCAGAGAGTTGCTCTCATTGTCTCTCTGTGTGTGTATGATGAATGAAGCCAGTTTGTTAGAGAGGGGAGGGCTCTGGGGTCATTCCTACAAAGGCAGTTCTCCCTATGACTCTGGCGCCTTCTGTTGCTTGTGGACATGAGCCACATGGTCCTCCTGATCTTTTGGGGTCCATTCAGAGCAGGAGGATCATGATCCTAAGCCCATGTCTTCTCTTCCTTGAGGCTCTGAAGGGATTTCATGGCAGACCTGTCCACATGCCAACTGTGCTGTGTGTGGCCATGGGTCCCTCCTCAGCCCCAGACTTAGACTCTCCAGACCTCCTTCTGCTCTACTTCCTGGTCAGCCTCATGGGTCTTCAGTTAGCGTCCCGAACTGAAGCTCGTCACCTGTGTGCCAGAGCCTCATCAAGCTCCACGCTTCCCCAAATCTAGCTTTGTCTCAGAATTGCACTCCCTGGTGCCTCAAAAAACAACAACAACAAAAAATCCACCCTCAAGTCTCAGCCAGTCCTGGTTCTTCCCACGGTGAGCTTTTACGCTCCCTGCCTTTGACTTGTGACCATTTACACACAAGACTTTGTGTGTAGTCCAAATGCCCTGTGTGCGCATCTGCCTGGGGCCCATCTTCCAGGGGAGCACTTGACCTAACAGGCAGGCCCTTCCGACACCAAGTTGGTTTGTTGTCTCTGCTCTCGCTGCACATTTTGCCTCTTGTTGCCTTGTATCGTAGCTCTCCGTTTATACATCTCTCTGTTGTTCTAAACCATCGGTTCCCTGGGGGCAACTTCTCATGGTCAGCTGCCCGTCAGACATTTAATCAGTGGTTGTTTTTATTAGCCTACAAGGTCCATAGATTCTGTAGAAGTCATCTCCCCTCCTTTAGATAAATAGACGCTATCAGTCCCATTTCACTTCTGCGGCGATTGGTCTGATTCTTGAGGAAGCAGAGGGCTTTCTGAATCCCTGCAGGTTCATTTGGAAGGATATACTTCTAGAAGATTCCACACAACATGAATTGACAGTGGGAACTTCCCCGATTCTCCTTCAGAATCTCCTGAATGATGTTTTTCTTGGCTGCCAAGATCACCATCTTCGGAGCACGGCCTTGGCATTCACGAGACTACAGAAGCACCCACACCTGCATCTCCATTCTCATTTGATCTGTGTGGCACAGCTCTGATGTAGACAGCATTAGATTTATTGTTTATGATGGGGAAACCAAGGCCTAGGGAGCTGCTTTGCCTGAGGTTGATCACCTGTGAAGGGTGGGGCAGGTTCCTGGCTGAGGCTCAAGGATGGGCTGGAAGAGGCTGTATTGTGACCGACTTATGTTTGCAGTTTCTTCTCAAATGCTGTGCTCATAATTCACCTCATTTTCTCCCCCTTCCCTTGCCCTTCAACATCACTAGTTTATATATGAGTTCACATCACCTTCTTGCCTTCAGTTCCCACTTTTGATTCAAATATGTGTGTATTATCCATTAAGAAGGGGACTCCAGCATAGCAGGGGCTTCCTTCCAGATCCTGGATTAGGCATAGACCACACCCAAATACCTGTTTTCACAGAGAGCTCCTGTGTTTAGCAGGGAAGAAAAGTTAAAGTGGTTGCTTTCTGTAGAAAACAGCATCAAGTGGGCTTGCAGGTGTCATTCTCAAGAAGAGGAAAGGAGAGGTGTGTGTTGAAATGGGCTAGGATAGGGTGGAAAGGAGACAGGGGACGAGGGAGAAGGAGGAGGGGACGAGGGAAAGGAGGCAGGGTATTTGTCCTGGAGGACAAAAGGTTGACTCTGGATAGACAGGAGACAGCTGCAGTACATGGGAAAATGGTGGTTTATAAAGATAAAGGGGAAACCCCGTGTTAGGATGAGTGGTTTAATTTTAATTGTGCTTGCAATTAGGTGAACCAGGAGGGACTTCTGACTGCTGGACGGGGGCATGCCTGCCTCAAGATCCTGACTCCAATTTCCTGAGTAGCTCTTGCACAAAGTACAATCTCATGGATGCTCTTAGAACAGTATAATAACTGTGACACAGACGAGAGATTGATGCATGTTAAGGCCATCATGGGTTCTCTCGTGGAGAAATTAGCCGCCAGAAGGTTGTGACAGGCACACCAGCCTGGGAGTGAAATGTCACATTATGGCTGCCACTTCCTGTGTGTTTGCTGTAAGCCCCGCTAGAAATGAGTAAGTTCTTTATACATCGTTTAGCTCCTGTAACTCCATGATGTGCCCTCTGCAATCAAAAAGAAACTAAGTCGTGGAATAATAAGAATTTGTCCCAAATCAAAAAGTTGTAAGTCGTGGAGCCAGCACAGACCCTGTCAATGTGAACTCCAGCTTAATATTTTCAACACTTCTGCCACCAGCCAGGGTCTGGGTTGTGCATTTTAAAACAATTCAGTCTTTATTGGGTCTGTAAGTAGGTATATGTCTCCATTTTATAGATTAAAAAAAATCTGGTGGAGGATAAATATGAAGCTAAGTGAAGAAGCTAAGACAGAAACCCAGGTCAAAGGGCAAGATTCCAAATCCCATCAACTCCAGCAGGAAGCAGTGGACAATTGTATAAACCACACGCGTGATGTTCATGCAGTTTACATGGGTTCAAGTTGCCACATAAAAAGAAGCAACAGAAAACAGATAAAACTACAGTAACATTCATTCTAATTACTCGATATATCCAAAATATAATCTCAACAATAAATCAACATCTGACTAAGTGAGATTTATGTTACATTTCTTCAAGCTAAATTCATGTTTATTTCACGTCTACGATGCCTTTTGATTCAGGGCCACCACATCTCCTCTGCTCCATAACCACACATGGCCAGTGGTCAGCATCCCGGGCAGCACAGGTCTAAACTGAGGAGTAGGACCTCACCACAGACCGCACCACAGGAGCATCCTAAATTCGGCTCAACAAATGCAGGCATTTTGATCAAATGTAGATTTGGAATGGGAAATGACACTACCCACTTGAACCTGGAGCTCTGGCAGGCCTTGCCCTTCTTCTCCATTCCCTCTGCCTTGCTAAAAACCATTAGGTCACACTCCTAAAGCTGGCCGCCAAGGTCTAGTCCCTTACTGGCCACTCCTTCCTCCTGGGTCACACTAGAACCCAGTGGTCACACAACAGGAAGACTTGATCATCCTAACCCAGAAGAAGCAGAAGGAAATGATTTTAAATGTAACTTTATGAAGATGATGGAGACCTTTAAAGAAGAAATGAAAAAGTCCCTTAAAGAAATGGAGGAAAAGCAAAGAATGGAAGAAATTAATAAATCCCGCAAAGAAACCTAAGAAAACCAAGAGAAAGAAAACTGCTATATGATTGGACTTGTATGAGAAACTTAGCTAGCTAAGCTCAAAGGCTCAGTAACTAGAAAGGTGGCTTCCAGGGACTTCAAGCAGGGAGCCAGAAGGCATCAGCTCAGACAGACAGGGAGTCCCGGGGATCTACCGCAATGGTGTCCATGGCTGACTATGCTAAATTATACACTTAGCGTTTCCAGAGAGGGTGGAGCCTGGGATGGCGTTGGAAGAATGCATTGGAACATGGTGAATGGATCCCAGTGGCAAAGCAGGAGCACTTCCCGACAGATTGGTCCTCACGAAGGGACATCTGAGTTGCACATCTCTGTGTACGAGAGCTGCAGAGAGAGCCAAGTGGACAGCATTCAAGAAGGAAGGAGCGTGGGCCGGAGAGATGGCTCAGTGGATGAGGTGTGCACTGTGTAAGAGCGAGGGTCAGAGTTTGGGACCCCAAGTCTATGTAAACCCTAGGCAGGTATGGTGGTTGCCTGTCGTCCCAGCCCTGAGAGGGCAGACAGGGCATCCCTGGGGCACACTGACTGGCTACAGCTTGTCAGCTGGCGAACTCTGGGTTACACGGAAAGGCCCTGCCTCAAAAGTAAGGAGCAATTGAGCAAAACACTCAGCAGAAACTCTGGAGCTTCACGTGCATCTTCATCTGTGTACACCCATCTTGCACACTTACCTGAACACACACATTTGAACACATACACTGCACACACCTTTAAGCAACAGAGAAGAGAAAAATATTTCTAAAATATCTCTGAGAGAGACAGACAGACACACATGGAGAGAGAAGAGAGGTAATATGATGATGATTGTCCAATACCTTTAGCAACGTGGACATTACTGGTGACCATGGCAGTCTCCAGAGACCTGAAAGCAGCAAGTCAAAAGGTTTGAGGAAGGTTATTCAGGGCACAAAGTGAAGGCACTGGCTTCTCTTTAAAAGTCTGGCTACAAGGGAAACATCAGGAGAAGGAGTTTTGTGTCTAACGATAGGATGGAAAGACCCTGTGTCCACAGAGAGGAACCTGTGTCCCCCAAGGGGAAGAACAGAGGGCTGTCATAGGAAAGCATAGGGGTCAAACACTGGAGCAGGTGGGAGAAGATGAGGCTTAGAGCAGACAGAGGAGTTGGCCTCAGACAGCGAGGACACACCTTCCACTGAAGCAAGAGGAGGTGGCAGGCAGGGTGAGGGTGGAGGCCAGTATGTAGACCGTGACTGTTAGAAGATGAGGTTCTATTGTATGTAGATCAGCTTTTAGTCAAAGCTATGAACCTAGAGTGAGGGGTAGCTGAAAGGCTAAAGTAAGAAGTCACAGTGCTCTTCCGTCTCGGCAATGATGCCATTTCCTCCACTTGGCTATGACTGGGTTGATGCCCCTTAAAGGGGACGGACTCAGGCCAACCTAGCTGGCGGTGATCATCTCCAGTTGTTAATTTGCCACAACCTATAGTCCCTTGGGAAGAAACTTCCAGATGAAGAATAATCTAGGTCAGGTTGGCCTGTGGGAATGTCTGTGGGAGATTGTTTCGATTGTTAATTGATGCTGGAAGCCCCATGTCATGGTGGATTGCTAGCCAGAGGGTCCTGCATTGTCTAAGGACGAAACTGGACCAGAGCCAGCAGGCAGCATGGATGAATTCGTTTCCTCCTGCTCCTGACTGTGGAGGTGCTTTGAGTGCCTGCTACCTGGAGTTCCTGCGCTCCCTACTGTGATGGGCCATAACCTGGGGTTGTCAGCCCCATGAACCCTTTTATCCTGCATGCTGCATTTGGTCAGGATAGTTTTTAAAATTACAGCAACAGTAATGTAGCTAGACCAAAAACCTTACTGGGAAAGAAGGTTGACGCTGGGAGACGGTGCCGTCACTGGGAGCCGGGGTTTCTCAGATGACAGGATGACACATTGTGTTACCCCATGGATCAGTCAAGTCGGCCAGAGCTGGCATATAACACCAGAAGAATGTTGAATCAGGAAGCTGATGTAGGGTTAAGTTTCTCTCTGTAGTGTGTAACAAGGCTGTGAGTAAGCCGTGTGCCCTGTGGTCTATTTCCCAGCCTGTAAGTAGAATCCTTTTTGTTTCCTGGGTTTAGGGAGACAGGACAATGTGTGTCACTGTGCTTTGAGAGCAGTGGTGACACCTGGGTACTTGGAGCTGGTGTATCTCCCGGGGGCTTCAGGAGACATAGCAATGCGTGTCACCACCTGCCATCCACTCCCACCCCCTCTGATGACTCAGCCCTCTTGCCTCTTAGGGTGAGTCATTTTCCCCTTCATTCCAGCAAGCCTCTGCCTCCCCATCCGTAGCATCCTCCAGGCTGATGGCAAGGATTTAAAAATTCAGCAGAGGATTTTGGAAAGGAGAGTGCCAGAGAAATATGGCCAGTCTGGCTTTCTGAGCGCTATTTTCTTCTAGAAACAGTGTTGATGGGGCGCAATCCCAGCTCTGTCAGTAGAGGCTGTGGAGAGCACCGGGGGGGCAGAGACCTACGTTGCTTAGATGTCCCACAGAGAGGATGAGGGGGACAGGAACAGGTGACACCATACTAGGAGAAATGCCTTCTGCCTTGGCTGAGGGATAGATTAGACTCAGCCCACCTTTGCGAAGTATACTGGATAGTTTTATGTCAACTTGACATAAGCTAGAGTCATCTGAGAAGAGGGAACCTCTCAATTGAGAAATTGCCTCCAAATATCTGGCTATAAGTAGGCATGTAAGACAATTTTTAAAATTAGTGATTGAGGGGGAGGGTCCAGACCACAATGGGTGGTGCATCCCTGGGCTGGTGGTCCTGGGCTTTATAAGAAAGCAGGCTGAGCAAGCCATGAGGACCAAGCCAGTAAGCAGCATCCTCCATGGCCTCTGCA
Source organism: Microtus oregoni (assembly GCF_018167655.1). Classification (NCBI taxonomy): domain Eukaryota; kingdom Metazoa; phylum Chordata; class Mammalia; order Rodentia; family Cricetidae; genus Microtus; species Microtus oregoni. Next base: position 16,107,457 of record NW_024543221.1, read on the forward strand.
TTAGCTCCTCCCTCCAGGTTCCTGCCCTGCTTGAGTTCCTGTCCTGACTTCTTCAATGATGAACAGTGATGCTGAAGTGTGAGCCAAATGGACCGTTTCCTCCCCAGGTTGCTTTGGTCATGTGCTTCATCACACCCTTACTGGGGTAGGAAGGAAGTCCATGCAGAAGGGCCACTAGCTCTCCGCCTCCCCAAACTTGGGCTGTACAGGACCAAAGGAGGAAACTAGAAACACCCGTCCACACTCTTGAGGTAGAAAGGAAGTGGGTGAGATCTCTGTGTTATAGTCCCAGGACATGCAGAGCAGCCCATTCCCCATGAGCATCCTGTTTTCCACACTGGGTGAAGCTCAGCTCCTCTGCCAAGCTTTTGGGGAGCTCTAAGCATGGAATCAGGAGATGCACTTAGGTTAGGGTCTGTATCAGGCTTGCTTTACTCTGAGCCCAGAGGCTCTGACCCTTTGGAGGACATCAGCCCCTTTATCTGGGGCTTTGTGTCCCTCTCGGTGTCTATCTGTCTGCCCATCTCTGTCTCTGTCTGTCAGTCTGTCTCTGTCCCTCTCTGTCTTTCTCCATCCCCCCCCCGTGTGTGTGTGTGTGTGTGTGTGTGTGTGTGTGTGTGTGTGTGAAGGCCACAGGTCCATAGCAGTTGTCATTCCTAAAGTACCGCCCCCTTTTTCCTCATAGACCCTCTCATTGGCTTGGCTCTGAGTGGGCGTGGCCAGCAAGCCCCAGAGATCTCCCATCTCCTTCTCTCCAGCACTGGTCCACCAGGCCTGACTTCCTGCGAGGGTTTTGGACTCTGAACTCTGGTCCTCACACTTGGGAAGGAGGCACACTATAGATTTACTTATTTCCCTGGCTGTCGTAAGCCCTGCTCTAGATCACGATAAACTGAAGAACCCGCATGAGAGGAGGCGTTTGAAGGGGCAAAGCTTTACCACACTTCCTGCTGGGACTCCACTGTCATGATCACTTCCTGAGGAGGAAGGTGGTTAGTCCCATGGGGATATCTTCTGATCAATATGAGTGATCAGTCGATTGTCACTGTGTTTACTGTAAATGGAGAGTTTGCTGGGCGCGAAATGGACTCTCAGTCAAGAAATTTTCTTAGGGTATCGATTTTCTGTAAGTAAGTGCTGGCTCTGCAGAATTCTACATTCTGTCTGTCTATCACAGTGTCACGGTGACACCAGGAGTTCACAGCTGAGTGACATGTGTAGGAACGTAAGTCAGACTCTAAGATCAGCCATAGCTCTGTCCACAGACTTGTGTAGAGAATGTTTCACTTTTGCCTGGGCAGTGGCTCAGCAGCTAAGTGCTTGTCTTCCAGTCCCCAGGAACCTATGCAAATTCTGGGTGTGTGGCAGCCCTCCCGTGTTCCAGGCTGGGATGGGGAGCCCCGGAGCATAGGGACTACAGACTGGATGTCACTGTGATCTCTGGGTTTGACCGAGAGACCCTGCCTCCGTTAATAAGGTGGACGGTGAGCAAGGCTGATTCCTGATCTCAACCATGGTCTCCACATCCACAGTCACATACCCACCACACGTGTGCATCCACACACACGCAAAAACATGCACATGTGCATGCAAATCATACACCCGTAGACCATGGATAGAAGACAAAAGAAGTCCTAGAATTCAAGTCTTCTTCTAGAATGCTGGTGCCTGTGGCTAAAGCGTGAGAGGCGGATCCTCAGAGACAGGGAGAGGGAAATGAACGCATTTATGCTTTTCTCTTCAGCCATGCCGGTCCCGCTTACCTTGGTGCCTCCATCAGTTCCTCCCGAGTGCTCATGCGGGGATAACTGCAGGACGAGAAGGTGGTAGCACTGTGGAGAGGTGGGAAGGCACTGTTGACCCAGGCCTCCCTCCCTCAGGCAGGGATGGAAAATCCGTTTAGAGATAATTGTGGATTTTGTCAAATTGTCACAGACACGGCCACTTGTCTCAGAAAGGGCATCTCCTCCTGAGTGTTTGTTACCCAGAACTAAGGATCTGTAGGTGGCTTCAGTCCGTAAGCAGTGTGTGGCAGCTTGCTGCTGGATTCTTGAGAGCTCTAGCTGAGTAGTGTATTGCCCCGACTGTGTCTTGAAAAACACAACAAACTCTAAAACCTCATCTCCCTTCCACCTGCCTTTCCCTTAGCTGGATTCATGGGGCCCTTTCTTCATAGTGTCTAGAATTCACCTACATCTGGTTGATATTTAAAGGTTAAACTTATTGGCGATAACTCAATATTCACAGAGAGCTCTAAATCATAGAACTAAGTGAGCCACAGCCCACTCTCTTCTCCTCTCACCCTTCTCCAGCCCTGCTCTGTAATACACTTCCATAGTTTTGTTATCTAAGTGGGATCATAAGCCCATAGCAAGAACTGGGGTGATAGCACAGTCCACAAAGTGCCTGATGCACAAGTGTGAGGTTACAAATTTGACCCCTAGAACACTTGTAAAAGTGCTGGGTGTGTATTCCCGGGAGGCGCAGACATGTAGATCCTTGGGCTAGATGGCCAGCTTGGCCTGATCGGCTAGCTCAAAACTAATGAAGAGACTCTATCTGAAAATAAAAACAGCACACACATGCTCATGCACACACACGCATGCACACACACCCTACCAGCATATATAGATGAATCCACATATGCACACTAAAGGTATATTATATAGATTATAAACCTGAAATTCTTTTACTCTGAGGGTCAAACGACTAATGTCTGTATGTATAGTATATGTTTCTGGTGCTGCTTTCAGTTTCCTGGTATAAATGTATTTTGAATTGCTTAACCCCGTGTCTACTGAAGGCTATCTGGGGTCCTGCTGGTGGTTGTCTGCGATGAGTGAAGTGTCTAGAAATGTTCTTGCATAGGTTTCCACGTGAATGTGTTTCTAACCGAGTCGACTGCCCAACCACCGTGTGACAGCCACTCATTGAGTGCTGTAAGCTGCCACACTCTTCCAGGATGGCCATTCCCTTGGACATTCTTACTGATACATGAAAGTTCCAGTCATTTCCTCTCAGGTATTTTGACAGCTAGGCAGGAATGCTCCTTGTGGTTTTCTGTGTTTCCCTGTAGTTAATGTACTCTTTCGCTCTCTGTAAATCCTTTACGGTGAAAGGATGCTTGTGCCTTTTCCATGTTTTCTGATTAGATTGTTTTTCTCTTGTTGAATTGGAGAAGGTGTGTTCTGTATGCCGGGTCTTTCCTGATGCCGCTCTGCAGGTGTCTCTCTCCCCACACACCATCCTGCCTGTCTCCTCGTCCTTGTGAAGTCCAGGGTGTCTGCAGGTGTCTCTCTCCCCACACACCATCCTGCCTGTCTCCTCGTCCTTGTGAAGTCCAGGGTGTCTGCAGGTGTCTCTCTCCCCACACACCATCCTGCCTGTCTCCTCGTCCTTGTGAAGTGCAGAGTGTCTGCAGGTGTCTCTCTCCCCACACACCATCCTGCCTGTCTCCTCGTCCTTGTGAAGTCCAGGGTGTCTGTTCTTCATTTAGCAGATTGTAGCTTTGCCATTGAGTCCAAGATCCTAAAGCTTTTCTCATACATTTTTCTCCTGAAATATGATCTTACATTTACATCTGCATCCAGTGAAATTTTAATCCATTTTTAGCTAAGGTGTGAAGCATACGTAAGGGTTTGCTTTTGACCTGTGCATGTGGTATGAAAGTCACTTGGGCGTATTTGTGTGGGCCTCTCCCTGGATCCTCTGTTGGGTTCTATTTTCTTTGTTTAGTCTTCTACTGACAGTTGAGACTTAATTACTGCAGCCATAGTTGTCCTGAGACAGCTAAACGGTCTCCCCACTTTCTTCTTTACTGAGGTACCATTGATACTCATTGATACTCAAGTAATGCCCCCCCCCAAGGGGAAGAGGAACAAATCCAATAAACCTACATATATTTAATGTATAATGTATATAATTTGGCAAGTTTCAACCACTTCATTCTTTTTTACTTTTTGGTGTGGGTTTCCCCTCTGTATGCTGTGAATATGTTTTATTACCATTGGTTAATAAAGAAGCTACTTTGGCCTATGGCAGGGCAGAATAAAGCCAGGCAGAAAATCCAAACAGAGATATATAAAGAGAGTAGGCAGAGTCAGGGAGATGCCATATAGCTGCCAAAGGGGAGACAGACTCCGGAACCTCACCGGTAGGCCACAACCTTCTGATAAAATATAAAATAATAGAAATGGGTTAATGTAAGATGTAAGAGTTAGTTAATAAGCTAGGAATATGCCTGAGTCATTGGCCAAACAGTGTTGTAATTAATATAGTCTCTGTGTGATTATTCAGGACTGGGTGACCAGGAAACCAACGAGCAGTCTCTGTAAACATTGTGTGTGTGTGTGTGTGTGTGTGTGTGTGTGTGTGTGTATGTGTGTTTGAGACAGGGTTTGTATGTGTATCTCCAGCTGTCCTGAAACTCACTCCATAGACCAGGCTAGCCTCTAACTCAGAGATCCCCCTGCCTCTGCCTCTCTGAGTGCTGGGATTAAAGGCATGTGCCGCCACCACCCGGCTAACCACTTCTTTCTTATTGAAAATTATTTCAGGAATTCTAATTCTTTTGCCATTCCATATAATTTTAGCATGTTTTGAGCATATGTATCTATGAAGATTCTCGCTAGCATTTTGATAGGAACTGTGCTAAACTTAGATGTCCATTTGGGGGAATGGATATCTTTAGTGTGTTGGGTCTTCCAAGTTCTGAACACAGTATCTCCTCACTTCTTGGCTTGGTTCCATCAACATGTTGTTGTTTTCGACATTTGAGTGCGACACGTTTTTCTATATTTACACCTACATGACTTCTAGCAGTTATAAACGGGAGTGTAGCATTTTAGTGTTCGTGTCTGTGTTATAGGAAGGCAATGGCTTTCATATGCTTCTCTTCTTGAACTTGCTAAGTGCTCTGTTCATTCTGCAGGGTTCTCTGTGGATTCTACAGAGACCACTGTGTTCTTTGCAAGGGGGCTCACTGGGTGGCTCCCCTTATGAGCTGGATGCTGGTCTTACCCATTTGACTTGACTGTGTGGTGAGACAGGGCTGAGCACAGCTCTGAGAGCCTGTGTCCTGCCTGTTCTCATCTTAATGGGATAGCACTCGGGCTTTCATCGTAGGTCGGTTAACTGTAGGTCACAGGGCCTGTCTCTCCCTCACCATCTGTCTCTCTTTCCTGTCTTCCTTCTCCACCCCTGTCTCCCTTCCATTTTTGACAAGTTTTAGAAATCCCCTCATATTCCTATTTCCAAAGGTTTTTTTTAAGTATCATGAATGGGTACTGACTTTTATCAATCACTGATTTTTCAAATATTGAATTAGCTTTCACTCCTGGAATATACGGCTATAGTAATTCATTTTTGAATACTGCTAAATGCTCTCTGCTGCAGCTGGCAAGGACTTTTGTACGACTGTTTATGAGGGATATTTGTAGTTTTCTGTGCAGTCTTTGGTTTGGGAGCCAAGATAACACTAATTTCACAGAATGAATTGAGAAGTATCCCTTCTGATTCTATTTTCTGCAAGACATTGTGCAAAATTGCTGTGAATTTGTCTTTAGATCTGGAGATGTTTTCATTAAAACCACCTGGGCCTGGAGAGGTCCGCTTTGGGAGTTTGAACAGTAGGAGCGCAGCCCCTCGGTTCTGGGCTGTGAACTACCACACTGTGTACCTTTGGGGATCCATCTGTTGAAGATCTAAGCACCGAGCCGCCATTGGCCCTCCTTGCTCTCTTTCCTTGCCTCTGGGTTCCCATCGACAATCTCTACTCATCCATCCTTGTTTCTCTTTGTCAGTCGATGCTGGATTTTATTTTGTATGTTGGTGCTAGGGAGTGAACCCAAGGCCTTAGTAACTGAGCTGTGGTTCAACCCCCCAGACCCAGTGTAATTTATTGATCTTTTACAGCCGCTGGCTCGTCCCTCTTCTGTTGCTTTGGCTTCCATTGACTTCTGTTTATTATTCCCTCTGCTTGCTTTGCCCAGGCTGGTTCTTCACGGGGGTTCTTGAGGTGAGAGGTTGATTATTGGCTAGAGACTCTCACTTCTACCTCTGTTCAGCTGGCCTCAGCAGCATTCCATAGCTCTCAGGTGTTGAGTTTGCATTCCCATTGAATTCAGCGTATTTTAATTGTCTCTTGATACTTCCACTTGGCCCATGGGTTATTAAAGAATGTGCTGTTTAGTTTTAAAAAGCTTGGCTATTTTCTTGCTGTCTTTCCATGATCAATTTGCAGCATGTGTGGTGGAGGATAGGCGCTGTGTGGTTTTACTTAAGTGTCCGGGTTTGTCTGATAGACTAGCATAAGGCTCTCTGGATAACGCTCTATGTACTTTGAAGAGACTGGATGTTCTGCTCCTGCAGGAAGAGGGCTCTCTTGGTATCAAATTGAATGGTTTCCTGGTATCATCACGTTCTATGTCCTTGTGAGTTCTATCCCTCATCCTTCCTCCCCTCTTTCTTACTTCATGCTAAGGATGGAACTCAAGGTCCTTGGCAAGTTCTCCATCACTGAACTACATCTTCCCCATCCTTGCTAATCTTCTACCTATTGCTTGATTGTTCGTTGAGAGAGATGTTCCACGGATGAGTTTCCCCTTCATTTCTATAATGCTTGCTTATGCTCTCCCAAATCCTTCTGAGTGCCTTCCCAGGAGGGCCACCCCGTCTTCCTGGTGCCTTGGTCCTCTTGTACTGTGCCCTTCTCTCTGAGTTGCTGTGGTCTTGTCTGTCACAGAACAGTAACTGCAAAATGATTCAGGCTGTGTTTTATCTTCATGTTGCTTACCCCTACACACCCCCCTGCCGAGGTTCCGTGGCTGAGGCTACCCACTGGTAGCTTCTGTATCTGGGGTCTGAAGCATCCGTTTGGGTCCTCTTTGTATCTGCTCTTTCTGTGCCAGAACTTTCTGTGTTGCCATTTGTTTCCAAGCTTGTCCAAGAAATTTTGTGTTGGGTGCTTCTGATGTCTTTGCCATTTTTGGTACTGGCATCTACTGATTAACTGCTTCTCACTCAGTTTGCTATTCCTGGGGTTCTTCGTATAACGGATGACATTTGTGGACCGGGTAATTTTGAATATTGACTTTAGACCTCTGTTAGAACTTTGGTTTGGGGTGGCTTCCCTATAACACTTACATGGCAGAGGACAGGGCATGCTCCTCCCAGATTATATCAAGCTTGGGTCAAAGAACACTTTGTCATTTCATCTCGACTAACACAGAGGGATACACTGTGTAGCCCAGGCTAGCTTCAACCTTGCACTGCCTCTCCTGCTTTCTGGCATCACAAGTGATGCCTCTGTGACTAGCAGGGTGTCCCTTGCTGTGAGGTGACAAGGTTGGTTCGTCCTCCCAACTCTTTCTTCTTATGTTGGTACCATTCTGGGATGTGGGTACCAGGGGTGACCATCTACTGCTGGGGTATGGTGGGATCTTGGGTTTCCTCCTCTTTATAATTCACCCCTTCAGGGAGAGAGGATGGCTGCTTGCTTTCACCTTTTGGGAAGGAGAAGCTGGCTTCCGAGAGGACCTTACTTCAGGGCACAGTAGTCTCTGCAGCAAAGGGCTTCAACAGCAGGGTCTGCTGGCTTTCTGTCTTTAGGAGTTGCGTGGTGCTCAGTCCTTTAGCTGGAGGAATGGGCTTTTGTGTGCAGAGTGGCATTGTCTGGGTGCCTTGAAATTCAGGTTACTTCTTCCATTCTAAGACCGGGCACACCTAAGGTACAAAGCCAAGGGAGCACCCTGCTGTGTCTGTGTTCCTATTCCATGTTTTCAGAAGCAACTTGACTTAGTTGCTTTTATTTGCTTTATTCTTTGAGCCCACACTCCCCGTTTTGGTGGGAGGAGGACAGGGTCTCATATGTTTCAGGTTGGCCTCAAACTCACTATGTAGCTGAGATGACCTAAAGCTTTGGAGTTTTCTGTCTTCCTTGCTGCTTCTCCAGTGTTGGGATTACAGGCAGGGACCACTGCACCTGGCTTCTGTGGTACTGGGAATCACACCCAGGCTTTGTACATGTTAGGGGAGCATTCTACTCACTGAGCTGAACCTCAGTCCCCAGGCTTCCTTAATTGTTCTAGTGAAAGGTCCTCACAAGAAGAGAAGTTCTGCCTCAAGCCCAGAAGAGCTCTGGGCATAGGTGGAGGTGGAGGGTAGACTGTCTCACCCCTGCACTCCTCCCCACCTTCTCAGGAAAGGTGATCAAATCAGCCCTCCACACAGTTTGACGTGATCCTCAGTGTGTCTATGAGACTGAGCTCCAAGCAAGTAGGCCCTGTGTTCTTTCTTCATTGCCGGATGCCCAGGGCCTACACCACACTGTTCCCGGCACCAAACAATAAATATGTAAATGTTGGTTAAATAAAGTTGCTTCATTCACCAGCTCAGCTTCTCACCTGTCACATATAAAATTGGCCAGAGGGAAAGACACAAACAAGGTTGTGTTTATAAATGAGCAAGACAATGGATGCAACTGAAGTGTTTGGCACACTGCTCAGCTTACAGGCAGCCAGACAGCAGGCTGCCCTCATTTCAGTATCAGCACTCCTGTTACCACGCTCACATGAATTCTCTCATTCTCCGTCAGCATCTGTTAGCGCAGCTAATGATCTGTTCAAAGAGTTGTGAGCATTTGCCACTGGCAGATGCCAACTGGCGAGATGATTCTGTTAAATCCTAACTGTCTCTCTTGTTCATGGTTTTCTGGACAGGTCCTGCAACTGGGCTCAGACATCCTGCCCCAGTACAAGCAAGAGGCGCCAAAGACCCCCCCTCACATCATCTTACACTACTGTGTCTTTAAGACCACGTGGGATTGGATCATCTTGATCCTGACCTTCTACACGGCCATCCTGGTCCCTTACAACGTCTCCTTTAAGACCAGGCAGAACAATGTGGCCTGGCTGGTGGTGGACAGCATTGTGGACGTCATCTTTTTGGTGGACATTGTTCTGAATTTTCATACCACCTTTGTCGGGCCAGCGGGGGAAGTGATATCTGACCCCAAGCTTATCCGCATGAACTACCTGAAGACGTGGTTTGTGATCGACCTTCTGTCCTGTCTGCCCTACGACGTCATCAACGCTTTTGAGAACGTGGATGAGGTTAGTGCCTTTATAGGTGATCCAGGGAAGATTGGTTTTGCTGATCAGATTCCACCACCACTGGAGGGGAGAGAGAGTCAGGTACATCCCTCAACTCTTGGACCTTGTTGTCATGTCTTTAATGCTGAATGAAATGCGGGCGGTCAGCACAAGAGTCCCCCGAGTGGGTGGGAGGCAGCATGCGCGATGGCTACAACAGAGGGCGCATGTGCCATGGATACCCTGCCTGCCGTTCCTGCCCTGGGGAGGCCCAGAGGCCCTGCATGTCAGTGAGCGGGTGTGGAAGAGACCAAAGGCTCACTCTTCCTCCGTGTGGAGTGCAGCTGGTGGCTCAGGGAGGGGAGGCTGCAGAAGCAGCCATGCATGGCCATTGCACCAGGGAACCTGTCACTCAACCACTGGATGTGTATCTGTTGGATATTCTGAGGGTGGGGCCTTCTCTTTATCTGCCCTGGAGCTGTTTCACAGGCTGCCAACTGGTGGTCACTGATGCGTTTCCTCTCATTCTTTCTTCTGGGTGAATGTTGCAATGAGTTTGGAGGTGACTGTTTGCTGGGCTCCTTGGGTCCATGCTGGAGTTGAGTGCGGTGGTTGTAGGGTCTATTGCTTTGGAGTCTTAGTCTTGTAAATGCTTTGCAACCATGTTGGGATTGGGATGTGCTTAGGTAGACACTGAACAGGTGGGTGCCTGTGGCCGGAAGGGGCCCCTGGACTAGTTAGGAGCGAATGTCTCCTTTGAGAAAGCAAGGATGCCAAGTCCCTTCCAGAGCAGTGTAGATTCCCATGTGACTCGTGCTCAGTGGGGAGTTCTTCTCCATTCTGGATTAAGATAAGGCAGCTTGCTTGACAAGCCAGTGTGTTCAGCACCGGGATCATATTGTCTCAGATGGCAGAGGGTCAGGAGGATTAGCCTGTCATCTAGGCAGTCATCTGGAGGCTGAGCTGAGGCTTGGCACATCCTCTGGGGTAAAGGGCAGCCATGGAAGGAGGTATCACTGTGCCTCTGCCTTCAGACCAGCATCAGCAGTTGCTGATGACACCAGCTGCTTCCTGTTTGAAAACCGAACGGCCATGCTACTCCCTGGCTGAGGGGAGCTTCCCTACCAAATGCTGCCGAGGTTAGAGTGTGGAGGACACAGCGTGATACACACACGCTCTCGGTTCAGAACAGCCCCGGCTCTGTTGGTGTGCAAGGTTTTCAAGTACTTCGTTTGTTTTTGAGACGGGGTCTTGTGTAGTTAGCCTGACTTTAAACTTGCAATCCTCCTGCCTCAGCCTCCTCAGTGCTGTATTACAGTGTGGCATTACACGTGTGTACAAGCATTTCAAGGACTAACTCCTGCACGGCTTCTGAGTTGCAAGGAGCTGAAATGAGTGGGAACAGACATTGGCAAACTCAGAATCACCTCTGTGAGTGCAGAGCACACTGGGAAATGCTTTTCTCTGTGGATCCAGCTTCAAAAAAGTTTGTGTCATTGGCTTGGATAATTCAAATGAATTATTATAATCCAAAAGAGCATTTTGTATACACCTGGGAAATTAATATTTTATTACAACAAACAAATAATCTAACCGTTGAGGAATTGTGAGAGCTTAACAAGCAGGAGTGTTTGTGAAAGCAAGAGGGCCTGAGTTCAGATCTTAGCACACAAGGTGTAATTGCATCCCTGCAGCCCCACTGGGGGAGCTGCTGCCAGCCAGCCTCGCTGGAACTTAGCTCCGGTGTCAGTGAGAGACCCTGTCTCATGAAATGAGGTGGAGAGTGAGAGAGTAAGATACCAGATGTCTTACTCTGGCTTCTGTGTACTGTGCACACCGGTGTACATCCATACACACAGATACACCATACACACATCTATATATACACATATAAGTACATACCATATACACACTGCACACACACATGTTCACATACACATACCAACACACATCTATATATACACATATAAGTATATACCATATACACACTGCACACACACATGTTCACATACACATACCATACACACATGCATATATATACACAAGTGTATACCATACACATACCATATACACACATTCATATAAACATACAACCACATACATAAATATACCATTCACATATATACACACACATAAAATATATACGTACCATACACACATGTCTACAAACACACATAGATATACCATATACACATGTTCATAATACATAAACATACACATATACCATACACACACCTTATACATATGTACACACATATACATATATACCATACACACATGCACACACACATACATATAGACACACACACTCACACAGCTACTTGGGTTAGTAAGATAAGGCATGCGCTATTTATTGCAGTGGTGCTGGAATTCTGTAGCTAAGCAGAACAGGTCTTCAGCATCCATGGGTTCACCCTGGGGTCTGGCAGAGCTACAAACACATATGAAAGTGTGGCTCCACAGCCTGGTGGCTAACAGGACCGAGAGCTTGTCCTCAGGCACTGTGTGCTGAGCTGGAAAGCCTTCAATTCTGAGCACCCGGTGATGGCCTGATTTCCGTGTTCATGGGATGGATTGGAAATAGGAAAGGCGTCTGCTATCTGTAGGCTTCAGGAGGAAAAGGGCTTGGAACCAGCTCTCCTACCCCCTCATGATCATAAGCAGTGCTTCCTGGATTAAGGATCCAGTCAGGACAGTTTTAAAGCTTTGGGTGACAGCTGAAAGTGTCTTTCACACACCAGTCCTGATGTGAGGGAGCTGGGGGTCGGCTCTCAGGACCTCCTGGAGTACCGCGGTCACTACCAGCCTGGTCCATGCCACTTTGAGTTCCCTGCCAGCTCCAAGCTCAGATTTGCTGGGCTCTTACTCTGCTATGCATTGGCCTTACTTCCAGAAGCTCTTTGTAAAGATAAGAGGCCTTGCCTCTGCCCTTTGACCCTCAGTGCCAGGGGAGGAAAATGAAGGAGGGGGTACATTTAGCAGATGATGAGTGGAGGTCACTGGAGGTCAGAGATGGAGAAGACCTTATGAGCTCACGGGTAAGAGGGCAGACACAGGGACATCTGCCCCATGCGTGATCTCAATCATTTGGTGCCCCTCCTGCTCTCTCTCCCTTCTTGCCTATGACAAGCTGATGGAACAGGCACACTGCACTGACTTCTAACATGTGTGGCTACTCCCTGACTTGTGAAATATGGGGGAGAAGTTGGGGATTGGGTATGGTGGGTATGGTGGTACAGAGGAGGCAACTGTGATGTTGATACGATGCCCAGTGAGGGCAGATCGACCTGTCCCCAAAGGCCACCCTTTTGGGAAAAGCTACCATTAACATAATGGGAGGGGAGGGCTGGGCCAGAGGCAGGCAGAGGAGGTTGGGAGGCCATGAGGGGCATCAAGAGTTAGTCTTGGGGAGAGTACAGTGAAGTCCCTTTAGGTAGTGCTCTTATTAACGGTTTGGTGGCTCACCCTTCATACCTGTTACCTGTGGATGAAGTCTTAGCCTTGATGACCTAAGACTATAATACTTTCTGGTCTAGATTCTTATTCTGGGAGACCGCAGGAAGAATGAAGAAACTACTGACTCATTTGCCACTAAAAAAAGTACACAGAGTTTAACTGATTTTTCCTGGTGTCTTCTCAATTATGCCAGTGGTCTGTGTGCCAGTGGAGACCACCAAAGAAGAGGGGGCAAGACAGAAGTGTCTTTGCTGTGAGTGGTGTGTGTGTGTGTGTGTGTGTGTGTGTGTGTGTGTGTGTGTGTATATGCATGTGTATGTGTGTGTTTGGTGGCAGAGAGTCTTGAGGGGGAAAGATTGGATCCAGCTCAGGTCTGGCTCAGGAAAGAGCTGGAGAGAGTCACTAGTGCCTGTGGTCTTGGATCCAGCTTGTGGCTATTGCCCTCTTGGTGGTTCAAGCTGAAAATGACCCCTTTGTTTCTGCTTGCTTCCCTTATGTAGATGGCCTCCTTTTGCGTCACTCTCCGCCTGTGGGTGACCATCTGCTCTGGGGGCTGTTGGGGATATGTCTGCGCGTTAGTTCACTGGGCTGGAGGACAGAGGTCTGGAGACTGGGGGAGCTGACACTCAGGAAGGCCATGTCGGAGCCCTTGGCCGATGGTTGGCCTGGCATGCTTCCTGACTGCACTGGGGTCGTGAGGGATGAAGCTTTCCTTCTCCTAAGGAAACCTTGGTGCTTGTTTGCTCTTGCGGTGTGGAAGTGCAGAGGAGAAGGGAAGACTGTGTGTCACTGGGTCACTCTTGGGGTATGCTGATCAGAGGCATCACCTTCCTCCTAGGCTGGGTAACACGCAGCAGCCCAGCCAGCTGGTGCCAATTACCGGCTGATAGTCACTAAAAGCGAGGCTTGCTGATGGAGGCAGACTCTCTTCATCTTCTAAGGGTCCTAAATGTTTTGCTTTTTGGGGAGTAAGGAGAAGGGTGATTTTTCTACTGTGTGTGACCCTGTGCCTGTCATGCTGTCTCCTTAGATTTGGTCTGCCCCACTCTGCAGAGCAGGTACTGTCCCTGTCTTGTAAGTAGGGAGAGGGGTGAAAATCTGTCCTTTTGTCTGGTGCCTGCTGCCTTGTGGGGGAGAGGCTGGCCTGTGGGCTCCCGTACCTCAGCCTGTGTTTTCTCATGCTGCCTTGCTGGAGGGTTGGGTTGCCAGGAAGACCATGTTTCAGTCCCTAGACCCTTGTTGTCTTCTGTCACTGTAAGTCACTGCTGTCTGGAAACCACCCTGGGCCAGCTTTCTGCTGTTAAAGATGCTGGCTACAGGCTGGTGTGGTACAGACCTAAGGCAAGGGGATACTGAATTCAAGTCAAATTTTGGAGATACAGTAAAACTTTATCTCAAAAAACTCCCAAACAGACAAATAAACAAAAACAAAACATGAAAAGAAGTCTGATTTTATGTTGGAGGTCTCCAATCTCAGCTCTCAGGAATTTGAAGAAGAAAGACCGTGAGTTTGAGAGTAGCCTAGGCTTTCTGGGGAGACCCTGTGTCAGCCCCACCCCTTCCCTTAGGTTGTTTTCTGACCCACAGCATCTCGTCTGACCAACCCCACCCACCCTTGTCTTGTCCTACCTCAGGCCCTGTGAAGGCCACAACACCTCCTGGCTTCCACCTGAGCCTCAGCTTGACCATGTTCCCTCTGCAGTTCTTCCTACCTGAGACTGTGTCTGCTTGCTTCTCAGTTTTGACTGTAACTGGGTAGCAGAAATCCTTCACACAGATGTGAAAGGTAAAAGGCCAAGGGAAGGGGCACAGAATCAAGAACGCTGCAGGATGAGTTCGTGTCTGTCCCTGTGCCTCCAGACACAGTGACTTACTTGCTGGAAGCCTCACTGATGTATATCAAGGAGCTACCGTAGGCTGCTGAGATGAGTCTGTGGGCATCCACGGGTCTCACCCCTGCTCTGCTCTCCATGTGCAGGGGACCCAGAGGAGGAGGGGACTGTGGGGGCAGAGTCTGCGCTGGTCCAGGCTGAAATGATAGCCAGTGCTTCTCAGTGCCGACTTCCAAATGTTGCTATTACTAAAGAAACATTGTGGCTTAAGCCTACCCTGGAATATCATTCATCAAGACAAGAGCTACCTCATCATGGAAAGATGTGGAGGAAATGTAACTTACATTGCTAAGTGAAATAAATCTACCTATTCTCTGATCCCGTATGGAGAGAGGAGTGGTCGCCAGGAGTTTAGAGAGGAGGAGGCAAAGAGGAGGCACAGGGCAGAGAAGTGACCTGGGTGACATTGGGATGGCCACATGTCTCTCAACACCAGTCTGAATCACACGCCATGCTGGAGAGATACCGAGCCCTGGACACCAGCTCTGTACCTCTGCTAAGAATAAGCATCAGCATTGACTCAGTGGTTGCATCATGCCGGACTAGTGCAAGGCATTAGTGACAGCCGGCATTGACTCAGTGGTTGTGTTGTGCTGGGCTAGTGCAAGGCATTAGTGACAGCCGGCATTGACTCAGTGGTTGTGTCGTGCTGGGCTAGTGCAAGGCATTAGTGACAGTGGGCTCTGTGCACTTCACTCCACTCTGTTCTAAATGAAAAGTACTCTAAAAATAATGTCTGTAAGTAAAAACACAGACCCCGTTGCTGCTGTAAGATGCAGGGTTGTCCCGCATTTCTGCGACTCGGAAAGAAAAGCCCAGATGCTCCCTCCCACCCCTTTCCCTGGGCAGGGAAGGAATCAGTGAGTGTCTACTGGAAAGAAGGGCAGGTGAGGGCTGGGAGCCAGCCACAGGTGCACGCCACAGAGCACACCTCCCTCGTGTGCATTCAGAGCCGTCTCAGAGGAACAGAGAGGCATTCTCTGAGGAGAGATGAGCGGCCGGGTGTTGGAGTTGCCACCAACCCCCATTATCACCAGCCAGCCCTGCACACGTGTGCCAGGGCCTGTGGCTGAATCTCACACATGTTGCTCACCTGAAGTTTTGACCCGTCCACTTCAGGAGGTGCCTGCTAACTCAAAGTGAGCATTGGAGACCAGGCTAGAGGGTTAGCAGCACCCTGGCTGCCCCCATAGCATTTCTAGGACTTTCTTGTGGGTGTATGGATGCAGCAGTTTTGTTCTTGTTCCTGCTCGTGGAAGGGAGGGTGTTGGAGGGACAGATGGCTTCTTTAATAGAGCCTCCACTGGAAGTGTAGGGTTCAGATGCCATGCTTGGCACAGGGCCCATGGAGTGATCAGGTTTGATGGGAGGGCATTGAGAGACACACTGCTCTGTGGCCTGGAATCTCTCCTTCTCTCCCCTCCCCCTCATCCCTCTCCCCTCCCTTTCTCCTCTCCCTCCCCTCCCCTTCCCCTCCCCCATCCTCTCCCCCTCCCCTCTCCTCTCCTCTCTTCTCCCCTCCCCTCCCCTCCCCTCCCCTCCCCTCTCCTCTCCTCTCCTCTCCTCTCCTCTCCTCTGCTCTCCTCCCTTCCCCTCCCATCCCTTCCCCTCCCACTCAGGTTCCATTTGACCAGCGCACATTCTAGTATTTCCATTCTTCACCGTGACACGAAGCTTCACCTGTCACACATCTAGACAGACACAGATCTCCACCTGTCACACATCTAGACAGACACAGATCTCCACCTGTCATACATCTGTACAGACATGGATCTCCACCTGTCACACATCTCTGTTGGCATGGATCTACCTGTAACATGTCCATAAAGACATAGATACCTACCTACTACACATCTGTATAGGCATGGATTGCACCTATTTCATGCCTAGGCATGAACAGATTTTTTTTTTCTGGACTCGATTTGATCATTGATTTCTTTATATGTTTAAGATTTATTTATATTTCTTCTCTTTTTGTGTTGTTTGCTGTAGTTTTGTTATGAGTTTTAACAGTAACTCTATTTCTATAGGGACAGAGTTCACCATCAAGGCAATTAGAGCTGGATTTTCCTATTTTTTAGATTTTTTTTGTGCAGTGTGTGTGTGTGTGTGTGTGTGTGTATGTGTGTGTGTGTGTGTGTGTGAGAGAGAGAGAGAGAGAGAGAGAGAGAGAGAGAGAGAGAGAGAATTTGAGTGCTGCATGCTACAGTGCATGAATGAGTTCTCTCTTTTCACTGTGGGTCCCAGGGATCGAGCTCAGGTTGTCAGGCTTGGCACCAAATGTCTCTGGCCCTTATTTTGAGGAGGATTTTACATTAAGGACTTAATGGAATTAACAATCATTTCCTGTCTTGCTCTTCCTTTTGCTGTCGTTCTCTTTCCTTCCTGTTCTCATGCATATGTTGAAGGGCTTACTCCCTTTATCATTAATTGCTTTTTAACAAATACTTTTAAAATTTAAATTTTATATATTCTGGGTGATCTGAACCTTTTAACACTGAAATGTATCTGTCTGATAATATTTATTTGAAGCTCTGTCAATATTTTTAGTGCTTATGTGCTGTGTGTTCTTGTCTGTTAACACGAGCCTTTGCTATATTCTCCTATTTAGAGTTTAAATCAGTGGATTTTTTTTATCGATTTGAGTCATCTGTTATTATTATCATCTTTGAATGTGTATGAGTATTTTGCCTGCATCATTTGTGTGCCATGTGCCTAGAGAGGCCAGAAGAGGACATTGGAACCCCTGGAACTGGAGATACAGATAGTTGTGGCCAGCATGTATGTGCTGGGAATTGAATCCAGGTCCTCCAGAGGACCAGCCGGTGCTCTGAACTGCTGAGCCGTTATCTCCCCAACTACGCTGGCCTTTCTAGCCAGCTAGCAAGTGAGCAAGCAAACAGTAAGAAAACGACGAGAAACGCTTGCTTTAGCCCAGAGGATTGAGCCATTGACTCTGTGTATCCACTATGATCTCCCCGTTTCCATCTTCCATCTTGCTATGGCTGAACCCCAACCTTACCCCCATTTTGTGGAATTGTTTTGTGTTTTTCTCACTAATCTTTTATTCTTCACTTTTCTGCTCCTGCTGTGAATAGTGTTGACACCTCTTCCCAAGCCTTACCAGGGTTTTAAGATGTTAACAGTCGCCTCCCTGTCTGTTTATGTGCTGCTAAAGTCAGTGCGTATCGCTGTTTGTGCAAAGACGCGGATTTATCTGTTACCTTCTCTCTTGCCTTCATCCCTTGGCGATCTTCTAACTTATCTGTGGTAAACCTCCCTTCCTACTTTGGGAATGCCTGTTAGTACCATCAGATCTGCTGTTGAAGTCTCTTACATTCTGTTTGCCTGAAAATATCTTTATTTTACTTTAATTCTGTGAGATGTTTGCACTATTTAGTGGATTCTAGCCTGCCGTTTGGAAATATATTCTAAGTCTCTGCTTCATTGCTTCTTATGAGAATTCAGTGCTTGTTCCAATTCTCGTTTTGTTGCTGGGACCCCCCTGCCCCTGTCCCCCAACACACTTCTAATGTTTCTGTTTTCTCCTTATCCGTGAGCAGTTTCAGGGTGACATACTTAGCACTGGCCACATCTGTCAGGGATCTACAGTTTACAAAGACACCAGGCAAGGAGAATGAAGCAGCAAGGGACTGGAGTCAGGAGCCTGGCTGTCCTTCATGCGAAGTGGAGTCAGTCAGACACAAAGAAAGGCCTGGAAAGCACTTCAGAGGCGTGTTCAGCCTTGGCTGAGGGCTGTGGGTGGCCTGTGGTGGCTGCAGAAGGCAGTCTGCTCACCTGTCCCTGCTTCTCCCTTTAGCCCCTGTCATTCTCCTTGGTGACCAGAGAGCAGTCAGAGGGTGGATTGAGTACCTCACAAAGGTTTGCTCCTTCCTGTGTCTCAGGTGTCATCGAGCCTTTGCTGGAAATGGGTGGAAAGGTTTTTAGTGTATGAATTTTATCCAATCCCACTTCCTCTTCTATTTATTTGCCTGTCTGTCTGTCTATTTGAAAAGTGATTACCATTGTCAGTTCCTAGGCCATGTAAGGACAGACCATGGACCAAGTATGGTGACCTCTCTCACAGCCTGAGTCACTTGGTGGTGGTTTTGGAAACGTCTTCCCTTCTCCTGAGCCTCAAGGACAGATTAGCCCTCCACTCTCCATTTTCCATTTCTTTATACTCTCTCTTTGTATTTTCCAACCTTTTCTTCTCCATACCTGATTCTGGACTTTCTTTTTTCCTTTTGACTTCTCCCCTACTCTCCCAATTCACTCTTTCATTTTACTCAGTTACTTTTAAAACGTCCTCTAATTTCAGGTTTTGGTTGCTGCACTAGTAAGTTTCTGTTCCTGTAAGGGGCACAGACAAATGGGCTGCTAAATGAGTGTTAGTTTGTCTTAAGTTCTAGAGACCTAAGTCTGAGTCATGTGACCCATTGACTTGGGCCTCTGGTAAGGACAGTAGCCTAGAGTGAGCAGATCTTAGGGAAGGAAATATGAAAGAGGGGTAGAGGAGGGAGGGGAAAAGAGACCTCATAGTCACCTTCAAGATGACTACATCCCCAGGATGACCTAAGGACTGCCCAATGGGATCCCCCTTCTCCTCAAGCCCCTCCCCCCAGTTGTATCTGGCGATGGAGCCTTAACACAAGAGCTTCTGGGACTTCCAGCATCCAAACCATAGCAGTTCTTAATTTTTCAGAGTTAGAATTGCTGCTTGGCCTATTTTATACTTCAGTTTTTCTCCTGATATTCTTGATCCTGCCTTTTATCTTGTCAAATATACTAAGTGTAATTATTTTAATGTCTTCTTTAAATAACCTGCAGTCTAGGGTCTCTGCCTCCTCTACTCCTCAGTTGCTCTTATTGTTCATATAGATTCTCTTACATGATGTTTAATTTTCAGTATGTACTAGATGCTCTTTATGAAAATTAAAGAAATATTTAGAATGCAGACATTGTTTTTCTTCAGAGAATATCCGAATTCGCGTGTGTGTGTGTGCATGTGTGTGTGTGTGCATGTGTGTGTGTGTGTGTAGCTGAGCACAGCGATAGCCTCACTTGAACAACAGATGAAAAGCCCTGCGGCAAGATCTTTTCCTGGTTCATTCAGGTCTGTCTGAAAGCCAGTTAGTTCCGGCTAAGAGCAGGGCTACCAGCCCCGTGCCCAACACCCCCCCCCCCCCCCTTCTATCACCTCTAGATGTTTGCCTGTGTTTCCTTAAGCCAAGAAGCTGTCAGAAGCAATGCTCAGGCCTTCATTGTCTTAGCTTAGCCCTGGAGCTGGCAAGTGTCCCAAGGGAGAGCTGCCTGACTGCTGGGCACCCCCTGAGTGTGCGATTTGGCCCCATAATTCCCCACTGCACTGCTGGCTTACTGATGCATTCAAGCTGATTTAAAAGCAAACTGCGTAGGTTCTTCATTGTTCTTAGTGAAAGAATTCCTGTGAGTTTATTAGTCAACTGTTACCAGAAGACTTCAGCTAGGGAACCGCTTCCGAGCTTCGTATTCCTACCGCATTAATCTGCATTTAAAAAGACTTGATGCATGCCATGTGCGTGCCCGTCAATAAAAGTATAAAAAGTCTGCAATGGCTTATGCTAGTTTTCTTATAGCTTGTGGCTCACAGTTCTTAATTAACAAGCATTGTCTATGATAGGTCAAAGTTAGAGCCCTGCTGATTTTCTCGTAGTCCCATCGCTAGGCTGTCTCACTTGTGATGGGCCTGAAGCAGCAGTAGGTAGTTGACTCCGTGGCTCACCTGGGATACTGGGGTGTGGTGATGCTCACCTTGAGGGACTGAGGGACAGTGGGACAAATGAAAGGATGCAGCAGGGCAGTGCCTGGCAGAGCCGACTCCCCGAGCCAGGGCGGCTTTCCTTTGATATTCATTATCAGTATTTGTCTGTCCTTTGTAGGCACAGACTGCTCATTCATTCCCAGCCACCCAGACCCAAATAACCACATAGAATCTATATTAATTACAACTCTGTTTGGCCAATAGCTCAGGCATATTTCTAGTTAGCTCTTATATCTTAAATTAGCTCATTTCTATTATTTTGTATTTTACCACAAGGATCTTGTTCTTGGGCAGCTACATGGCATCTTTCTCCTTTGGCAGTGACATGGCATCTTTTTGACTCTGCCTACTCTCTCTCTCTATCTCTCCCAGTCTAACTATATTCTGCCCTGCCATAGGCCAAAGCAGCTTTATTCATTAGCCAATAAAAGCAGCACATATACAGAAGGACATCCCACATCAGTCCCTTAACATGACGGTCTTCTTAACTCCCACATCTGTTTCTTATGATCTTCCCAGTCCTTCCTAGCTTAGCTCAAATGTCTCTTCCCCTGTGATTCGTAAGCTGGTTCCTCCAAGCCAGGCATCATGTATTTTTCTTCTTTGCCCCTACGGAGTATTAACACATCCTTGGATTATAGCTCTAGTCTATCTTGTAACACACACACACACACACACACACACACACACACACACACACGTTGAAGGGAGCCTCTTGTTTGTTCCCGGTCACCCAGAACTGAAATAACCACATAGAAACTGTATTATTTAAATCACTGCTTAGCCCATTAGCTCTAGCTTCTTATTGGCTAACTCTTACATCTTACTTTAACTCATTTCCATTAATCTATGTATCACCACCGCGGTCTACCAACAAAGTTTCATCATGTCTGTCTCTGGCAGCAGTCCCATGGCTTCTTCCTACTCTGCCTCCTTTCTCCCAGCATTAAGTTTAGTTTTCCCTGCTTATCCAAGTTCTGCCCTATCAACAGGCCAAGGCTGTTTCTTTATTCACAGTGGTATTCATAGCATACAGAGGGGAATCCCACATCACACACACACACACACACACACACACACACACACACTCTATAATTTATGATGTTATAATCAAAATTTGAAGAATATGAGTTTTAAAAACTCATTTCATGGTAGTCTACTGGCCTGGATGTCCTTGGAGGACTTGAATTAATGGGTGTGTGCTAACTGCCTGACTATTGACACTTGTACTGTAGAGAGTGTCCATGTGCCTGAAGGAGCTGTGCAGTGTTGCTTACGAATGCTTGGTCATATGTGTATAAGACCTTCCTGCCTTCTAGAGGTATGGACTCCTGCTGGGCCTGTTTATACAGCTGTGGGTAGTATAGATTTGGAGAATCTGTTTTCATCCTCGTAGAACTTAGAAAGTGTGTATATCCCTGTGGGGTGTGTGTGTGAATGTGTGATGTATGTGTGTGTGCATGCACATGTGTGACCTTGTGCATGCTTGTGGAAGCCAGAGGACATGGAATGTCTTCCCCTTTCGATTCCCACCCTATTCCCTTGAGGCAGGGTATCATGTATTTGTATTTTAATGGAATCCATTTAGCAGAGGAAGGAGAGGAGGAGACAGAGCAAGGCTTGTCAGTAATGGATTTAATTTGATGAACACTGACACATCTCAAACAGCAGTGACCCAGAGACGAGGGCTGTTTTTCGTGCAGAATGGAGACCTGTGGTAGATTGCAAATGGCACCGTAGTGGCTGCCATCACAGGGTAAGATTTTCATGGCTCTCCTTTTCCTGCATGGTCATGGGATGGAGGTCCCATTTCTAGCCATTGACTTCATATCCTGAGCACAAGAAGGAAGAATACAAGAGGCATGAGCATGGGCTTCCTGGGCTTGTTCCCCAAGGACGTTGCTGGAAGCCGCTGCCATAGCTTTTACTCACCTCATGGTCAGAATTGTGATGACCTTTAAATGAGAACAAAGGAACTGTAGTCATTTAGTTGGTGTTTTGTATTCTATCACCACAGAGAGAATGGGGGGTGGGGAGGGAGAAAGAAAGATTATACCAGACAGGAGAAAGGCCTTTAGACAGCTAGTGAGTATCTCCTGAAGTTCTCATAACAACCGTGGGGATTTTGTACCTCCTCCTCCCTTTTATACATGAGGAAGTTGAAGCTGGCCATTCACTCAGGGTTACAGGAGTAGCTAGCAGTCTTGATGTGGGACCCAATTGCAGGCTGATTTGGTTAAGCTACCATGCCACACATCTACTGATGCGTAACGTGGAATAGTTAGGGAGAAGCCAGACTGTAAAGGGCCTGACCATAGGAATCAGGAGTTTTGGCTAACCCCTGGCACACACCGTTTTTCTCTAATTGATTTCAGTTAGGTGTCTCCGCTGATGGTGTCTGTGCACCGCACACTCTCACTCTGGGGTTTTTCTTCCTTTGAAGAGCTTAGTGCCTTTCTCTAGCAAGAATGTGGAAATGGGCCCATTCTTAAAGGCCTTCAGGAATGCCTGGGCTGAAAGGGATTCTTCTTGTCTGTATGACTCTGTATTAATTACTTTTCTGGTTGCTGTGTTAAAATACTCTGGCAAAAGCAACTTCAGGATGGAAGGCTTTATAATGGCTTACAGTTCAAAGTTACAGTTCAAAGTTAAGATGGGGAAGCCACAGTGGCAGGAACCCGAGGCAGTTGGCGCTTTGCATCCATAGTAAGGAAGCAGTGAGAAATGAGTACCCATGCTCAGGTGGCTTTCTCCTTTCTGTACAGTCTAGGAACCCAGGCAATGGAATGTGCCACTCCAGAGTGGAGCAGGGTTCCCTATCAAAGTTAGCCAATCAGGATACTGCCTCACAGGCATGCCTTACAGTTAACCAATCAGGATACTTCTTCACAGGCATGCCTTACAGTTAACCAATCAGGACACTTATTCACGGGCATGTCTTGCAGTTAATCAATCAGGATACTTCTTCACAGGCATGTCTTGCAGTTAACCAATCAGGATAGTCCCTCACGGGCATGTCTTATAGTTAACCAATAAGGATACTCCCTCAAGACATCCCTTACAATTAACCAATCGGGATACTCCCTCACAGGCATCCCTTAAAGATGATTTCAGAGTTCATCAAATTAACAATTGACAACTGAGATCAGCTATTACACTTATTATTTTAAAAATATGTATGTGTATATATGTGTGTGTTTGTATGTGCACCACATGTGTGCAGGAACTCAAGGAGGTCAAAAGAGAGCATCAAATCTGTTGGAACTAGAGTTCAGACAGTTGTGAGCCACCATATGGGTGCTGGGAATTGAACTCAGGTCCTCCTCAAGAGCAGCCAGCGCTCTTCCCTGCTGAGCTGTCTCCTCCGGCCCTCTACAGTCAGTATCTTTATGTTATCTTCATAGCCATCTTTTGCAGTCTGCCGTGGCCAAGCCCAACTCAGAGGAAAGGGACTGTCGCTGCTTTGAGATCTTGGCGCTTGGTTCTTGCAGACAGCAGGTACTTAACTTCCAAGAGGATGTTGAAAATCCTAGAAGACTGAGCCAAGATCACACAGTAGTGAAGACAAATAAGCCCAGGGAAATCAACTTTCTCTTTTAATTAAAATGCTGCCTGGTTGGGGATGTCTTCACTGGGGCCTGATTGGCACCAACCTTTCACCGTGGGGACTTGGTTTCTTTGCTGAGCATACCAGTCATTTTGTGTTTGGAGTTAATTACTATAACCTTTTTAAGTATTTTATTTCCTTTTAAAGTTTAGAAGACTTTATTCTCTTTAAACAGCTGTCTATCTATTTTCATATCTATTTATTTTCATGTCTAGTCTACTCTTCAAATCTCACAAAGCCCCTTCTAAACACAGGGTTCTGTGTGTGTTGTCTGATGGTGACTTCATAGGTGAGAAGAAGTTGGGGAATTTGTCAGAACAAAGCTCATCTTTACACTTGAGGATCTAGACCGACTTAAGATTTCCATGGTGACTTGTTTAGCCTTGTGTCCTCAGCAGTCTAGGGACCCAATTGGATAATTCTGGTTTCTTTGGAATTATCCAGCCCTTACCAGCTGCCATGAATACAGTGATCCTGGAGAGGGAGAAATCTGTAGAAACCACACCAAAGGGTGCTGACCCGCTAACTCCTCTGGGATTCATTTCAGACGTACGCTCCTATGCCCAAGAGAGTCTGTCAATGAAACTTAAATTTTCAGGCTAGTACAGTGAGCTTGTAGGCATTGAGTAGGACAGACAGGAGCACTGACCATTGGTGTCAAAGGCCTTGTAGCAACTAAAGCTGGAGCTTTCCTATAAGAAGCAGTTTCTCCATGTGCTGTAACCTGCGTGTATTGGGAAGATCTGGAGACAAAGATCTCAGTGTTCATTCATCGACTATATGAGTGTCACACAGGTACTGAGTGCTGACCCAGAATGTGCTATGGCATGCCTGGTTCTGCACACATATTGGGAGTTCACACACAGGTCCAAAGGCACACAGGCTTACTCTCCATGTTAAGCACTGATCTTCTAGCCGGGTGGTGATTATGCAAACTTTTAATCCCAGCACTACGGAGGCAGAGGCAGGGGATCTCTGTCCCAGAAGACTGCTTCAAATACCTTGACTCTGCTCCACTCACAATCCATTTACATGTTAATCAAAATAAGGGATTTGACTGTAGTGTGCACATCAGTCACTGTGACAGTTGTGAGGGCACACGTGGAGGTCATGTGGGGGTCGTGTAGGTGGAGCTTCAGGGAGTGAGAAGACTGCTGTCACATGGATGAGATGGGGAAGAGGTGTGGATGGCAGTGAAGATCCGGAGATGAACCCATGAAGGCAGAACAGGTGCCGAGCATAAATGTCAGCCTGTGTGGAAGCTGGCGGGTCTGTCTGTGATGGTTCAGAAGAGACTGGGAGCCCCACTAATGGAGGAATAAAAAGAAAACAGAAGACGGGGTGCCGTGCAATAAAGGGAGAAGTACGTGGGATTTTACAAAGCTGGGTTCTTTGAACTGGGCGTGTAGATGAAAAGGAACCAATTTGCATAAGAAAAATCACACTGTGAGGAGAGGTTGGTTTACCGCAAATGTTTCCAGTTTAAACGTTTTACAGAACCTCTGCCAGAATCTCTGCGTCTCAGCCCAATAATTGTGTAAAGAGGAGCTTCTAGGATGGATGAGGGAGTAAATGTGCTCTGTGTTTCTGGGAAGGTGTGGCACCCCACCCCCACCTCCTGCGACTCCAAGTCTGCTAAGTGGTTATCGATTGAACAGTTCAGGGCTCAGGGAGGTCTAGAGGACATGGTTTCTTCAGGTGGATGGGTGATGAGGCAGGTGTGTGAGAGAGGCCCAGCTGGAGCAGAGTCTAGCACTGCACTCCCCACTCGGCAGCAGGCAGAATAACAGAGCCTGCTCCGGTCCTGTGAATCACATGACCGTGGCCCATTAGGGCCCACTAAACCTGGGCTTTCAGGTATGTGTGTGTAGGTGAGTGTGTGCACATGTGAGTGTGTGCACCTGTAAGTGTATGCACATGTGAGTGCATGCACCTGTGAGTGCGTGCACCTGTAAGTGTGTGCACCTGTGTGTGCGTGCACCTGTGAGTGCGTGCACCTGTGAGTGTGTGCACCTGTGAGTGTGTGCACATGTGAGTGTGCGCACCTGTGAATGTATGCACATGTGTGTGCACCTGTAAGTGTGTGCACCTGTAAGTGTGTGCACCTGTGAGTGCGTGCACCTGTAAGTGTGTGCACCTGTGTGTGCGTGCACCTGTGTGTGCGTGCACCTGTGAGTGTGTGCACCTGTGAGTGCGTGCAAATGTGAGTGTGTGCACCTGTGAGTGCGTGTACATGTGAGTGTGTGCACCTGTAAGTGTGTGCACATGTGAGTGTGTGTACATGCGAGTGCCTGCACATGAGTGAATGCACATGTGAGCATGTGCACTAGTGAGTGCATGCACATGTGAGTGCGTGCACATGCGAGTGTGTGCACATGTGATTGTATGCACATGTGAGTGTGTGCACATGTGAGTGTGTGCACATGCAAGTGCCTGCACATGAGTGAATGCACATGTGAGTGTGTGCACCTGTAAGTGTGTGCACAGGCGAGTGTGTGCACATGCGTAGCCTGCACATGAGTGAATGCACATGTGAGTGTGTGCACATGTGTATGCACATATGAATGCATGTACATGTGAGTACATGCTTGTAGAGGTCAGAAGACCTCAGATGTTCTTGGAGCATCTTTGTGTTTGAAACAGGATCTCTTAGTGGCCTTGCTCTTTGCCTGGCAGGCCAGGCTAGCAGCCCTGGGTGTTTTAGGAGATTCCCTGTCTCTGCTTCCCATCTTGTTATTGCTGGGAGTACAAGGGGGCTGCCAGGCCTGGATAAAAAAACAAGAAATGAACAAAAAACAAACAAAAGGCCAAACCAAACCAAACAAGCATGCTTCCTGGGGACTGGACTCAGGTTCTCCTACCTGCGTGGCATTTTATCTCATTGCCTCAGCCTCAGTTTCTCACCTTCAGTGAGGCATGCAGCTGGCGCAGGGCCCACTTAGTAACGAGTACTTCTCATGTTGTTGTTAGTCCAGGACAGGAGCCAAAAGGACAGTTGCTGACCTCAGGGGACACTCAGGGTCAAAGAGTATTCCCGCTGAGAAGTTGCCCTTTCTTGAAGGTGTGAGTGTGGGCCCGCGACAACTGGCCACACTCCACTCTGCTGACACTGTAGGTTCAGGCAGGAGCTCTGCTCTCAGCATGCTTTACATTATTTACATTAGAGCCAGCTCTGAAGGCCAGACATAAACAACGGGGCTGTAGGTTCATTCTGCATTCTCCTGCTTTAAAAGTATATTTTTAAATTTTTTAAAAAATTCTCATAATTTTGTTGTATACATAACTATTGTATACATTTATGATGGACAGTGGGTGGGATGTTTGATATGCATAGGCTGAGGAACGATTAAATCAAGTTAGGTAAGGCATCTATCACTTGATCTATTCAACTTTTGTGTATATGTGTGTATGTTGGGGTTCACATGTGGGTGAAGGGGTATGGATGTGGGTGTTCACGTGGGTGAAGGTGTGTGTGTGTGGGTTCACACGTGGGTGTGTATGTGGGGGTTCACATGTGGGTGAAGGTGGGGGGGTCAGAGCACAGCCTCTGTCGGTGTTGCCGAGGGAACTCAACCATTTACCCTTGAAGTCTCTCATTTCCTGGAATTCACTGTGGCTTCCAAGGACCCTCTCGTCACCTCCCATCTTGTAGGCTGGGATTATAGGTGCATGTTACCATGCGTACTTTTTTAAACATGGGTTTTTGGTGTCCAAAGTCAGGTCCTCATATATGTGGAGTGAGTACATTACTGACTAAGCCATTTTCCTTGTCCCTATTTGGTACTTTTTATATAGCGTGTACATAAAACACCTTAGCCATTTCTAGTTGTATAATGCAGTGCTCACCATGCTGTCCAACGGTTCTCTAAAACTTTGTACACATCCCTAACTGAAACGTCACAGCCATTGGCCAGCGCCTCCGATGCCCTCCCACCCAGAGCTCTTGTAATTCTCTTTGCTTCTGAGTTTATATTTTATAATTGCACGTTGACATCTTTCATTGTTCGTCCTTCTGTGCCCTGCTTGTTTCTCTCGCTAACATTCTTCAAGTTCATTTACTTTGCAATGACAAAACTCCCCGCTTTAAGAGGTTGTATACTAACTCACTAGCTGGTGGTGGTGCATGCTTTTAATCCCAGCACGCAGAAGGCAGAGTCAGGCGGATCTCTGTGAGTTTGAGGCCAGCCTGGTCTACAGAGTGAGTTCCAGGACAGGCTCCAAAGCTACAGAGAAACCCTGTCTTGAAAAAAAAAAAAGGTTGTCTGCTACCTACTCCTTTATTGGTGGGCACCTGAGTTGATTTACTAACTGGGCATTGCGAGTGAGCTGAGTGCACAGGGCGTCTCTTCGTGGAGGCCTCGCTTCCTTCCAGGGCAGTGTTCCTGTGTGGAGTTGCTGAGTCTGTGGCAGTTCTGCTGTTTGTGTTTTGAAGGACTTACTTTTGGTGGATAGCACTGGCCATGCATCCCAAACACCCAGATTGCTCGCTGAGAATCTGTATTCTCGGGCTACGCTCCATCTGCTGAGTCCAAGTCCTGAGGCTGACATCTTCAACAGTCTCCTCACGTGGCTCCTCCGTCATCCTTCTAGCTCCTGAGAGTGGACCAGCATCTGGTGTCACCTCAGGTCACTTGGACACTTGCCCCTTTGGATGGATGATGGAATCCTTAATCGCCTATGCCTAGTCTTGGAATGTCTTTCAGTTGACCTGTTGGCTACACTGCCTCTTCTCGCTCATGTCTGTGAGCTACAGCATCCTTTCAGTTTTGAGTCAACTCGTGTCTCCCAAGCAAGAGGCAGACCATGCAGCACCAGAACGTTCTCAAGTCCTCACTTGGTGTGTTGCTCTCCTTCTTCCTCTGCTTGGTAGCAAGGGTAGGAAGACTCATACCACTTTCAACGGGCCCTGTTTATTAGGCATCTAGATGATGGAGCCAGACGTGTTCTGGGCTTAGTGACCTATTCTTACCATCTGATTTATGTTATTTTTTACAACTCAATGGAAGAAACCTAACCCCATTTTACATAAGTTTTAACTGTCAACCTGACACAAATGCCTGGGAAGAAAGTCTTAAATGAGAAATTATTTGCATCACATTGGCCTGTGGGCCTTCTCTGGGGGATGGTTCTGATGGTTAATTGATGTGGGAAGACACAGCCCACTGTGGGTGGCACCGTTGCCTAGGCAGAGTGGGGGTCCCAGACAGTATAAGAGAAGAGGAGGCTGGCTGGGAGCAGCGAACAAGCAAGTGGCCAGGCATTAATTCTCTCTCTGCTCTGGACTGTGGATGTGGTTAAGTCCCAGCCTTGACGTCCACTGGAATTGTAAGAAAATGAACCCCTTTTCCTCCCAGCTGCTTTCATCAGTGTGGTGTGTCACCACAACAGGAATGAAACCAGGATGGGCAGCACGAACAACCTGCGTTTGCTCTAGACCCGGCATAGTTCAGGAAGTTAATTGTGTATCTCACTCAGTAGAGGTCAGAGCGAGGGCTGCTGCAGACTCTAGCTCTCTCTGGCCCGTCTCCTCACAGCCCACATTGGAAGAGCAAAGTACAGACTGCCCATGTCCCTGTGGAGGCCTGAGTAAGCTCCATTTTATGGTGCTCTAAGACTTAATTTTTTATATCCCTTTGAAATTTCATCCCTGCCCTTCCTCATCAAATGTTGAGGAACCTGCTGTCAGCAGAGAGTACCTTGCCCCAGGGCCATACCCCTTGTGGTGCTGAAACATGGGTTTTATGTGTTAGTGTGAGTCCCCTTATTCTGCTACTGGAATGCCCAAATATTCTCTCATTTTCCTTTTCTCCACAGATCCACAGTCCCCTCTCTCTCAGTGGGTAGGGCTCATAGCCCCTAGTGCTGTGACTCAGTCATACTTCATGGCCCCTAGTGCTGTGACTCAGTCATACTTCATGGCCCCTAGTGCTGTGACTCAGTCATACTTCGTAGCCCCTAGTGCTGTGACTCAGTCATACTTCATGGCCCCTAGTGCTGTGACTCAGTCATACTTCATAGCCCCTAGTGCTGTGACATCCTCATATTTACAATTGAATTCACCTTCCTTGGTATGTAAATCTGTAGAAAAGGCTGTTTATATAAGGGCACCTTGACAATTCAAATCCAGCCTGATCTGAAATGCTCCTGTAATTAGGTATAGGTCGACATTAGCTAAATTGAATATAATCCATCACGCTTATTGGATGTGGTGGGGAGGTACAGACCCTGAGGATCAGCAGGAAAGCCACATTACGTACAGATGAGCTGAGCAGTTGCCTGGGCAGCTTGCATGTGCAGAACAGGGCAGCCCGCTCTGTACCAGAATAAGAAACAGGAGAAGCTGGAGAAATTAAAAAAAAATTGGTTGTGACAGCATACATAAGTCTTGCACAATATCAAGGCAGATGCTAAAAGTCTCAGCATGGAGTGGGGAGGGACACAAAGTTTCACCCATAGCTAAGGAGCTGTGTCAACTGATAGCTTCCGAGAGAGGCAGAATCAGTTTTCTTTAAGGGTGTGGCCCCTGGTAGGTTGACTACACTCCAGTGGGTGAACCCATGCACAAACTGGACCTGATATTTTTTCCCCAAAGTACACAAAGCTGGGTGGTGGGGAAAGGAGGATTGTTTGGGAAGGGACTGGGTAATGTAGAATTCCCCTCTGTATGCTGTGAATAACAGTAGTTAATAAAGAAGCTGCTTTGGGCCTATTGCAGCACAGAATAGGGCAAGGCAGGAATTCCAAGCAGATAGAGAAGGAGAAAGTAGGCAGAGTCAGGGAGAAGCCATGTAGCTGCCACAGGAGACAGACACCAGATGGAACCTTACCAGTAGGCCACAGCCACGTGGTGATACACAGACTAATAGAAATGGGTTAATTTAAGATATAAGAGCTAGCCAATAAGAAGTGTGAGCTAATAGGCCAAGCAGTGTTGTATTAATACAGTTTCTGTGTGGTTATTTCGGGTCTGGGCAACCAGGAAATGAACAGGCAGCCTCAGACTACAGCTGGGGGAAGGAGTTGAGTGTATCAAAATACATTTTATGCAATTCTCTAAGAATTAATAAAAACATTAAAACTTTAATTCTTGAAAAAGCAGTGTAAATTGAAAGCAGTGTGTGTGTGTGTGTGTGTGTGTGTGTGGAGTGGGGTACACAGGTGTCATGTGTGGCCTTCACGTGGAGGTCAGAGAACAATTCTGTGGAATTGCTCCTCTCTTTCCACCTTTACACGGATTCTGGGACTCTTAACTCAGGCTCTCAGGCAAAAGCTTACTTGCTGAGCCTTCTCCCCCACCCATGTGACTGTTATCTAGACCAACATCAGATCATCTTCTGGGTCCTGGGTCCTGACCACTGCTTTCTTAATGGGCCTCGGATGCTAATAGAAATGTTTGTACACAATGCTTATTGTTCTCACGTCCTCAGAGAATCCAATTACAACTTTGGTTTCAGAATTAATCACTTTGATGATTCATTTTATCTTGGGGTTATGCCTTCTGAAGTCCTGTCCATTAGGAAGGAGCTGGGTTTCCTTGGTGATGTCTCATCACCAGGGACCCATCTTAGGGGCCCATGGAAGGCTTATTTTAGACTCATCTCAGTCCTTAAGTAGTCCTCAGCATATCTTACAATCATAAAGCGTTTGATACTTTCTACAGCTTTTCATTAGCTGTTATTTAATTTTATTCCCATCGTCATTGTCGCTGTTGAAAGCTATATGAGACAGGAAGACAGAATGAGAGAGGTCAGCCTGTTTAGTCTGCAATGGATTCCTTGTCCCGGGAATGGATTTTCAATTCTTGCCAACCCTTTGCTTGAAAGCAGCTTGAATTTTAAACTATACCTCACAGTCTACAACCTCAACCACAGACTTACCTTATAGGTGCCCACATGTATGTATGCACACCAGTGTCCTGGTGTTCCTACATGTATGTGTACACATCAGTGTCCTGGTATTTCTATATGTATGTGTACACACTGATGTTCTGGTGTTCCTACATGTATGTACACACTCCAACATTCTGGTGTTCCCACACTTTTCACAAAACCTTAAAGCTTAACTCCTGTCTCCATCTCTAAACAGCCTCCTCTTTGAGAACTCCATGGTAAATGGAGACAGATTGGAGAAAGGGAACAATTCAGGAAGAGCTCCCTGGGAACTTTCCCAGCAAGTCCTGCCTGGTTCTGTTTCTGGATGCACAAGACAGATGGACTTTGAGCAGTGCTTGGTTTCAGATGGTATCGTGCCTGGTAGAGGTGGTATTTATAGCTAGATAACCAAGAGACTGTAATATTTAGGAAGTGTCTCCCGCATTTAATGACCTGACTCACATGGGACAGCTACCCCTGCTCCATCATTAAGAAAGGCGAGTGTCTAGCTTCATGCTGCTGCTGTTTTTTTGTTGTTGTTGTTTTTATGTAGCCAGTGTATAAATTTTTTAACTTTTAAAAAATAGATAAAATCAGTAAAGCAATGATTAAAATAATGTTTTGTTGATGTATAGGATAAGTAGACTTAATGTCTGTGACAAAAATACCATAAACTTTTTTGAAATGAAAGAAGGAAGGGAGGGAGGAGCACATCCCACCCAAGAAGGTAGCATCCTGCCTAGGAAGGTGACATCCTACCCAGGAAGGTAGCATCCTACCCAGAAAGGTAGCATCCTACCCAGGAAGATAGCATCCCACCCAGGAAGGTAGCATCCTTCCTAGGAAGGTAGCATCCCATCCAGGAACGTAGCATTTCACCCAGGAAGGTGGCATCCTGCTCAGGAAGGTAGCATCCTGCTCAGGTAGGTAGCATCCCACCCAGGAAGGTGGCATCCCACCCAGGAAGGTAGCATCCCCCCAGCAAGGTAGCATCCTGCCCAGGAAGGTAGCATCCTTCCATCTGTCTGGAACAAAAGAAATTCCAATCCCCCAACCCCAAAAGGTGGTCTGAATGTCCAGAAAGGATCTCAACCCAGACTATGGAAAGTTTTCTGGTGGTTGGATGAAAGTCAGCATTCCTGGGGAACTTAACATCTGTCAAAGGAGTAATTTCCCTTACCTCTGGTAGAAGGGACATATGGCTGCCTGTGGCACCTATCAGCTTATCAAAGTACATGCTGGCCTCTAGGTTCCCTTGGTATATCACAAGTACCTGTTTCAAAGTCTGTGCAAGCATTCTAGCTCTTCTCACCTCTTCCTCTCCCCTAAAGACCCTCCAGCTCATGGGCTACCCTCCCCACATTCTCCATGTAACCCTGCTACTCTCACTGTGCCACCTCTCTCTCTCTCTCTCTCTCTCTCTCTCTCTCTCTCTCTCTCTCTCTCCTCCTGCTTTTCCCTATGTTTTCTCTATTCTTTACCCCCTGCTATTCTCCCCTCTCTTTCAGATAACTCCTGGTGGAATCCTGTCTGCTGGCCATGTTTAGTCTGCTTCTTTTTCACTTTGCTCTGGACTCTTCCAGATGCCTCTGGTTGTTCTTTCTCTCTCTCATATTTACAATGGCTGTTCTCTCTCATATTTACAGTAAGAGCCTCCCCTTTTACAATACCTTGGAGTGGTCATTCTACACAGCATCCAGACCAGGAAGCTAGTGTTCAAATGAAGAGGCTAGTGTCCCGTGTCCCGACCGCCAGGGAGCTAGCAGTGCACTCAGATATTTTCTTTGTCATGGGGAAATAAAACAAACTGATATCACTTACAAACAACGATACAAAACTTTCCAGTGACAGGATATTAGCAAACCAAATCTGTAACATGTAAAAAGAGTTATTCACCGTGACCCAGAAGATTTACCCAAGAAATGGGTAGCAGATTTAATATCCTCCAGATTAATTAATGTGATCCACCACGTTAATAAAGGACAAAGTTCACACAACCATCTCAATGGGTGTAGAAAAAGCATTCAATAAACCCAGTACTCAGGATAAACAAAATTCTTAGGAACAGAAGGCGGCTTCCTCACTCTGATTAAAATCAGCTGCGAGTCATCTACAGTCGGGGTCAGGGTGGTGGGCAGTGGTGGGACACCCCACTCCTCAGATTCCAGAGCAGGGAGAGGGACTCGCAGCCCTTTCTCCTCCTCGGACTGCAGGGAGGGAGAGGGAGACCACTGAGGCTCACACTATCCCCATGTCAAACTCCTTTCCAGAGAGGTCCTAGTGCAGCTGCAAGCTCAGGGTTTTGAAAGCTGTAACAAACATTAGGGAAAATAAACACACTGCCACACTATATGATAAATACGTTACTATAAGCACTTGGACTTATTCCACTCATTAAGACATTCACTAGGAAGTAATTCAAAGGAAGAAGTATATTGTGGAATGCACCTCACGTATTACCTTTACATGTGTAAACGGTTACCTGGTATTTGTATAATTAATGTGTCATTTGATAAAATGCGATGTTTTTATTTTAAGATACTACGAGAAACTAGTGTCCAGGAAAAATTCATGTAGTGTTTTCATATTTAAAGAAAGCAGGCTTTAAAATACTTCCTGTAATTAAACTCTGTAGAAGCATGCACAATGAGCCTACATTGGAAGGAAATTACCTGTAATGGTAATACAATTATAGTTGAATTCTCCACCATTTAAAAAATTCCCATTATTCTTGATGGAATTTGGTTATTATAAAACAAATATGATTCAGTGGGGAAGAAATATGGGTCAATGAATTCAAAGTCATTAAAGTTGGGGTAGAAGGGAGGGGATGGTGAATAGATGTACAGAAGACTTAATTCACTGAAGTTCTGTCTGTCCATTGTTGGACTTAATTTCTTTTGTTGAAAATTTCATGCATGAATATGATGTGTTTTGATCAAATCTATCCCAAGTTTTCCCTCCAGTTCTTCCCCATGTCCCCTACTACTTTACTTTAACTTGGTATTTGATTCTTTCTCTCTCTCTCTCTCTCTCTCTCTCTCTCTCTCTCTCTCTCTCTCATCACTAAGCCCACTTAGGAATGTCTGTGTGTGTGTATGGCTGTAGGACATCCACTGGACATGTGGCCTCTCAGGGGCTACATTCCTGAAGGATACTTACTGTTCCTTCCTAGTAGCCATCAGTGACTAAGAGTGCCTCAGTTAGGGGTGGGGCATTGTGACTCCTTCCCCTGGTCATGCTGAGATTAATTTTTTAAAAATTTCTTATGTGAGTACTATATTGACATCTTTTCTCCCTCTCTTCCCTCCAAGCCCCCCACAGACGCATGCTCCTCCAATTCATGGCCTCTTACTCTTTAATTATAACTCTTGCATATGCATATAAATTTATAAATATTACATGATAAGGTCCTTTAGTGTTGATCAGATGTGTTTAGGGTTAACCTCTTGGGACTGGCTAACCTATCAGAGGCCTTGTTCCCAGGGAACACTCATTCTCCCTCTCTCAGCAACCTAGTTGGCTGCACTCTCCCCCCCCCCCCCCCCCCGCCGCCTGCCCTGCAGGGGTGAAGTCTTATGAGAACTCCCCATTCACACTAGTATGGAAGGACTTGATCCTGTTGCAGGTCTCATGTATGCAGTCACAGCTGCTGTGAATTCCTATGTGCAATGGCCCTGTCATGTCCAGCAAATAATGTTTGATTTCATACATCTTACAATGCCTCCTCTTCCAAAATTATCCTTGAGTTTTTTTGGGGGGAGGGGGAGGGAGGGATTTTATACACACACACACACACACACACACGCCTCCCATATAGAGCTGAGCATGCCACAGTCTCCTATTTTCTGCATGTTGATCAGTTGTGACCCTGTGTTAATCACCATCTGCAAAAAGCAGTTTGTCTCGCAAGGGATGAGAGATGTTAGAACTTATAGAGATAAGAACTGGGGGAGGGAGGTATTACTGTGATCATTTAACAGAATAGTAAATACTACTAGGTCCCCCACCCCAGGGTCTGTGACCCAGCCAACCTTTGATTTGAAACCCAGCTAATGGTACCAGGTTTGAGTTCTGTCTTGTGGAGTGGGTTTTAAATCCAAGCAGAAAGTGGTTGTGTAGTCCCAAACGTTCATGCCTCTACTCCACCAGTGGGTGTGTCTTACTAAGGCAGTCATTTCTGTAACTTGAAGCTCCACCCACTTGTGTGTGTGTATATGTGTGTGTGTGTGAGCGTCTGAGTGTGAATGTGTGTGTGTATGTGTGAGTGTGTGTGTGTGTATTTGGTGGTGGTACTGTGCATGGAACCCAGTGTTTCCCATGTGCTAGCCAGGTACTCTACCACCGAAACTATGTATTCATTCCTCTTCATATTAAAACATAACCACTTTGAGACAGAGGTAGGGTCTCACTGTCTAGCCTAGGCATGCTTTGGACTTGCAAGTCCCTACCTACCCTGGCCTTCCAGGTAGCTGAGATGTCAAGACTTCCAGACTCAGCTAAGAATTGCATCTTGTAGATTTAGGTGGTAGTTGGTGAGATGTGAGGTTGAGAGAACTCTGCTGAGGCCCTCAGAGAAGGAGAGAGCCGCCGTGAAGGGTGCTCTTAGAAGGTGACCTGTCTCTTAGTTCTGCTATTTAGCATGGACTTGTTACTTTTTATACAGGCCAAGGACCTGTGTGACTGCCGGGTTGACATTGCTAAAGGTCAGAATGAAATGAGATTTTTTTTTTAATTTCGTGTGTGTGTGTGTGTGTGTGTGTGTGTCAATGTGTGGCGGCCTGTATGCCAGAGTGTGCATGTGGAGGTCAGAACAACTTAATGGGAGTTAGTTCTCTTTTTCCAATGGGTGGGTTGTGTGGCTGGATCTTAACTCCTCGGACTTAGCAAGCAGGAGCCCTTATCCACCGAGCTGTTCACAATGAACTATGTAGAAGTCTTCAGAGCAGGCCAGCTAAAGGGTAGATAGAATTACACAGATCTGCTCAGAAGGTGGTGTGTGTGTGTAACAGAGTGGGAGCCCTTGAGATGCTGAGCACAGGCAGAGGGCATGCTGGGTGCCTGAGGTCAAAGGGCAGAGGGATATATAGGTGGAAGTTGCAAGGCAGCTGGGCTAGCCTTTGCCTCACTTGGCACAGGAGGAAAGGGAAGATAAAGCAGGGTTTGAGTCTGTATCCACTCACGGGGAATCACAGGGTTCATGTCTGTATCCACTCACGGTGGACCACAGGGCTTGATCAGTATCCCACTCACCAAGGACTACAGGTCTGTATCTACTTATGTGGGACCACAGGGCTCGAGTCTGTATCCACTTATGTGGGGACACAGGGCTCGAGTCTGTATCCACTCACGGGGACCACAGGGCTCGAGTCTGTATCCACTTATGTGGGACCACAGGGTTCATGTCTGTATCCACTCACAGGGGACCACAGAGCTGCAGAGAAGACTTGGGGAGGCTTGTCTTAAGAATTCACGTGGAAATTCTCCTGTTGCTTGGAGAACCCCCGTGACTCTTTGCTGCCGTGCATGTGTTCTGGCCCCTTGAGCACACGCTCACCCTGCACACGCAGACCTCGGCCAGTGAGGCAAGCTGGATCCCACTGAGTTCTGTAACTGAAATGATTGCCGCCCTAATGATAATTTTCTCCTGCAGTGAGAAATGAATTTTAAAATCAGTCTCTCATTTTCCCACTTCTTAAAAGAAATTGTCTTTATCAGAAAACAAACTGGCTTCCCAATTTGACAGCTTCTTCGTTAAAAGCAGGACTTCATCTTTTCTTCTCCCCCAGTGCATAAATAAGGCGTGGGAAAGGTAATGGGAGGGCAGCTCAGGTCATCACAGGGACTCTGAGGCTCCCACCAGAGTCCAGACTGACAGAAGGGGGCAAACTCCTCAGGCTGGACCACAGAGGAGCAGGACAATGGGACATCAAGTTGACAAGCCTTAACAGTGAACTGAGGGACCCCAGACCCCAGAACCAGAAGCCCTTCCAGGCACTGCTTTCTGAGGGATGGGTCTTTGAAAGGATTAAGGGCGCCTTGTGTATGAAAGCTCTTTGTAATCCATGAAACACAACTCATTGTTATTCTTAGACCTTGTGGGTGGTGTTTGGGGAAAAATAATTAGAGAAGGGGAAAATCTGCTTTGAAGTTGGATTGGAAGCTTGAACCCCCAAAACACAAACAGTGTTGGTGCACCCACAAGGTCAAGTGAAGTTTTAAGAGCTGTAATGTCGTTTCAGTACCTTCCACTGACCCTAAAAGGTTCCTTGTGTGTTTGTTGGTGGGTTGGATGCATATGAAGTCTGTCAAAAGTGTTCGGCATTTTAAAAGCTCTTTCAAACCATGAAAGAATCTATACTAGAGAAGAATGGACTTGCCAAGAGAAGAAAAGAAAATCCTGATTTATAGAATTTTCTAACTCCCAAGCATGGCTACTTCTCTTTCAGCTGACTCCAGACTCCCCCCACAAGACTTCCCTGAAGGTCAGCTGGAAGCATACAAAAGGGTTATATAAGCTGAGTGCTGTCCGGACACAGATGGGAACAACCTTGGACACGGATGACCCTAGTCTGGAGAGCAATAGAAAGCAATGTGCCTTGGTAATTGGTACCTTCGATTCGGACAAAGCCTGTTTAGAGCTTATATAACTTTATTTTCAATCATGATATTTAAGGATAAGCTCCAAACATTTCTGAAAATTTAACCACCACTCTCTAGAGCTGGCTCCAGTGCACGATGCTGTAACATGTGGGTCAGAGAAGAAAAATAATGGCAGCCAGAAAGAGCTGAGACGTTGGGCATAATGAACATAACCGCAAATAAAGCCTCATGGAATCGAGCTATTACTTCAGTGACTGCAAAATCTTAAATGCTTCTATTTAGCAGAGAATAAAGACTTTAAATAATGTGATAAGTCTTCAGCTGGAGAGCGAGGTAATTAAAGCTGCACACATCCGTAAAGAGCAGAGCAAATCCAGGAAGGATTGGAGCAGAATCGAAAGAAATACTAAACAACATAAGAGCAAGATTAGTGATGTTGACCCTCAACTCACAGATGAATCAGCTCCTGGCGAACTTATTCCAGGAGAAGAGAGAGGGACAGACACAGCAGGAGAAGAAAAACAAGGAAGATGCTTAGACCAGAAGAGAGAAAGGAGGGGCTGATGGTGGTGTGCTTGCAGATGTGGGAGAAGTCGTGGAATTTCTAGGAGGAATAATAAATAGATCAATAAAGAGATGAAAACCCAAATCCAAATGATCCCAAAGTCATTTATAATCGTAGTCATGTTGACCGTGTTTCTAATATGAGAACCATGTGACCATATATCTACTGTATTTTAAATATGTATCTGTGTGATATATAACTGTAGTTTGTGTTTTTAAAACCTTCCATTTATTCTTTGGCGATTTCATGCATGTATATAGTGTACTAGCTACCCCAGCTCCTCCCAGACACCACCCAATACATCCCTTCCCACCTCCATGTTTCTCCTTCTTCCCCCCTGGTAACCATGGAGTCAAATTAGAACTGCCTGCTAACCTTGTTGGCTTGATCTTGTTCAGGTGACCATAGCTGGAGCAAGTTCATGAGGGCAGTGAACATGCCATATCCGGAAGGCAGCGTTTGTACGCTTCTCCTTATCTACTAGTTCTTACGTTCTTTCTGTCTTCTGCAACGTTTCCTAAGCCGTGTGTGTGTGTGTGTGTGTGTGTGTGTGTGTGTGACAGAGAGAGAGGGAGAGAGGGAGAAAATATATGAGTGTGTATATATGTGTTTACGTGTATGCATGTGTGAATGTGTGTATGTATGTGAGTGTGTGAGTATGTGTATGCATGTGTGAGTGTGTGTGAGTGAGTATATGTGTATATGTGTGTATGTGTGTATGTGTATGCATGTGTGAATGTGTGTATGTATGTGAGTGTGTGTGCATGCACATGTGTGAGGGTGTATATGCATGTGTGAGTGTGAGAATGTGTGTGAATATGTGTATACATGTGTGAATGTGTGTATGTGTGTGAGTGTGTGTGAGTATGTGTATTCATGTGTGTGAGTATGTGTATTCATGTGTGAATGTGTGTATGTGAGTGAGTGTGTATGTGTATGTGTGTGTGAGTTTGTGTGTGTGCACACACGTGTGTGAGTGTGTGTGAGTGAGTGATACAAACAGATGTCCTAGTTAGGGCTGTACTTGTGTGATGTTTTACTCTTTTGGCTTTTTGGGGGGGCAACTGCCCAGCTTCCAAATAAATCGTACACGGAGGCTTATTCTTAGGAATGCCTGGTCTTCGCTTGGCTTGTTTCTTGTCAGCTTTTCTTATCTTAAATTATCCCAGCTACCTTTTGCCTTTGGGCTTTTATCTTTCTCTATTCTGTGTACCTTACTTTACTTCTTTCCTCATCTTGCTGTGTAGCTGGGTGGCTGGCCCCTGATGTCTTCTCTTCTGGTTCTCTCTTTGTTCTCTTGCTCCTTCTTCCATTTATCCTCTCTGCCTGCCAGCCCCGCCTATCCTTGTTCCTGCCTTGCTATTGGCTGTTCATCTTTTTATTAGGACCAGCTGTTTCAGACAGGCACAGTTCACAGAGTTAAACAAATGCAACGTAAACAAAATCACACCCCTGGAAACAGCATTTCCCGAAACTGTTGACTTATTCTCAGCTCTTTGACCAGTCATGAGTCTCTATGTTAAATGACGCCCACTGTAAAGAGAAGCTTCTTTGTCAGGAACAATCTGAGAGTATAAAACAAGCATTTAGAAGGCAGTTTGATGACACATCCATTTATCAGAACAATACTAGGGGGTCCCTAGCCCCCTAGCAAGGCCTATGACTTCCTGAACGTTTTCCAGTACCAAGCATGCGTTTTCTCCCATGGGATAGGCCTTGGGTCCAATCAGAAAGCATTTGATTACCCCATAACAGACATGCTGCTACTGCACAAGTGGGCGTTTTGTTCCTGGGTGGTTTTGTGCATTCACTGTGGGGCGATACTATTGGTGACTTTGTTCTCCCTGCCTACTGTCTCTGTGGTTCTGTAAGAACTTTTCAGAGAACACAAAAAGAAAGCATAGTATAAATCCATGCTTTAAGTCCAGTTAACTGAAAACACCAAAGTATGCAGGTTAGTTGCAGAAAGACAAACTGATGAGATCCGTAACCAAACAAGGCGCTAGTGAAGAAGTCAGGGATCAGTACTTATCTGGGTTTGTTCCAAAAGG
Organism: Microtus oregoni; assembly: GCF_018167655.1. Taxonomy (NCBI): domain Eukaryota; kingdom Metazoa; phylum Chordata; class Mammalia; order Rodentia; family Cricetidae; genus Microtus; species Microtus oregoni. Next base: position 16,148,394 of record NW_024543221.1, read on the forward strand.
CGTGGTGTTTAAATATTAGAAAATGTAGAAATCGAATTTATTACAGTAAAAAGGAAAGTAGGCAATCCACATGATTATCTCAAAATTCAGGAAAGCCATTTTATTAAAAGTCAGTATTCTTCCTTAATTAAAAAATCTTAGCCAATTGGGATGGAAGGAGCCTTTAATCTGAAGAAGAACATTATCTACTCTAAAGCTCTGAAGACATTGTCTGAATGAGGGGCTTTAGAAACATTACAGAGTGAATCAAGAAGATGACAGTAATGTTTCCCATCCCAGCTGAACGTTGGGCTTTTACTAGAAGTCCTGACTGGCACGGTGCAAGGAAATAAACAAACACACTGAGCACTGCTGGGAAGGATGAGGCAAAAGAAGAACGACATGGGGGAGGTTTCCTCTAGAAGTTACGATTTGGGGGTACTGGACTGTTGATGTAGGATAGAAACCTGGATGGGCTGACAGGAAACACACACACACAGACACACAGACACACAGACAGACAAATACACAGACACACAGACAGATACATACACAGACACGCAGACAGACACATACACAGACAGACACATACATGCACTCACGCACACACATACACAGAGAGGCAGAAACACAGAAAGACACATACACACACAGACACACAGGCACGCAGACAGACACACACACAGACACAGTTACAGACACACAGACACGCAGACAGATACATACACATACACGCACACATACACATATACAGAGAGGTAGAAACACAGAGAGACAGACACACATACAGACACAGACAGACAGACACATACACATACATGCGCACACATGCAGACACAGACAGACACACAAACAGACAGAGAGACAGACACACACAGAGATACACACACCATCAGATGAACACACATGCACACACACATACACAGAGAGACTGACACAAACAATACACACATGCACATATACACACACATATACACAAAACACAGAGACACACAGACAGATACAGACACATACACATGAAAAGACAGATGAGCATGCACACACATACACAGGCAGACACAAACACAATGAGACAGACACAGAGACAGATGAACACACACACATATATAGACAGACATACACACACAATACACACATGCAAATACACACACACATACACAGATAGACACACACATTACACACATGCAAATACACACACAGAAAGACAGACACACACAGACAGATACACATACACACACACAAATGCAATCAGAGACAATGAAGGAAGCTATGCTGCGAACTGAACCTAGGACTTTATGTTCTGCCAGCCAGCTTATACCCCCAGCACCAGCGTGGTGTGGAAGTGCACACTTGTAATCCCGGCACCTGGGAGGTGGAGGTGGAGGATCAGGAACTTCTGGTTGTCCTTGCATATGCAGAGAGTTTGAGGCCAGCCTGGACTACCTGAGATTCTGATTCAAAACCCTGACACAAGAAAAAGGGAAAGATGGCATGACAGGCCATGGGGACAAGCAGGCTCTATGAGCGAGCCTTTCTGGTGTGGGCGCTGCTCACACACTAAATGATACATACACAAAAGTAAAAATGCCAGATAAATTCTTGACAAGCATGAAGGTCAAAACTTTAAAATTTAGAGGATGTTAAACCACCACATCTTTCAGATACATGGTGTCTCCTAAGGCAGTTCTACAGGAAAAAGCCACAGAATTTGATTTGACCACATTAAAATTCAAAATTAAAATAACAACTTCCATTCTGAAAAGACAGCACGAGGAAAATGAGCAGGCCGCTTACAAGCTGGGAAAATGTCCTTGCGAATGTATACATATGGAGGACAAGTATCAAGAGGGCATTATAAAGGAGGCCTGAGAAGTAATAGGAAGGCAGGCAACTAAGACCACTAATAATCCAAACACAATGAGTCTCCAGCTGTCTCCATCAGCCCGGAGTAACCACACAGTGGGCTGTCACCATAGAGAGAACCAACAGGCTGGTTACCTCAGCAACACAGCTAAGTAAAAACTCATGTCTCGTCAAGCCAAGTCCGGAGCTAGGAAAATGTACAAGCTATGCTTATTACAATCTTTAAGACTCAAGAATGAGCAACACAGGACAGAGAGAGAGAGAGAGAGAGAGAGAGAGAGAGAGAGAGAGAGAGAGACAGAGACACAGAGAGAGAGAGACAGAGAGAGAGAGACAGAGAGAGAGAGAGAGAGAGAGAGAGAGAGAGAGAGAGATTGGTGATGTCAGACAGCAGAGGCCCTGACCTCTGAGTGACGGAGGTGCTGCAGTCCAGAGCCTCCTAGTGAGTCTGTGTCTGTGTGGTGAGATGATGTGGAGCCTCAGGAAGACAAGAGCCACATAGAGAAAGTCTGGGCATTCAGTAGACTTGATGGAGCATGGAGAAGAAGGTGCCCGAGGCCAGAATGGCCAAAGGGTTGGAGGGAGAGGTACTAGGAATATTCAAAGGCTGGAGCAACTTCCTGTCAGCTAGTGCAAAATCCTCATAATTCTGGGAATACTCAAAAATATTCTGCTTTAGCTGGATGGTGTCCCACTTATGCGATCCGAACACTCAGGACACTGAAGCAGGGGCCTTGTGAGTTCCAGTTCAGCCTGAAAATGAGATCCGTCACCAAACAAACCTAACAGCAACAAAATATATCTGATCTCGGGGTTGTGGGAATGCTTGAACTACAGCAAACTGCTGTGGTTGTGTTTAGTATAAATGGGTGTCAGAAAGCACATGGCAGATTGTAGAGAAGGAGAGCAATGGGACACACCATGAGGAACATTCCAGTCAACTACACCCAGACCTGAAACCACACAGCAGTTACAGAAGACGGGACAGTAGCAGGCCCTCGCTCCATCACTCCGTGTGTTCCAGAATGGAGGGAAAGATGGAGCTTTCTAAGCCATGCAGAATACTGGACCGAGCCGCATGTGAGGACCAGCTAGAGCAGCTGCATGCGATGGCCAGCTAGAGCAGCTGCATGCGAGGACCAGCTAGAGCAGCTGCATGTGATGGCTGGTGCCCGTGCAGAGAAGACTGCTGGGATGTGGCTCTCAACTCAGTTGCGGGAAGGTCTGATGTAAGAGTCATTTTGGAGTCAGTTTGGAAGTTTCTGGAAAAGCTAAGCAGACCTGTTACGCATCCGTTTGATTTCATCTGCCAGAGAGAAGACTGTGTTGTTGAAGGCCGTGCAGCCTCAGAGAGATTTGTCGGAGATTTGCAACAGCGTGGTCCCAACTCTGTGGGTAACAGGTTGGCGAGTTGTGGTTCATTTCTATAGCAGGTTTCCTCTCTTTTCAGCAACGCAGAGGGTGAACTCTGGGTGCCATTAACATCACGACAGAAATTGAAATACTTTTGCTGAGTAAAAGCCAGATGGAGCATGTTTCCATTAATATAAAATTTTAGAAAATGTGAACTCTCGTGATCCACAGTGGCAGAAAGCAGCTTGAGATTTCACCCAAGAAAGGGGTGGTGAGAGCGGGCTGTGCGGGGTGGGAGGTTGGGAAGGGGTGACGGAAGCTCCACAGGTGGTGGGTTTCAGGCATACGTGCAATTGCTGTACCTCACTGTAAAACAATTAGGCATCTAAGGTTTCTCTCTCTCTCTCTCTCCCTCCCTCCCTCCCTCCCTCCCTCCCTCCCTTCCTCCCTCTTTTCTTTCTTTTCTTTTGAGACAGGGTTTCTCTGTGTAACAGCTCTGGCTGTCCTAGAACTCGCTCTGTAGCCCAGGCTGGCCTCGAACTCACAGAGATCCTCTTGCTTCTGCCTCCCAAGTGCTGGGATTAAAGGTGTGCGCCACCACCGCCCAGCCAGTATCTAAGATGTCTCATTGTAGCTGACTCTGGGGATGCTGGGAGAGAACCCACAGGTAAATGAGTGAGGGTTGCCAGCTTTCTGGTCCTTAGACTGTGGGGCACACTCTGTGTTGTGATAGCGCATGCATATTTAAAGTAATGTTGCTTATGTGAACATGAGATGATATAGTTAGCGGACTGTAGTAATAAGAGCGGTGGGGCACTGCGTCCCTGGCACCCCAGCTGCCTGCTCGGCTAGCTTATGCCCCGAAATAATTACACGGACACTGTATTCTTTTAAACACTGCTTGGCCCTTTAGCTCTAGCACTTACAGGCTAATTCTCACATCCCGATCAACCCATCTCTAATAATCTGTGAGAACCGGTCTTACTGGGAAGATTCTAGCCTAGTCCATCCTGGGTCGGAGCTTCATGGCGTGTGTCTGCCCGGGAGCGGGGCATAGCGTCTCTCTGAGGCGTCTGCTCCCGAGAGGAGAGCTGTGGAGTCTGACCTCACTTCCTGTTCCTCCCAGCGTTCTGTTCTGTTTACTCCTCCCACCTATCTTCTAACCAATAAAATGGGCCAAGGCAGTTCCTTTATTAGCCAATGACCTTCCTCCATCAGCGGACTGTATCATGTGACAACAAGGGACATTCCTGGTACAGATAACTTTTTAATTCCTACCTGGAGAGACTCATTCTAAAGCTACAGCTTGGCCACTGTAAGAGGGAGCGATGACTTGGAAACATTTCACAGTTCTGGGTTTTGAGTTTGGCTAATGCAGGGTTTAGGATAAATCTTGTGTTCTCTGCCTTTCTCTGTATAGGATTGTTGCATTGTGTCCTGTGAATTACGCCCCCTTTAAGGCTTTGTTTCAGATTAGGAGTTTGATACAGGCTCCGCTGTGCCTCACAGAGCACCCTGTGTGTTTACACAGTGTCTATACCAAGCTTTGTGACGTTGAATAGTACCTTTATATCTACCCTTTATTTGAAACAAAGAGAAAAGCTTGGAGTTATGGGAAAGAAAACAAGCTGGCCAGTTTTGAGGTTGACTTTCTAACACCAGAGTCAGGACTGGCACTTAGTGAGGACTTCGTGAATACTGGCTGCTTGTATTGACAGGGAGACAGGGCTTTGAAGATAGCACTCACGTCATCCGTGTTGGGAAAGAGGGAAGATGCAGCATGCATTGATGAGTGTCAGGGACCTGGGATGCTGGAATGAAGATGTGTGGTTGGAGATCTGAGAATTCACACAGCCCTGTGAAGCCACAGGTCCTGGGACATGATATAGGCAGCAGTAAAGCGGCGGGAAAGAGAGAAGAGAAGTCAGGTGCTCAGGGCCCAGGGTCTCATTCCTTTGGGAACATGCTTGGAACTGGCGCTCAAAGCTGTGGATCCTAAGCAAGTGACAGAGAGGGGCCAACTGGATAAAGATGGCAGCAAAAAACACTAGAAGGAGTGGGGGCAGGTGCTTAAACCTAGGAAAGGGCTTCGGCAGTATGAAGAGGGGGGAATGTTCTAGACCAGCTGTTGTTACTGAAGACGTTACAGAGGAGTTCAGTATGGGAGCTGTGCTCTTTGTAGCGAGGGCTGGAGCTCGGCTCTTTGCCACGAGTAACATATTTCTTTTTATTCATGATTCGTAGTTGGTTGTTTCAGTGAGGAGTTGGTATTATAATAAAATGACAATATTATAGAAGATTAATCCCTTGGATTTTATCCTGTGGCAGATACTGTTTTTCCATTCCGAAGGAAAGCTTATCTTGTTAACCCCAGAGCCATGACCAGGGAAACAAGAAAGAAATGTTTCTGCAAGGCAGTTTCCCAAACACAGTCCCACAAGCTGTGGGTAGATTGATAGCTTCCGCTAGCTCGGCTATGGAGGAGCCCGCCCCGGCAGCCCTGCCCTGTTCTGGTGGTTACACATGTTGTGGGTTCAAGTGCTTTTGAGTCCCCAGAACGTGTTCTTTGTTGTGCGTTAGCATATCTCTCTCACTTTGGCAGCCTTGCCTGGGTCTCCTCACATTTTGTTTTCTTAGAAGTGCCCGGGTTTTCTTGCCCCATCTCCATTCCCTCTGCAGCCCTGGGTAGAGAGGTCTGTCTAGGGAACCTCCCAAGGCCTCTGAGAACAGGGTAACTACAGGCCTGACGTCAGAACCTCAGGGCCATTTCACCCTGTAGATAATTGCTGCACATGTCAGCTGGGGACTTTCTAGAAAGCCTCCTTCCTCTCCATCATTAGGAATCACTCCACTTAGTTTAACCCTTTATGTGTTGTGTGGCACTTCACACATTCAGGTAAGATCTCGTTAAGCTCTGTGTGTGTGTGTGTGTGTGTATGTGAGTGTGTTTGCCTCTGTCTGTTCATGCATGTGTGTGTGTGTAAGTTTATGTGTGATTGATTGCTTTCTGCTTCTCCAACTGGAGGGTAAGTACGGTCAAAGTGGAGGTCCTTTGATTTAACGTTGAACCCAGGGCCCAGCCTCTAGCACACGGAGTCACCCGTGTGTGGGTCTTTCAGATGTTTGCCAGTTGTTCTGATGTCTATTTTCTAAAGGACAAAGGTTCCTATACTGTATAGTAGTGGTCATGACAACATAATTTGTGAAGATAGCTTAGCAGGGTGTTGGTCATGAAGTCGTTCGTTTAGGTGAGAGGCACAGAGTAGTTGGGCTTTGATGTAGGTGGCACTCTGGAGGACCTATGAGGGCTCTCGATCACACGTGCAGGGGGACAGGGACTCCTGTGTATACATCTGTTTTTGTCTTGTGTCTCTGTGCCTCTCTTCACTGGACCATGGTTTCAGAAGCGTGCTGTAGTTCATTAGAGCAGGTTCCGCATGGCTGGGTTGCTATTCTGCCGTTCTTGTTTAAAATCCTGCTGTACCAGCAAGCCCACTGGTTCTCAGTGTCTCTGTAGAATGATATCTCATAATGGCACTAAGGTCTGCCACTGTAGTAAGTGGTTTATGCACAGAACAAAATTATCTTTGCAGTAGCTTGGAACATTCCAGAATAATGACCAGATAAATCCTGTCATGGGCAATGGGGCTACCTGTGGAAGATCTGCAGAGTGCGACATGTCAGACGCTTAGGGGCACCTACCCCCCACCCCAGCATCTAAACACCCCTCCTTTAGAGAGTCCCTACCCCCCACCCCAGCATCTAAACACCCCTCCTTTAGAGAGTCCCTACCCCCCACCCCAGCATCTCAACACCCCTCCTTTAGAGAGTCCCTATCCCTGACCCCAGCATCTGAACATCCCTCCTTTAGAGAGTCCCTATCCCCCACCCCAGCATCTAAACACCCCTCCTTTAGAGAGTCCCTATCCCTGACCCCAGCATCTGAACATCCCTCCTTTAGAGAGTCCCTATCCCCCACCCCAGCATCTGAACATCCCTCCTTTAGAGAGTCCCTATCCCCGACCCCAGCATCTGAACATCCCTCCTTTAGAGAGTCCCTATCCCCGACCCCAGCATCTAAACACCCCTCCTTTAGAGAGTCCCTATCCCCAACCCCAGCATCTAAACACCCCTCCTTTAGAGAGTCCCTATCCCCGACCCCAGCATCTAAACATCCCTCCTTTAGAGAGTCCCTATCCCCAACCCCAGCATCTGAACACCCCTCCTTTAGAGAGTCCCTATCCCCAACCCCAGCATCTGAACATCCCTCCTTTAGAGAGTCCCTATCCCCCACCCCAGCATCTGAACAACCCTCCTTTAGAGAGTCCCTATCCCCCACCCCAGCATCTGAACAACCCTCCTTTAGAGAGTCCCTACCCCCACCCCAGCATCTGAACAACCCTCCCTCTGGTTCCTTGCTTATCCTTTTCAATTACTGTGTCTCATTCAATCTCCATCCCAGTCTTGGGAGAAAGAAGCTATCATAGGATCTGATAGATAGGGTCTCTGTTAAACAAGCTCTCACCCTTTTATGTGAGTTGGATCATCTACAGGTGACCTATAGGTCGAGGTCAGGGAGGGAAAACTCCCTGGAAGAAGGGGGCTCAGGGTTTGGTCTTGAGGAAAGCAGAAAGATGAAGGCTGAGTGTGTAGCTAGAGAGAGCTGCTTGTTGGTTCCCGACCGCCCGGCTAGCTTAGATCCGAAATAATCACTGTATTCATTAAATCACTGCTTGGCCCATTAGCTCTAGCTTTTTGTTGGCTAATCTCTTACATGTTAATTTAACCCATTTTTATTAATCTGTGTATCGCCACATGACAGTGGCTTATAGGCTAAAGTTCTTAGTGTCTGTCTGTAGCGGTTCATCACTTTTCTCTGGCTCCGCCCTTCTTCCTCCCAGCAATCAGCCTAGCTTTCTCTGCCTACCTAAGTTCTGCCTTGCTATAGGTCCAAAGCAGTTTCTTTATTCATTAATGGTGATCACAGCACACAGAGGGGACTCCCACATCAGCTGAGACCTCAGGAGGACTTGAAGGGCTGAAGCTGACAGAGGAAGCCAGTGTTGCAGCCTGCAAGGAGGGAAAGCAGCTAGACCTTGGGGCAGTGTGTGTGTGCACATGTGTGTGCGTGTGTGTGCGTGTGTGTGCGTGTGCGTGCGTGTGCGTGCGTGCATGCGCTTGTGCGTGTGTGTGTGTGTGTGTGTGTGTGTGTGTGTGATGCAGACCAGCTGACTGTACTTGGCTGCCTTTCAGTGGCTCTAACAGTCTCAGGAGAACTCATTCTATCTTTTTCTCTCTGTCTAAATACCCAAATCACACCATAGTATTAAAGAAATTATGCATCGCATAACTAGCTTAGGGGTCAGCCAACTGTGGCCCGTAGGCCAAAGCTGGTCTGAACTGGCTTTTGTATAGCCTAGGAGCTAAGAATAGACTGACACACTTTGAAGAGTTTAATAAACTCAAAAAAGAACACTACTTTGTGATATTAGAAAATTATACAAAATTGAAATTTCAGTGTTTATGAAGGAAGCTCTATGAGGATGGAGGCCTACCCCTTGTTATACTTTGTCTGCAGTTGCTCCGGGGCGCTAAGGGCTGAGTGCAGATGCCATGAAGCTTGTACACCACGAAGGCTGAAGACAGTATCTGGCTCTCCGCAGACAATACTTGCTGACCCCTGCTCTAACACAATGAAATTTTTCTTTTCTCCCAATTTCCTTCCAGTCTTTAGCTAAAATGCAGACATAATTTATGTAGTCGTACACATTATATATACAGTGTCTCACTGAGCCATAAACCTTTTCTGTAATAGTCACCATAATTATAATTTTAATGAGCTTGTATTTGTATAGTGCTTTGAAATGTAAAAAAATGCTTTATAACCGTAATCATGGTTTATTATCACAACCACCCACATGAGAGGAGGGAACAATCATTTCATGAACTCGCATAGTGATTAAGCCATGTACGGGGACCCCACAGAGAGCCAGCAGAAAGCCAGGGATTTGACTGAATCCCTACTTTGTGTTACTGTACTGATAGTGTATAATTGTACCCAAGTTAATACAAGTCTTAATTTTGTGTTACTGTACTGATAGTGTATAATTGTACCCAAGTTAATACAAGTCTTAATTTTTTCCATCTTTCTTTTTGTGTGTGTCTATGTATGTATGTATATGTGTGCTATGTGTGGGTATGTATGTATGGTCTTGTTTGTGTATGTGTGTTATGTGTGGGTATGTATGTTGTTTTTGTGGGGGGAGAAGTGCATGTGATATGTGTAGGTATGTATATATGTTCTTGTGTATGTGAGGTGTGCATGTGGTATGCATGTGTGTTGAAGGAGCTGCGTTCTGTTCTGTTTACTCTAACCTATCAGGCCAAGCAGTTTCTTTATTAATTAACCAATGACCTTCCTCTATCATGGATGGAGTGAGCCTGAGTTGTAAGTAGAAGGTCACTCCAGGGCAGGTCACACCCTTTTCCAGAAGCTGCCTCCATAGACCAGGTGTCACTGTCAAACTCAAGGAGCAGGTATTCAGGGAGTGTCTGTCTGCACCAGGCTGGGTGCAGTGGGGGTGGGTGTTGGAATGAATAGAGTCTGGATGCCAAAGAGGCTGATGTATGTGAAATTCTGAGGGATCCAGCAAGCTAGCTGGGCTAGCTAAGTGGGGATGTAGGCCTGACCCTCAGAGCAGGGCAGCTGTGGCCAGAGGGGCAATGAAGGATGAGCGGGGTGGAGCGGATGTGGTGAGAGAAGCTTTCCCAACCCGTGAGCAGCCTGTCTGTGGGACTATGAGTGAGATACTGCTGGACCAGGGTGCAGAGAGTTCCAGTGACCCTGTGCAGCTGGTGGGGGCTGTGGAGTTAGGAGCGAGCCATAGGTCACACGGGGAGGTGGAGGCCCATGTCGAGGGCCCTGTGGGTGGAGGTTGGGTCGGAGGGAACAGAACATGGCTTTTTTGTGGCTTCTGCAAAACCTAGAGAAGGAGCACATGGTGTCTCCACATGGACATTTGGAGCTTACCAAACTGGGAGAATGGTGGCAACTGTGTGCCAGGCAAACAGAGCCCTGGTTTGGGGTTCAGAGAAGCAAGCAAGCAATGAAGGATTTCTGATTCTGAAACAGGCTTCTGCCTTTTGGCTTTCAGTTTAAAGGGACAAATTGTCTCTCCTGAGGCAGCAGGGGTGATCTTCACTTTACAGAGAAGGAAACTGAGGCTCAGAAAGTTTGAGTACCAGGATGTAGCTCAGCCAGCGATTACTGATCTAACAGGCACAAGGCCCCGGGTTCCATCCCCATCACTATGTAAGTACTTTAACAAGGGGGCATGTGGCAGTACAGCCTGCACCGGAGGCTCCCAGATCCGGGGAGGGGCAGAGGTGTTGTTTAGCACACAGCTGTTTCCAGCTTAGAGAGGTGATGCTCTGCCGGGGAATGGTGGTGGCTGTGTGAAGTGTGAGTCTGAAGGCCCTTAACAGTGGTACAGCCTGGGCCTAGAGGTGCACAGTTCTTCCAGCTGCTCGGGAGCTCAAGGCCCCATGGGCAACATTGAGTAAGACTTTGTCTCAAGATACAAAGCAGTGCCTGGCTGAGGACAAAGCCCAGTGGTAGAATGCTTGCCTATTATCTGGGAGGCCTCGAGCTCGTCCACTAGTATTAAATTAAAAAGAAAAAATGGGTCAAATGGTAAATCTGAAGTACATTTTATCACAGTAAAAATAGTGTACTCTGGTTTCTTCTCATTTTCCATAAAAGTAGGCTTCAAGTGAAGTATGTGAGGGCCAGAACCAGGGTTGGTACCCCGTTCATCATATCCGTCTGTCCCTGGAATGAACCGTTCTTCACATACTCTGGTCCCTCCTCTTTCAAGTGAGGGTTATGGGCCAGGTCATCTCTGAGTCCTAGCGCTTCTGAATTCAGGCTTTGTGGAGATCTGGCAAGTTCAACAGTTTCTTTTGGCCACGGCTCTCTGTTGGCGGGTGATGCTGTTTGCTCATCTGTTGCCTTTGCAGTCCAGGGCTCTGTTCTGCACTCATCTAGGGTCGCATCTGGTATCACCAGGAAAAGCCCTTAAGTCACTGTCTTAGAGCGACCAAAAGCAAGCTGCGGAGGAAAGGGTTTATTTGGTTTACACTTCCACACGGCTGTTCATCACTGAAGGAAGTCAGGACAGGAACTCCACCCCGGAGGGAGGAGCTGATGCAGAGGCCTTGAAGGTGCTGCTTACTGGCTTGTTACACCTGCTTTCCTAAAGAACTCAGACCACCAGCCCAGGGATGTACCACCCACAAGGGCCTGGACCCTCCCCAATTAATCACTAATTAAGAAAACACCTTACAAGCTTGCCTCCAGCCTGATCTTATGGAGGCATCTTAATCCAAGCACTTGGGAGGCAGGGGCAGGTGGATCTCTGTGAGTTTGAGGCCAGCCTGGTCTACAAGAGCTAGTTCCAGGACAGGCACCAGAGCTACAGTGAAACCCTGCCTCGAAAATAAAAAAAGACAACTTCTCAATTTAGGAGTCCTTCCTCTCAGATGACTCTAGCCTGTGTCAAGGTGACAAAAGACTATTCTGCACAGCTGCTGTCCATAGGTGAATCATGACTTCAGAAGACACCTGCAGATGTCCTAATGTTGCTGGCAGCACTTGCTCTGAATAGTGCCTACCAACCTTCAAAGTGTCCTGCGGGGCGTTTTCTTGTGGCCTTGTGACTGAGCTGAGAGCCCCGTGGGAAGTGACAAGTCGCACCTCCGTTGCTAATCGCTAAAACCTTAGAAGCAACCAGGGTTTCCTCTGGAAGATGAATGACTGTACCTTGCTACCTACAGACAGAGGAATATTATTCAGTGTTAAATGAACTGTGAAGGCATGAAAGGACAGAAGAAAACTTTGAACTGCATTACTTATGAATGGATTCAATCGTAAAAGGCTATGTGATATGACATTCTGGAAAGGACAAAGCCAGGGAGGTGGTAACAGAACCAGTGGTTACCAAGGGTTATGTGTGTTTGGGGGCCAGTGGGCAGAGAACAGAATTCTAGAAAGCTACTGGGCTTGGACAGGTCTTTTACCTTCTCTGAGCAATAGTGACTCACCTGGGGTCAGGTGGAGACTCTTGGAAACCTTTGAGTGTTTGTAATAAGCCACTCTGAAAGCTGAAGCCAGGCCCTGTCTGTTGGGCCTACCATGCAGAGGAATGTCTATGTACCCAATGATGATGCCTATCTGTACTTCATTCCAAAGATCACAGAACTGTATTCCCCTCTCCCCAGAAGCCTCTGAGAGGAAGCATTGGTTTTCCTCAGGATGCTCCCACCGAGACTTACCCTAACAGCTAGAGGACCTCAGAGGAGAGCCCTGTACATGTTGGGTCCCTCAGGGATGAAATGGCAGGGTGACTATTCTTACCCACCATTTTCCATGTGCTGTGGAGAGGAATGGTCACTGAGATCTCGAGGGCCTTCAAGGAAGGACAGACAGCATCAAAACCACGAGTGATAAGAAAGGAAAACACGAGCATTCATCCTGTGTGGAAAGCCCTTCTTACCTAAACCTCGGGTGGCGAGAATCCCATTGTCCCTCTGCCTTTCTGGGTTTGGCTTTCCCTATGGACTCCTCTTTGGGGCCCAGCCTTGGTTTTCCCATGGTCACACAGAAGTATGTCCCATGGCTTGCCGAGTTACTTTCTTTAGAGTGCTCTGCCCCTCACGTCTGACATGTGAGATGGTCCTGGGCTCTGGTGGTACGTTAGTGTTACAGGAGTTGTTTGGGTGGGAACAGGGGCCCCTGGCAGCATTAAGGAGCTGGGCTCAGCCATCAGAATCAACAGGGTAATCAGAGGGAAGAGGAACAGAGGGGCAGAGAAGAGGGAATTATTTGGTGTGGCCACATTGAAAAGAGGAGCAGAGAAAGGGGTCTAGTGACCTCAAGTCCATCTTCTTTTTTTTTTTTTTTTTTGATTTTCCGAGACAGGGTTTCTCCGTAGCTTTTGGTTCCTGTCCTGGAACTAGCTCTTGTAGACCAGGCTGGCCTCGAACTCACAGAGATCCGCCTGCCTCTGCCTCCCGAGTGCTGGGATTAAAGGCGTGCGCCACCACCGCCCGGCTCAAGTCCATCTTCTGAGGGTCCCGGCATGAGGTTCAGTTCACATGGAGGGCAAGTGGTGTAACTAAGGAGTCCTGTCGGGTGTGGTCTTGCCCATCATAGACCCCCAATTGTCTGGATCCATTGTCTCCTGCTATGCGGTAGACAAGTTGTCAGAACTATATGAAGTCTCCTCCTGGGGGACAAACTCCCCTTGTGGCTGGCACCAAGATAGTCTTTTCCCTTTTCACCATGAGACATCTGGGGGAATTCTGGTTTCTTGGGGACCATTGCTTCAGTAGACTGATAGCCAAGGGAGGGACACAACCTCTCACTAGAATGTCTTTATTTTTGCTATGATGATTATATTAGCACCTCAGCTACATCTCCACAGACACAGCCCAGGGTTTCAGGCTACTGGTCTGCACTTAGAAGTCCCACACTCCTGCTCCTTACATTCCAGAGAACCCTTCACCCATCAAAACCAGGTGCCGGGACCCCCTCTTCACGGCTCATTCTCCCAGGGCACCTGTGCCACAAACTCCTGGTACTTGACAGAGACCACCTGTTTGGGTTCTCCTGCCTGTACCTTGGTCTTCTGTCAGGATCAGACAGGCTGGAGTGGCTTATATTCAGACAGCACATGTGTGAGACCTTTAAATCCAAAGAGACCACGTACAGAACAGCCTGTGCCTCTCCACAGCTTTCTAGAAGGACAAAGGACCCGTGCTCTCCTCAGGTCAAAGACCTGGGATGTCTGTTACTTTTAGGAAATTCTCTTGGCTTTTTAGCCATACCAGACTCAGACCTGTTTTGTCCCTGAGATTTTAAATCAAATTAACCTAAAGAAAATTAAAACCACAGCTAACACAGTTGTAGCGTCCAGGCTGCAGGGCACAACATGGCTCCACTGTTACCTTTGAGAAAAATAAAAACCACTTCAGACTGCTTGGATTCATCTCTTTTGGAAGAAGACTGAATTCAGTATTCTGAGCAATGGACATGCCACTTGATAGAACCAGAGTTTCTGTCCCTTCTCCTCTGGATGTTTTGCTCAACAACAAAGCGTTTATTTCCAGCATCTCCAGAAGGGAAAGCTTGATAGTGTAAATTCACAAGGGAACGTCCAGTCTGCTTCATGCTTCTGAGTAAGCACAAAGGAAGTCCACAGTCTTAAGCAACGATTTCTAAACTTCCCCCAATGACTGTTTTCTGCAGGGACTGCAGATGTGCCTTTTGGACGACATTATTGGATTAAATAAACCGAAGGGTGCAGGCAATCCCATTTCTGGTTAAAATCTCCCTTTGGGCTCAGAAACCACATCCTCTACCCAAATATGGTCACCAGACCTGCTGGACGAGCCAAGAGAGGTCCCCTGTGTGCATAGCCTCATGCCTGACACTAACTCAATCGCAGGGTTGCAGGTGTAATTTGCCCCCATGCGGCTTGCATTCTGCTTGCTCTGAGCCCGACTGCAGGCAGTGTGAGGGCAGGGGGAGGGGGCTGGCCTTACTTTTCTATCATTGCTCAGCCTAGGGTGTGTCTTCCTGTCCTAGGTTTCGGGAAATAAATGCTGGATTGAATTAAACATGGCTGAAGTACCACGTTGAGATGAGGAAGGGGAGGCAAATTAAATTTCAGTTTCAGAGAGTAACTTCCAGTGAAATCTGGTAAAGCCAATTTACTCCATTACCAACAGAAGTTCTGTGAGCTCACGGAGTGTGGAGCTTTCGTGGAACATTCTTGAAGTCGTTTTTTTAAGACAACACACAGGCAGTTTCTGTTAATAAAGCACTAAATCTTCATATTAGGAAGGCTTCCGCAAAGAAGGAGGGCTGGTGGAGGCTGGGGATGTGGCTCATACTTGCTTACCATTCAGTACGTTTTGGGTTGCATTGCCAGCACTGCAGAGTGTGCTGCAGCATGCCTAGTATTGGGAGGTAGAGAGAGGAAGATCAGGAGTTCAAGGCCATCCTTGAATAAATACTGAGTTAAAGCCCAGACTATGCTACAAAGAGATTAGAGAAGAGGGAGGGTTGAGGAGAGAGAGAGAGAGAGAGAGAGAGACAGAGAGAGAAACCTTGAATGGAAAAGTCATGTATATATGTAAATATACATACAGAAACACGTGTGTGTGTGTGTGTGTGTGTGTGTGTGTGTGTGTGTGTGTGGTATATAGGTTGTGACAGGCTGACTCACATGATCACCACAGAGGCTCAGCAGGTGGTGGCTGCGTACTGGCTACTAGAACCAGCGAAGCTGATTATGGCTTGGTCTAAGAAGTCAAAAGTCTCAAAGAGACCTAAAGTACAATCCTCACTCCCCTGGCCCGAGACTAAAGTACTGAGAGGCCTCCAGCTAGGGTCCCTAGTGCAAATCTGGGTCGAGGCCACAGATCATTGGTCCAAGCCTGAGAGTGGCCATGGGCAGTGCACCTGCTAGGGAAGGAACAGCTAGAGGGGAGGATGTGCCTGTCTTTTCTTCCTGTTTGCTTTTTCATTCATTCATTCTGGTTATTAGTCTATTGGTTGGTGCTGCCCAGAGTCTGAGTCACTCAATTCACTGGCCTGATGTCCTTCTGTATATGCGTTGCTTTTATTGGTTGATGAATAAAGCTCTTTCCGCAATGGCCTAGCAGAGTAAAGCCAGGTGGGAAATCTGAACAGAGATATATATAGAGAGAGTAAGTGAAATCAAGGAGATGCCATGTAGACATTGAATGAGAAAGATGCCAGAACATCACCAGTAAGCCAAGCCCCGTGGGGATGCATAGATGAATAGAAATGGGTTAGTGTCAGATGTAAGAGCTAGTGAGGAATATGCCCGAGTCATTGGCCAAACAGTGTTGTAATTAATATAGTTCCCATGTGATCTTTTCAGTCTGGGCAGCTGGGAAAGAAAGTGCAGTCTCTGTCTACACTGGTCCACATGCACATGTATGCCCATCTTCTCTGCAAACACTCAGACACACCCAGGTGGGTACTTTGGATATCTTTCCTTCTTACACCTTGACTCCCCACATTAATATCACAATCCTTGATTTTATTTATTTATTTGTTTATTTTGGTTTTTCGAGACAGTGTTTCTCTGTAGCATTGGCACCCATCTTGGAACAAGCTCTTGTAAACCAGGCTGACCTTGAACTCAGAGAGATCCGCCTGTCTCTACCTCCCAAGTGCTGGGATTAAAGGCGTGCACCACCACTGCCCAGCTAACGTCACAATCCTTTTTAACAGACTAGTAGGTTCAGTATCACCACAATCTGGGTTTTCATTCAACAGACACTAACGGACCATCCGTAGGGAGTTAGGATAGGAGATGGAAGATGGTGTCTGAGGTGCAGGTCACTACCCGTGCATTCCTCTTCTCATCTGTAAAGTCAGTGTAGGCTGAACTCTCCTGTGAAGTCGAGGAACTGGTGAGATGGTCTCCCTGATGTCCTCAGCATCTGGAGAATAGTGGAAGTCACTTCTCTCACTGGCAGTCACTTCCAGACCTCAGGGACATGTCAGTCTGTGGCACAGCAACAAAGTGTGGCATGCCCTTTACACCTCAGGGTACTTTGAACTGGCCATCACTTCTGTCTGGAACTTGTTTTTTTAGACCATCTCATGTTCATGGCTCCCACCCTTGTGTACCATGGGCCCTTGCCTTGATTCCACAGTCTCTGTGAATACCGGAACGACAATGGCTGACCACCTTCCTGCTACGTCTGTGTTTATTTCTTGCCTGATTTGTTATCATACCTTCATGTAGCAGCTCTGACTTTAGAGTTTTATTCTATTGTCTCTTTCTCTTAATTGAAAATTCTAGAAGGGTAAAGGTTTAGGGCCTGATCTGTCACCAGGGCTTAAATTATGAGTAGGGGCTCAATAAGTATTTGCTCAGCTTGGCGTGATTCAGACCTCCCACCCTCTCTACTTGTGGGACTGAGGTAGGAGGATTCCAAGCTGAAGGCTTCTGTGACCTGCATGATAAGTTCAAAGCCAGCCTGGACAACTTAGTGAGATTGCATCTTAAGATAAAAAGTAAAAGGAGGGCTGAGGTTTAGCACGCTGAGAGAGTGTTGACCCACTCTGCCTGAAGCTCCACCCATCCCTCAGAATTGCCTGAAGAACGACTGAAACACCATTCATGGAGCTTTGGGGAGGACACACCAACCCAGAAGGAGGCAGTATTTATTGTTTAGAGTGCTAAGTCACGCTTGTTTGGAAAGATACAAGTGCGGAGCCCAGAACTCACCTTTCTTAACTTCAGAGTTTGAGGGACAAAAGTAGGGAAAGCCGTTGTCAGTAGAAAGCCATGTGAACAAGGTGCGAAGCAAGCACAGTCCATCACGATGCCAGGTCATAGGCCTTCTCTTGGCATGGCGGTAGGGAAACATGCGCTGGAGAAGGGGGTGGAAACAATCACGAGAATATTTTATAGTTCTGATTTACCATGACCGCCGTGGCCTCCCCATACAGATCTGGGAGTCTGGTGAGGCTATCTAAGAATATAGCATCTTGATAATACAGTGGCACCTGTCTGTGACTTTAGTGTTGACGCCTATGGCAGAAAAATGTTCTGAGGCAGAGAGTTGGTGAGTCTAGCTAGATGAAAAGGTAGGGGCTGGAGCGATGGCTCAGTGAAGAGAGAGCTTGCCACACAAGCATGATGGCCCGAGTTTGGCTCAGAACATTCACATAAAGAGGAAAGCCAAGCATAGCTGTGCGCCAGTAACCCCAGCACAGGGGGAACAGGGGTGCTGCCTGGCTCCAGCTTCAGAAAGGACCTGACTCAAGGAATACAGTGGAAGTAATGGAGCCGGATACCTGATTTGCTCCTTTGACTTCAGCATGCATCATCCACCCATCCACCCACCCATCTACCTACATGAATACAGTCCCCCCAACCGCAGTGCATGCATGCGTTCTCTCTCTCTCTCTCTCTCTCTCTCTCTCTCTCTCTCTCTCTCTCTCACACACACACACACACACACACACACACACACATACACACACACACACAAGGCAAGGTGAGAGCAAACCCAAGTGAATGGCTTGTTTGGGCTGTACATTTAAGTAAAACTCAAAAACATGCACCCAGTGAGTCTGAAGCCTGCTGAGCATCCACCTCCATCAGGATCCACCAGTGTTAGATCACACAGGAGCCACTGAGATTTCCCGAGTCTGCCTCCGGGCTAGCTGCAGCTTTGAGGAGTGAAACTCAGCGGCTTCTGTTCTCGCTGATCCACTTGGAAACTCCTGCTTCTTCCTAATGTCACGATTCCCATAAAGCATCCAGAACACTACTTGTACCATGAGATGGTTTTTCTGCTGTGACGAGTCTCTGGGGAATATGGCACTGTCATGTTTTAGTGTACTCAAATGAAAAAGAAGTTTGGAGGATTCTGTTTTATTTATCTCGTGTACTGAACTTCAGGAAAGTTGGGGCGGGGGTGGGGGAGCCAAACTAATAGTCAGGACTGCTTTTGAGCAGCCAGGATCCCAGCTGCTAATGTGGTAACCGAGAATTCACATGAGCACCGAGCAATGGCGTACCGCTGGGCAGAGACAACAGTGACATTCCAGACCCTCCTTAAAGTGAGGAAGAGAAAGCTTGCCCTAACCTCCAAGCTTTCTCCGACTCCTTCTGAGCACGTGCTGTGCACTAGACTTGCTGTGGTGTCATCGATTCCAAAATGAGGGCTGACACTGTGCAACCCACTTGCTTCTAGCATGTATGGCAGGTGATGTCCGTCTTTGGGAAGACGTATTTCCTGGTGACGTTTTGGGGAATGAGGATTGCATCATGCAGGGAATCATCAGGTAGTAGTGGATACAGCACTGTGGACTTGTGGAGGAGTTGGGGATGGGTTCTGACTTCAGGGTCATTGTTGAGACCTCATGGTCTGGAGACACCACAAGCCTGAAGGATGTGTGGATCACCAGATGGTTAGGTATATGTCAGGCCTTCTGGCCTGAGAGGCCAGCCTGAAGAGGCACCATAATGTACCTACATCATATAGACATGTGAGCCATTTGGGCCATATGACTAGAGCATAGCATAGCCCCTGAGTGGCAGTTGAAGGTATTGTGACCATTGTGATGTAAGTGGAGGGAGCACCAGAAAGGCGATGTAGCCCGCTTATGGCTTGTGGATGCCTGTGGTGGAATGGTGGTATCTGAGGCGTGGGAGTGGTCAAAGGGAGGACAAGCATCTGTGGGGGCTTCTGGACTGCCAAGGGTTGCTTTGAATTGAACGTGCGCTGAGAGAAGTGAGAAGGCATTTTGCCCTGGAAAGCAAGCTCTTCTTGGGTTTCAGGGACCCTCAGGAGGAGGTGGCATGTGGGTGGCTGCATACATGGTGTTTGATTTCTGACTCATCCCAAAGACTCCTTTGCCTCCCAAAATACCTCCCCCATGCAGCTGTAGATGCTGCTTGCTCCGTTCCTGGGAGCTGGTTACCCTCTGTTGGGGTGTAGGTGCCCTGTGCGTCAGCTGACCCCCGTGAGGGACAGTGTCCACTCTTGTGTGGCAAGGGTGATCACAAGAGGGATAGCTGTGCTGATGAGAGCATTGTTGATACGAAACCATCACTTCTCTCGTGGGTCTACAGCCGTGAAGCCTGTTTATTTGTTCTCTTGTTTATTTTAGTCACTGGGAATGAAAGTCGGGGCTCCACAGAAGCTGGGCAAGCCCGCTACCCTTGAGCTACGTACCCAGCCATGCTTTATTTTTTTTCTGAGAAGACGACAAATCCTGCTTCCCCCGCCCTGCCCTTTGCACAGCCTCACTTGGGGTCTGCTTGGGCGGGACCCTGGAGTTGGTAGGAAAGGGAAGGATAGTTCAGTGCTCATTTCAGGAATTTCTTCCTTATGCACATTCTACAACTTAGGTTAGCTTGGGTTGAGCTCCCACACAGCACTCTAGGGAACCAGGCTTGTCTGTGGGTCCACCGTCTTCAGGGTATAGCCTCAAGATCACACAAACTTACCTGAAGACAGGACAGGAGAAAGAGAAAGCACCACTTCCCTGGAAGTGCCTGCCACAAAGGACTCAGGTAGATGGACAGAGCCTGAGAAATACAGTTTAGTGATGAACCGTGAAGAGGATGTGGGCCAGGGTGGCTCCTTAGACAGGCATGGGGAAACACGGGTTCCTCTTCTTCTACTGTCATAAGTTGATCCCGGGGCCGTGGCTTTAGGAGGATAGAGGATGAGTGTTAAAGCCCTCTCAGGTTTTTTTTTATGTGGACCCTGTTCACCACGTTGGAGCACCAAACTGTTGTAGGAGAATCAGGCTGCTTGTTCTTCCCAGCCACCCGGCTAGCTTAACCCCTGAAATAATCATATAGAAATTGTATTACTTAAATCACTGCCTGGCCCATTATCTCTAGTCTATTGGCTAGCTCTCATATCTTGATTTAACCCATTTCTACTAATCTATGTTCACCACGAGGTCGTGGCTTACCGGGAAAGATTTAGCATGTCTGACCTGGTGTCTCCATGGCTGCTCTCTACCTCTGCTTTCTTTCTCCCAGAATTCAGTTCTGTCTTCCCTGCCTACCTATCGGCCAGGCAGCTTCTTTATTGATTAACCAATTAAAGCAACACATAAACAAAAGGAACTCCTACACCACATGAGAGAGTTGTGGCGGCCTGGAGACTGCCTAGTGGTTGGAAAAGAGAGGAATCCTGCATCCATGGTGAAGGGTAGCATCTCTCCTTGGGTTCTTTCTAGGTAAAGGCTGACAGAGTCCAGACTCAAAGAGACACCTCTGTCTTGTTTGTTTTTTGGGGAAGTGGGAGAAGCTAATGGACATTCCCAATGCACGCATCTTAGAATCACATCAGAATAGGAATCGGGTGTGGAGGGGTCCAAGTGCTGTGGCATCTGTAGTGTATTTCAAGTCCCCATTTGGGGTGCCAAGAACTGGTAGGTTTGGGCTTGTGGAAGCCTGAGTGGGGCTCTGAACCACCCCTCCTTCATGCAAGAGGACAAGCAGGTCACTGGAGTCCAAATGGACACAGGTGGCCCAGATTTCCACCCTGTTTTTTTTACATGCTACTGTGTTTTTGCTCAGCTTCTTGGACTGTGTGTGTGTGTGTGTGTGTGTGTGTGTGTGTGTGTGTTCAGTGTCTGACTGTACATACCCCAGCCTCACAGCAGAAATGCCCTTCCCAACGAACCTCAGCTCTTTTTTCTTTCAGCCCTTTCTCTCGTTCTCTTACTTTAATTTCTTCTGATTTATTTATTTGTTTGTTCATTTGTGGCAGGGTCTCATTATATAACCTTGGCTGGCCTGGAACTCACTATGTAGACCAAGCTAGCCTCTAACCCCAATCTGGTGCTGAGGTTAAAGGTGTGCACCTCAGCTATTTCTCAATTCACTTTAATTTTAAATATGTTTTTTCTAATTATTAAATTAATGATAATGACGGAGATTAGGTAACTCTATGCTTTTATAACAAACTATGTGGAAATAAAAAAGCAGCCTGTGGTTCCTGATTGCTTTCTAATGCAGACATATTTATTTGCTTATGTGCAATGCGGTGTGTTTATATAATTCATTGCCACATGAAATAAATATGATACAACTCAAATATTTCATATTATATAATATGAAATATTATACAACCCTTGAAAAATTATTAAAATAACTGGTAGTATGGAGAGATGCATATGTAAATATATCCTAGTTCTCATCTACTTGTTTTGTTTATCTTTTAATCAAGTCATAAAATACCAAATAGGAATCTCTATTCCATGCACCTTGGAATAGAATTCTAATTTTACACGGTGGAGAGATGGCTTAGCAATTTAAAAGCTGTAACTGCTCTTATGGAGGATACCAGTCTGGTTCCCAAAATGCACTTGGCAGTTTGCAATTGCCTCCCAGGGACCTGACATTTCCCTTCTGGTCTCTACAGGCACCAGGCAAGCACATGGTGCACATATGTAGCTGCAGATAAAATATTCATACACATAGAATTAAAATAAACAAAATCTTATCTAAAAAAGAATTCTAAGAATTTTTAAGGGTTGTATAATATTGCATGTCATGGAAACATACATGATGCTTAAGCTAACGGCAGTGGTGGGGCTGAAGGATGGAGTGTTAGCTGTGTTCCTTTTCTCTGACTCTGTGTCCATTCCCTTCCAGGGCATCAGCAGCCTGTTCAGTTCTCTGAAGGTTGTGCGCTTGCTCCGTCTCGGGCGAGTGGCCCGCAAGCTGGACCATTACATCGAGTATGGAGCTGCGGTCCTGGTCTTGTTGGTGTGCGTGTTTGGGCTAGCCGCCCACTGGATGGCCTGCATCTGGTACAGCATTGGGGACTATGAGATCTTTGACGAAGACACCAAGACGATCCGCAACAATAGCTGGCTCTACCAGCTGGCGATGGACATTGGCACTCCATACCAGTTCAACGGGTCTGGCTCAGGCAAGTGGGAAGGCGGGCCAAGCAAGAATTCCGTCTACATCTCCTCCCTGTACTTCACCATGACCAGTCTCACCAGCGTGGGCTTTGGGAACATCGCCCCGTCCACAGACATTGAGAAGATCTTCGCGGTGGCTATCATGATGATTGGTTGTGAGTATGGCAGTCGGAGTGGAGTGGGGAAACCTGCCAGGTAGCCAGGCCTGCTGCAGGCTGAAAATGGGATAGGGGCTGCTCCGCCAGGAGGGTCAAGGAATGACCAACAGATGTGTTCTCTCCTGAAGATAGGGTTGTGGTATTTCTGATCACTAAACCAGCACGTGCTCATTGAGAAGCAAGTTTAGGAGGTGTAAATGGTGTGCAGCTGTAGCTCAGTTGGTAAAGCGCTTACCTGACTTGCAGAAAACCCTGAGTTCAATCCCTAGTGCTGTATGGACTGGGTGTGGTGGAGCATGTGGGTAGCCTCAGAATTCAGGACAGTCAGGCTAGACAGAAAGTTCTAAGCCAGCCTGGGTTCCCTGAGACCCTGTTAGCAGAAAGAAAGGGAGAGAGAAGAGGAGAGGGGAAGCGATGGGAAGAGACAGCAATCACTTTCTGGTGCCTTCACTAGTCTGCTTTCTCTGTGTACCTGGTCTGGATACTCGATTTTTATTGTTTGGAGAGACGGCCTCACATACAGTTTGCTGAGAACACTGACAGGTCTTTCTATGTCCATTTTAGTCTTAAAGCGGCGAGTGTGGTGTTTCGGTTACGCAGCGAAATGTTCACAGCAGGGTCCACCTGACAACCATCTTCTGACACCGCCCCCTTTCTTTCCCTATTATTTTCATCTAATGTGTGTCTTGTGCTGCGTGTCGGTTTAAACATAGCTTAGATCTGCGTCGTCCAGCCTGGCACGAGAGAAAAACAATGTCTGAGTGTAGATATTAGGGTGTCTTTGGCACCTTTGCATTGGTATGGGCTGAAGCTTAGGGTTAAATGAAATACTCTATTTCAGTTACTCTCCTCTTCAGGTTTCCTAGGGAAAATTTTACTTCTTTAGAACTAGTCTGGATTATTCCTTCCTTCTTTCCATGTTCTTCCATCCTTGCCCCTCCTCACCCAGGTCTTGCAATGTAGCCCAGGATGACTTGGAACTCACTATGTAGCCTGGGCTAGCCTCAAACTCCTGCCAAACTTCTTGCCTCAGCCTACTTGAAGTGCTGGGATTATAGACCTGAGTCATACTTACTCCCAGCTAAGATCAATATTTTCCTGTCTGCCTCTTGGTGGAGAAGTCTCCATGCTCGATACACAGCACACATACACACAGAGAGAGAGACAGACAGAGAGAGAGAGAGAGAGACAGAGAGAGAGAGACAGAGAGAGAGGGGGAGACACAGAGAGAGAGAGAGAAATAGATTAATGGCATACTGTTCCTGCATTGAATATCCCCCTAGTTCTTGAGGCAAGCACTTAAGTGTGAGTCATTTTACCATGACTACTATGTAGTTGTCGCTGTGAAAAGTGCCTTTGGCTGATGACAGTGACCTTCCTTCATTCCAGGAAGTCCTAGAAGGGTGGGAACCTGCCTGGCTGGAGACATCAGTGAGCCTGAGTGGTTTGTGATCAAGCTGCTATGGTGACTACTGTACTGTGTTGGTGCTTCAGGGACAGAGGACAGGGGGCAGGCTACATGGGGGAAGCTTCCATTTGCAGTGGTCACCCAGAGAACTCAACCTCCAGAGCCCAAGGGAGCCCATGGGCAGCCCATGGGCAGGACTTCCTTTTCTTGGATAAGGTCCTCAAGGTGACATTGATGAATAAATGGTTGATACTCTTGGCCTACCCGTTGAGAGGTGCAGATCTGGGGTAGATGTCACCCCGCATTGTCCTACCTCCTGATCACCTCCAGTTTCTTGTAGCTCCTTCCTCGTGCCTGACGCAGGCAGATCCTGGGAGTTTTATGCAGGATGTGTCTGAAGAGGTAATTGATTCTGGGAACTGGGTGCTGGTGTAGCTGTTGCGTTTGCTCCTTATTTTAAGATGGGTTTTAATAGAGATGATTGCCTGGCCATGGAAAGCTGAGTGAAGGATCCGTGGGTGGCTAATTGCTTCAGTTTAATTAGAACTTGGGGTGCTTTCTCATGTCTCAGGCAAGGATTTAAGACTTTTTCTCTTCTACAAGGGTTTCAACCTTAACTGTGTTGGTTTCTAGTCAGGACTTGCGACTTACAAAAAGAAAGAAACTTCAGTGTGGGGGATCAAACTTAGCCTCTTTCGTATGTTAGGCATAAGCCTCACCATTGAGCAGCTTCTCAGCCTGCTTCCAGAATTTTTATGAGCCTCGGAATGCAGAATAATCAAAATGATATGCTGTGCATAGGACCTTTCAGGGGAGATAAAGGCCCCATTATAGCCGTTACTGAGAATTTGCTAAGAGTGGTCAGTTAGAAATGGGCCTGTTTCATGGTCTCAAAAGGTTGTCAGGGCTTCCTTGCAGTTTGTCACACAGAGGAGAAAGAAAAAGTTTTAGGGGCTTGCAATGAAGACAAACACATCTCTTTCCTGTCCCGTGACTGTTCTCCCATGAGAGTATTGTTTCCTAAACCTGTGAGGAACCCTGGCCATCTCCGCTCCATATACGTCCTCACCTTCTCAGAGCCAGACACTGCGCTGAGCTCACCCGCACGCTCTGTTGCTTACTCTGCCTGTTCTTCCATAAGGAAAAGGAAGCTCACACAAGTGTCCTCATTCTCAAGAACATGGGGCTGCTGGGCAGGAGGGAGAGGGCTCAAAGGACCGCTCACCTGTGATGGTGATGAAATCACATGTGGTATGGGCCACCTGCACAGATTCTCCATGCTTGCTCACTGACATGTGGAAAATTCCTCCTGTGAACTTGAGCAGACTGCCCATGGCTGTTGTGGAAACTCTCATTGGTTGCTGTTTTAATATAAGAACACAATTAGGCTTCAGACTCGGGACCAGATATTTATGGGAGCAGCTATTTTTCAGCAACCTGTCATGTATGGTTACAGCTATGACATATGTCTAACACATTCCCGTGTTAATGAGAAAAGCTTTGTACCATGTGTAATGGTTGGTAATCAGCCTGGTAAACCCACACCAAAAGAGCCTTCCTTCAGGATGACTGCCAGTGTGCGGTGTCTCCCTTCCGCTGTCTCTGTGCGCATATGTGCACACTTACGTCCCCTCTGGATTACTCCTGGGTCAGACTTCCACCAGGACTGAGATATCGAGCAGTGAGAGCCTGGGCATATCCCAAGATCTCTGTGCTGTCTCCCTCCCAGTAATCCCTAAAGTAAGGAATGAGACTCAATTTTCTCCCCTTTGTATTGAATTCTTTGTGCCAGGGAATGGCATTTCTTGGCTCTTGTGGGGCCAGGTTAGCTGTGCTATAGACGATGTGTGCTTTCTGTTGCTTCTTCTGTCTGCTGTGAACGTCTCATTGCAACTTGCTTATTCTCCAGAGGATCCCGGGAACCAGGAAAGTGAAGCATTTCCTAGCTAGCCTATGTTTCTCCATCCTAATAGACTATCCCATTAGGAGGACGTGGAAACCAAGGCTGTCTTCAGTGGGCTGGCTTTGGCTCTAAGCTGTTATCAGCCCTTGCTCTGGCCTCCTTGTTGGCACAAGCCGGTGACAAGGGCCTGGAGTTGGAGTCCTCATGGTGGTTGATCCAAACCGAGGAAGGAAAATGTGTTTAGAAACAGGGTGGGGCTTGGCCGTGCCTTGGATGGCTCTCCAGGAGGACTTGATGGTGCAGAGACAGTTGCCGTTTTCTAAATATGTGTTTGTACCTTTTCTTTTCTTCTTATAATGTCACCACTGTCACTCTGTAAGTGACAGTCATCCTCTCTGGTGATGGCAGGGGATCCAGACGGCATACTCCAACTCTAGATACCACCCCAGCCCTGTGCTGCTTCCTGTGTCTGTGAGTCATGTCTTTCTCCCCAGTCTGCCCCCAGCTCAGCACCTTCAGCTGGGCACCGGTGCTCAGGGCCTTCTGTGAACACCCTGCACAGCCCCCTACTCTCCTGCTGGACCTGAGCCTTCCAGATGAACGCTCCCGAAGGCTTGGCACTCCTACACGACACCAGGCCCACTCGGAGTGGGCTTCTTTATGTCACCTTCTGGTTTTTCTAAAAAGATACTGTCATAACACTCAGGAGGAACTCGGGTGGGAGAGAGAGTGAAGATACTCTTACACAGTCCTAATCCCCTATAGACTCTCAGTAAATATGGACATGTTCATTCTTAAATGGTTCTAATCCCCTATAGACTCTCAGTAAATATGGACATGTTCATTCTTAAATGGTTCTAATCCCCTATAGACTCTCAGTAAATATGGACATGTTCATTCTTAAATGGTTCTAATCACCTATAGACTCTCAGTAAATATGGACATGTTCATTCTTAAATGGTTCTAATCCCCTATAGACTCTCAGTAAATATAGACATGTTCATTCTTAAATGGTTCTAATCCCCTATAGACTCTCAGTAAATATGGACTTATTCATTTTGAACAGTTAAGGCCTTAAACTTTGGGAAGGGATGTTCAGTGCTTCTGAGGAAGCTTATTAATTATGGGATACAGAATCTTCTATTGGGAAGAGACCCAAAACAAGTTTCTTAAAAGTTCAGGCTTTACCTGGCTGCCTCACAGATACCAGTGACCAGCTTCCTTAGTATGTTCATGTATTACTTCTGTATTGGGATCCCATGAGGCTGTTCTAGCTTCATCCATATTTCCCCCCCAGAAAATAGAAAGAAAGGTATGAAAAAGGCCAGCTACACACTTCTTTTTTGAGAGTAAGACTAAGAAGTTAGCTATAGTAATTTTTTTTAATATCTCATTGGCTGGAATTTGATGATCTGGCCACATGTAGCTAGCTGCAAAAGAGTCTGAGAAATGTAATCTTATCCTGATTGAGGGAAAACCAACCAGATTTAGTGATGTTTTGCCAGGGAGAAGAGACTCTGGCTCAAGTTTGAAATATGTTCTGTGGTTTGGGTTGTACAGTTTAGTGTTTGGCTAGAGTGGAGGGGCTGCCCCTGGCTCTGCCCCTGCTGATAGAAGTAAGAAGGACATTGCCATGATGAGATATGACAGCCCACGAAAAAGGCAAGAGTTTTCTATCCAGAGGCCAAGACTCTCCGTGTCACTAACAGTGACTGCTTCTTGCTCTTCCCAGTTAATTTTGTGTTTCCTGTTCTTAGAAAAAAATAAAACAATAATTGCTGCTCCGTCTGAGGAGCGCGGGAATGCTATTTAATTTCATTTTTGGTTCATGTTTATTTTGGGAAGTGGGGCAGTTTCAGAATTCTCTGGGAGAAGCAATCACTCACTTGTCATTTGTTCTTAGCCTTTTCTAGCAAGAGAATGCTCTGCTTTTTCTCTGGAGCCTGATTCACCCCCACCCACTGCCCGTGGCCGTGGGTATGTCCGCCTGTGGTCCAGCCTGGAGCTACCACCTGCCCCTCTCTTCCCTAATTCCTCTCTTACAGAAAACAAGCTCACTTTGTCCCTCCCTGTCCCTAGCCAAGTTGATTGTGCCCTTTAGGGTCATGGGCCCTTTCTTTGGGGAGTCGTTGTTTTCCTACACACTGGGCCTTTCTCTGAACAGGCTTCTATCTCATTATCTTTTTTTTTTCTCATTATCTTTTTTGCTGTGGCTTTTTGTTCAGCTCCAAGGAGGTTCTAGAGGGTTGGACCCATGGGTCTCTCTGTGTTCTCTCTTCTCTGTGCCTGGTGGACGTGTGTTGCCAGAGCGTGGGAAACAGTGTCACTTAGAACCAGCCAGATCTGGCTGCCAGAAGAACGAAGTGGTGCAGAGCACCTGGCACGGAGGTCCTGCTGGGGTGCCAGCAGTAGGAGCTCTTCCCTGCCCCCACTCCCATCTTGTAGCATATCATGGAACTCAACAAATGATGATCCTCCCAACCTCATTAATCCTGTGGGTATGGTCTTCTGTAATAGAACTTGAACTCACTGTGACTGTGGTGTGTAACAGGCAGGTCCCTACATGTAAGCACATCTGGTGTGTGAGTTTTCCAGATGCATGCAGACATTCAAGAAGGCAGTTGTCATGACCACAGAGCAAGTTAAGGGAGGCTGCTGGTGTGGTTGAGGAGGCCTCTCCCAGTTAATGCCCATGCCTACCGGGCAGCATCCTGATTGTGCAAGACACAGGACCGAGAGCAATAGGAGTTCCCGAGAGAAGGAGCTAGAACACAGAGCACCCAAAACATCTTGAGTAAGGCATTGGTAGCCCGACAACCCCTCTTAGACAGTTAGGAAACAGTTTGCTCCAGGGCCTGGATCCGGAGGTGGGTGAGCCGGATTTTGATCCCAGTTTCACCTGACAACAGAGGCTTTCTCTTCGTGTTGTTGCTTCCCTTGCTGATTATTTTGGGACACAGCAAGGCAAAACATCCTTTGTGTTGTGTGTGTTGTGGGTGTGCAGCACTAAGAGCTGAGCTGCTATGGGGGGCAGTGGAGAGATGACAAGGAGATGCTCTCCTGCAAGACATTTCTCTAATTTTGACCTATGATTATAATCAAACTTATCCGATTTATTGTGGGAAGACACTGGTCTTGGTGGTAGCTGGGCACTGTACCCGGAAAAAGGATTTACAACAAAAACAATCACTACATGTTAGGAAACTTGGATGGGGATGAAAGCTAATAGAGGAATTATCTCTGGCCTCAGAGATGGGCATATTATTTGCAAAATTCCCTTTTTAAAAATGCAATTTCTACTGAGATGGAAGTGATACTATTGCTAGAATCCAGCATTTTGTCATGACTGTGTTTCTATCCCTGTCTCCTCTGAAGCTTGTAACACTCCCTGGCTGGGGTAGTGCTGCCTCTTTGTTATGGCTAAGGAGACAGTGGTGTTGTTTGCCACAGGTCATGCATCTAGCAAGAGGGAGCTGGGCTCACCAATCCTGTGCACTGCTGTGCTCACCGTCTCCACTGCCATGACAACCATTGGTTCTGGTAATCACAAGCTATGCTGGTGGACCAGCAGCTGGTGCCTTCATGGATTGCATCAAAGCACAAGGAGATAGGTGGTGGTGGGTCAAGGGTGGTAACAGCTCACTTTCCCCTCGTGGCAGAGGAAATAATAAATGCCATTTCATGCCTCCAGCTGCTTTGTGTCAAGTACTTATTATAGTTTGCAGCTGATAGACTGACACATACAGGCACCTAAAGAGAAATTCTACTGAGGAGAAGAGAATGTTTCTTCCTTTAAAAGTGATAGATGAGAGCCTACTGGGGCAAGTTTCTGAAGATATGACTCACCATCTTTCCATGTCTGAGCTACTGCCCCAGCTCCCAACAAGAACAAGATGGCTTCAGAGAACTCAGCTACCACCCAGCCCCTGCTTTCCTCCAAGTAGTAAGGAGAAAGCACTGGTGATCCTGGATGAGGGCCTGCCCCGTCCCTGCCTGTCCTGGCCAGTCCCTCAGACTCTGTCCTGGGTAGGCTCATGTTTGTGACTCACCCGGAGTCTTCTACGTGTCTAGAGATCAGGATTGCCGTGCCACGAGGCCCGTGTGCTGTGTATTCTGAGCAGTCAGACTCCTGCCCTGTAGTCTTCCACTCAGGCAGAGTCTGGGCTGCAAGCTGGGCCTTTAACTTGAATGATTCCTGAAGTATATGTGGAGTGTTTCAATCAGTCTCCCAGACCAAAGACTACATAGCTTGTCTGTCAGTCACTTCTCTGGGACAGCGCTCTTTAGAGGAGACTAACTGGATAAGAGAGACACTGGGCCAGCCAAGCTGCGATGGGTCAGAAGCCACCTTTATGTCCCGGAAGTCACAGAGACTTGGAAGTCCAAGGATCAAATCAGACAGGCATGGAAATGGATCTTGGCTCTGCTACTTGTTAGGATGAAACCACTGTGTTCCCGAGTCCGTTTCTTCATCCGGGAATGCTGCAAATGGAACGGCAGCGGTGAAAGGCAAGGCTGTTCTTTCTAGAACCTTTGTTTCCGCCTGACATCCGGCAGGGAGTCACAGGTGGCCTCGTGTCAGTGAAGATGCTGTTCCTTACCGTGCCTTCGCGGATTTGAGTCCGGTAGCATTTTTACCAGGGATTATGGAGGGTGTTGGTTAAGGGTTTAAAGCCTGGGAGAAGGCATGATGGAGAAGACGGTGGAGGGATTAGGGATTGCCCACCTTTGGTGGGAGAAGTTCGTACTGAAGGTTTGTGTGCGGGACTCAATACACCAGGATCGGATGAGGATGCCTTCAGACTGCCACTTGGAGGGTCAGCTCCACAAATCCTCAGCTGACCTGACTCTGCAAGTCTCTCAGGAAAGCTTCCTTTCTCACTTTCCTTCCCGCACTTATGAGAGGGGATGCTTTTATCTCTCATCAGCTGGAGGCGTGGCTCTGAGTTATAGCTATGCGGTGATAAAACCCACCACTGCCTCAAGAAAACTTGGCCAGGAACGGGGGCTGGAGAGGAGCCCAAGCTGAAGGGTAGCAGGTTTTGGAGTAAGGCAAGAGTGTGTGTAGCTCTGCAGAGCATGGGGCTAAGCTTGGTCAAGCTGATCCTTTATTTGTGCTATATAGGAAAGAAAGGGAGAGTCTTCTGGGCTGAGCTTGAATGGGGGTGGCAGAGCCAGAGCAGGGGAAGGGAACACGCCTCTTCCTGCTTAGAACTGGCATAATGGCAAGCCATAGCCCTGGCTTAGAGAGCCCAGGGTTCCTGTGGGTGAAGTGGAGAACCTAAAACACCCTTGAAGGATTCCCCACAAGCCGTCCAGAAATGTGTATTAGCAGGGGAGTCAGAACAGCCCTGCAGAGAGGCACAGTGGTGCAGCTGCTGGACAGAGACTGCCCATTGGGCCAGCGTGGCCAGGTGGAAGGCAGGGACAGAGGCATGGATGGGCCGGCCATGGGTTCCTCCTGGCTGGCTCTGGAGTCCCTCCCTCCCTCTTGGGAAGCTCAGGTGTTTAATTATACTAAGCTGTGATCACATGCAGGCACAGGAAGCCTTGGCTGGAACCCAGCAGTCTAACCAGTGGGAGGGAGGCAGGACTTCAGAGCCCAGGGCTTTGTGAACCTGGCTCAGTGGCATTTCAGCCTTTCGTCTTTGCTTTCTGCTCTCCCCAAATATCAAACCCAGTGTGAAGACAGACAGGCGGCCACTGTCTTCTAGTGATAACGAACCAGATCTCCAGTGGCGGGGGCACTCACGGAGCTCCAGACTCATTTCGGAAGTTGCCCCATCAACCATGTTCCCAGGATTCCCTTCTGCAGTTGGCTTTTTGAATCCAACCCCACAATGTAACATTTTATCCAAATGTGTCCTTCCCGGCCTTAGCTATATTCATCTAGGAACACAGACATGAGCAGGGATGTAGTAACCAGCACAGAACTCTGCTAGCCCCAAATCTCCTTCTCCTTTCTGCTCACATGTGTAGCAAGGTTGTTAGAATTCAACTCATTTAAGTGTTTAATCATTTCTTCATGTTCATGTGTGTGCATGCATGTGTGTGGGGGCATGTGTGTGGGTGCACATGCATGTGTGGGGCATGGGTGTGGGGTGCAGATGCATGTGTGTGGGGTGCACATGTGTGTGTGGGTGCACATGCATGTGGGGGGTGCACATGTGTATGTGGGTGCACATGCATGTGTGGGGGCATGGGTGTGGGGTGCACATGAATGTGTGTGGGGTGCACATGTGTGTGGGTACACATGCATGTGGGGGGGTGCGCATGTGTGTGTGGGTGCACATGCATGTGTGGGGGCATGTGTGTGTGGGTGCACATGCATGTGTGGGGGGTGCGCACGTGTGTGTGGGGTGCACATGCATGTGTGGGGGCATGTGTGGGGGGTGCACATGCATGTGTGTGGGGGCATGTGTGTGGGGTGCACATGCATGTGTGGAGGCATGTGTGTGGGGTACACATGCATGTGGAGATTCAAAGTTGATGTTGGGAATCTGTCCAGCTGTTCTGCTGCTATATCCACCGAGGCAGGGACTCTCAATCAAGCCCATCATTCACTACTACGGCTAGTCTTTGCCTTCTGACATTGGGATTACAGGATGACTATGCCTGTCCAGCATTTCTTGGGTTCTGGGGATGAATCCTGGTCCTTGCTCTTGCATGGCAGACACTTTAACAACAGAGCCATCTCTCCAGCTCAGTTTTTAATTTGAAAAAATGTAACCAGTTTACAAAAGCATAACCAGTTTCTGTATAATGTCCATTACATGCATAGTGTGTTATTTATTTATCTGCAGTACTAGGGAGTGAACTCAGAGTTTTTCACATGCTAGGCAAGTACTCTATCATTGAACTATTTCCTCGGGTGTCTACCTCCGAGCCGTGTCCCCAGAGATCTATCCACCTCTGAGCTGTGTCCCCAGAGCTCCACCTCTGAGCTGTGTCCCCAGAGCTCCACCTCTGAGCTGTGTCCCCAGAGCTCCACCTCTGAGCTGTGTCCCCAGAGATCTATCCACCTCTGAGCTGTGTCCCCAGAGATCTATCCACCTCTGAGCTGTGTCCCCAGAGATCTATCCACCTCTGAGCTGTGTCCCCAGAGCTCCACCTCTGAGCCGTGTCCCCAGAGCTCCACCTCTGAGCCGTGTCCCCAGAGATCTATCCCAGTAGAATGATTCCTTCCCCACCGCTTAGCAGTTAAGGAGAAATGTCACTCACTTACTCTATAGAGGTATAACTCTGGGAAGTGACCATTAGTCCCCACGTCCACGCTCAGCAGCGTGGTTCCCAGGGTCTCTCATTGAATAAATTCCAAGCTTTTATCCGCATGGGCTTAGATGTGGATTTAGCTGAGTTGTAATTTGAAATTTACTGTTATGATTCTGGATTGTCTGTGAGGCACGATCACAGGCATTTCCTCCCATCCTGGGGTAGGTTATCTTTCCCTTCTACCCTCTAGTGTACAGAAGTCAGCGTGCTTAAGAAGTCCAGTTTTGCTGGATGGTGGTGGTACACCACTTTAATCCCAGCACCTGAGAGGCAAAGGCAGGCAGATCTATGAGTTTGAGGCCAGCCTGGTCTTAAGAATGAGTTCCAGGACAGCCAGGGCTATATAAAGAAACCCTGTCTAGAAAAACAAAACAAACAAAAAACAAAACAAGCAAAACCCAGTTTCTTTCCTTTTGTTTTGGGCACTGTATTTCAGGGTCTTGTCTTGAATCCCCCCTCTGGTGCTCACCTCCTTAGCCTCCAGTCATGCATGACCTGATCTGTGCCACAGTCAATCACAGGTGCTGGTCCCCTCATTTTATCACACGTCACGGCACCACTGCCCTGACACCTGTCTCCTCTCTGGCTTACTTCAGAAGCTGTCAGAAGGGGAGAGTGCCCCCTGCATCCTTGAGAGAACTGGGGAGAAGGTGTGGGTGGAAAAGCTGTATGCACTAATTTTCTTGTTTACTCACTGGGTGTATCTTTTCCATGTACTAAAGAACGTATTAGAACTAGTTCTGGAGCCAGGCGGTCGTGATGCACACCTTTAACCCCAGCACTCGGATGCAGAGCCAGGCGAATCTCTGTGAGTTCAAGACCAGCATGGTCTACAAGAGATGTTCCAAGACAGGCTCCAAAGCTACAGAGAAACCAACCAGAGCTGTCTCAAAAAAAAAAAAAAAAGTTCTGGAAACCTTCATTTTTTTTTTTTTCTGGGATACTTCTGAAAGCCAGAGCCAAGAGCAAGACTATGGAGTGACATTATACCCTTCCTTCCAGTGGGGGCCTCTAGAATCACAGGGTATTGGCTAAACCCGAGCACCCTACCATCCCTTCCCTGGGCACCATACCTGTCTGCCATGATGCTCTGGTGGCCGGGCACAGCTGCTGCTCACCCTACTTGCCAAGGACAGTGAGCCAAGGAGGCCTAGCTGGGTCTGATCCCCAGGTTCAGAGGCCCGGTACTCACAGCCAGCTACACGGAGTCAGGACTTCTCTCTCCAGGAGCACAGGCCTGACACAGTGGCAGCTGCTTTCTTACTCCTTCACCCAGCTGCTCCTCCATATTCCAGGAGCCCTTGCAAGGGGAGGTGGGCAGGGTACAGGTGCCAGCTGATGGGAGGGCGCTGAGGACTTATCCTGGACTAAGTGAGTTTGATTTAGGGGGCGTGGTTTAAGTTCCCGCCGCTAACACACTGCTTGGAGCAAGTGAGAGTCTTTCATGCAGGTCAGGGCGTGGCTCACATGTGCTTTTTTCCTTCTGTGACCACCTGCACAAGTGGATGAGAGCCCATGCCCGGTCTTCACAGAGTTTCTTCCCCATGGGGTCCCACTGCTGCCCCTTTGAGAACCCTACGAGCCATAAGAGTAGCACAGACGTTTCTACCTCAGTCTGGCTTCACTGAGATGAAAGACTTGTCCTGCCTGGGCCAGAGTAAAAAGCCAGTGCTGGCGTTTGGTCTCTGCTCGCAGGACTCAGGGCTGCGTGCAGCTGGGAGGCACCCACATTGACCATTCCGGTCATGCTCAGATAATGGAGAAAGCTTACCGGCCAGTGCCTGTGTCTGCATTCTGAAGCTCAGTGTCACCGGGACATATGGCTTTTATGTTTAGATAAATAAGGGAACAGCAATGTTGATGCTAAGAGCTCATGTGTATTGGTGACTTCGTAACAGATACCCTTAACTCACACTGACTCCGTCTTCAGCCTGTGAGCTGCCCTGTGTCATTACAGCCATGTCACAAATCAGAAAACTGAAATATGGAAAGGCTGTGGTCACCCGCCTCAAATCCCCCAGGAGATGGAGGAGCAGGAATCCAAAACTCCAACTGTGTGTACTCGCTGACTCTGTACTGAGCCTACCCTAGGACCTGATTCCTCCCAGGGTCCCAGCTGCTCTTTCTCCTGTCTTTGAGAGGGGCTGATGTTCTGTGGGGGGCTGGGAGGGAAAGTGAGGTGGGTAGACCCTGATGAAAATGGGCTAGAGAGATGGTCTCCTCTTCTTCCTCAGCCCCCTTTGCTACCCTGTCTCTGGGTGGTTTGGGGAGGTTCCCAAGCCAGAAGCCCACTTCTGATCAACAGCTTCTACCTCTGAAATTATAGGTGATGGTAGCTGCATGGCCGGCTAGTTGTGAGCCACAGACATGGTGTTTGTGCAGTTCTTGGTGGGAGCTGGATAGTGGTAGGTCCAGAGTGACTGACGTCGTCATCTGGGCAGCATGGGCGTTGCCTGATGAGCGTTGTCTAGAGGTTGTCTGGCTCCAGCACCTCTTTCAAAATCGACACAGATGCCTACGGCATTCAAGAAGGTAGACAGCCTCCAAGCACTGGAGCTCCAGAATCTTCTCCCTCTGTCATAAAACACAGGGGTATCCACTTGTTTGTGCCCCCCCCCCCCACCTTTGAAGTAAATGCTGTTGCCACAATGAGAATCCCCGGATCTTGTCTTCCACCAAGGGCATCAAGTCTCTTCTCTGTTTATTCGCTAAAGATGGAGGTCCTGAGGCAGTGGAAACTGGGGGGGGGGGGGGGGGGGGGCTCACGAGGGCAGAGCTCTTTTCCTCCCAGCAAGCTTCGGATCTCCTCACCACACTGCAGGGCACACTCTGCGGCTGCTCTCCCACGGCCAGGCTTCTTATAAAGCAGTTGTCTCCCTACTTAACGGCCCCTGGTTGAATGTTCTCACATTTGTCGCTTAGTGACCTTAATTGGCATATTAGTGCGAGTGCTTGGCTTGACTTCCTGCTGCCTGCTGACATTCCAGGGCTCCTTCAGGCCCAGGGTGAGCTTGCCTGTGCATTTCCCAGCACGTGACTCCGAGACTCGCTGAGAGGTACCTCAGCCCTTCCCTAAGCGTCCCTGTGCAGGGCTCTGTCCTGAGGGAGGGGACCAGCAGGCTAAGTAAGTTCAGGGAGTGGGACGTCTCTGTGTCTACTGCTGTGTAGCAGGTTTGGTCTCTGTCACACACCTGTGGAGATGAGAGAAGTGACCTCCGTCTTCTTCTGAGGGTGGATTTAACATCTGCCCTGTAACTTCGGTCCAGAAATGCTGTAGGAAGGTCCTTGGGCTTTCTCTGGTGTTTGAACAAGGAGAACCAGATGCTGATCTCTTAGTTACTGCATTCCGCTCGCCCACACTTGACTTTTAAACACCTACTATGTGTGAGGCATACAGTCTGTACCCCTTAGTAGCAATTAGATCCTTTATTTTATTCTGAGCGTACAAGCAATTTTTTCTATTTGCTAATGAAATGAAATACTATTCCCATCATCTACTCCTGAAGTAGATAGATGGACAGATGGTGGAATCTGGGGATATGGCTGAGTTATCCAGGTGAAGCCAGGTCTCCCTGTAGACCTGGCCTTCTGGGGAAAGAGCTTGACATGATCATGGGTGCTAAGTTCTCCCAGGGGTGACCAAATTTCTTGCCTGCAGTTGGCAAACACATTTTAGCCATTCCCTTTATGAAGGATTGAGCTGCGGGGTGTGGAGCTTACATGAAAGGATAAAGCTGCAGTCTAGAAAGGGTGGACAAGAAGGTAATTTCGATTGTGTGGATTCCTGAGGGACGATGAGAGCCTGAGGGGATGTGGAACAGGGTGGAGGGGGGGTTACTGTGATCTGGAGTCGAGAGTCTTGGGAGGGTGCGGAGAGGGGAGAAGACGGAGGGAGGCTGAAGGCTCCAGCTTACGTGGATTCTCTGAGACCTGAGCTAGTGGCTGACGTGTGGGGATGAGGCTCAAGCAGAAAGCTGCAATGGTTTCGGGAGGGTGGAATGATGTACTAAGAGCTGGACCCTTCTGAGAGCAGAAGAGGGGCCCAGAGATTTACAGTACGGGACTCACTGTCAGAGGTTGGCTGAGGGGAGCAAGGCAGAAAGGGAAACAGCAAGAAGTTTGCGTTGGTTTTAGTAGAGAAAATGGCTTGAGTGTAGACTCTGGTAGCAAGGATTCCAGGAATACTGAAGGATGCAGATGGACAGCTCCTGACAAGGTCCCTTCCAAGGGCCAGGGACCTTCTGTGCCACTGCACTATGTAGGTTTGCCTTGCCATAGCCTGGATCCCCCGACAGGTAGTGGAGGCAATGATTCCAAAGGTATAGCTGTCAGCCTTGTGGCAGGCTTGTGGACCGCTGGGTGACAGCCGTAAAGGCAGCCCCTCCAACCCCTAGTGAGAGCAGCTCCCCTCCCACCGCCTTTGTGAACAGAGGTGTGGAACCCTGGCTCTGGTGTTTGTGTCTACATTTCCCAGGGACACAAACGTCGTGGTCAGCAGCTCTGCAAACTCGTCATTGTTCCCTTGCTCCTGCAGTGCCTTTAGTTTGAGCATCACTGGGGTGAGCGGAAGAAAATGCACAGATCGAGCAAGCCCTCAACACTCTCTCCCTGTGCCTCCCCACACGGCTTCTTTTGCACATGGTGACAGTCTCTCCACATTGTCGATTCACTGTGTCCTACCCCTCTGGGCCACCCATGTGTGCATCTTGAGTGCAGTTCAGTGTCTGGGTCAGAAGTCGAAGCCTTCATTCTGAGGCCAGCCTCAATTGTGCAGCGTATGAAGAGTGATGCTTTGCAAAGGGACTGATTAGCCCTCTCTGTCCTCTGGATGCCGGATGCCGGACATTTCAAGGTCCAAGTGCCTAACGGGTCTTCTGGTGTCATTGTTTGAGGGCTTCGCTGCTGCCTGGACCACCTTTGTGTTCCTGTAGAGCTCACCTTCCCACCATGGTTATGACCGCACTAAACCTGTCTAATCCGGTTTATCCCCCAAAGGCCTGTGGTCCTAGGAGGAAGTGGTAGAATCTCTAGGGGTGGGGCCTGGTGGAGGAAGTTATCGGAAGTTATCGTTGGGGGACAGTAGGACTTCTATTCCTTCCTGTCTGCTCTTTCTTGCTGTGGCTGCTGGGAGGTGACACCTCTGCTCTGCCTTCCAACCATGTGGTACATGGCCACAGCCACAGATGGAAACATTGTAAGCCAAGTGAACCTTACTTTCTTTTAAGTTGATTAGCTCAGATACTTTATCACAGAGTTGAAAGTTGACCTGCACTCTTTGTGGTTCCCAAGCTCGCTTGCGCTCACGCTTTCTCTCTCTCTCTCCTCTCTCCTCTCTCTCTCTCTCTCTCTCTCTCTCTCTCTCCCTCCCTTCCTTCTTTTTTCCTTCCTTCCTTTCTTCCTTCCTTCCCATTTCCTGTCTGCCTTTCTTCCCCCCAGGAGTCTCTGCTGTTTCTTTTTCTGCCTAAACCCAAGGCTTCATTCTCAGCGGCAGAGTAGCTTCCTAGCAGCTCTCTGGGGATTTAACAGAGCCACCGTCCCTCATCCCTCACCCTCTTTCAGACCTGGGGCCCTGTGCTTTGTGCAGGGTGGCTGCCTGAGAGCAGTGAAGCCCCTGTCAGGGCTCAGTCTTCCATCTGTGCCTCTGAAACCAGACCGTCC